>NC_067222.1:52781124-53146734 GCF_019924925.1 Ctenopharyngodon idella
ATGATGCATTGCTGTGTCCGTTATCACATAATTCATACTTTTGGACACTTTTGCTTTAACGGACATTAGACAACACTGCAAAATCAAGCTGTTATATTCATATATTTATTGTCCAACATTCCCAATTTTTCTGATGCATGTCCTTAATTTAATTTCATATGTTGGTAATAATTCAGTGTTTATAAGCCTTATAAAAATGTTTAACCCAAACTGACTGGGTTTCTAGAGAGCAAAGGTTTTGTGAAAAAAGTGGAAGACTTAAACACAAAGTGTGTAAAATAAACTGTTAAAAGGATTTTATGATCACTAGTGATAGTATTTTATTCTGTGTTGTCATCATTCAGGTTTGATTTCAGCTTTAATGTACGTTTTGTTTTAACAAAGCAGCTGATATTGCCATAGAAACTAGTGGACTGCCGACTCGCTTTCACCCCAAAATGGCGGAAACGCAGGGCTGCTGCTGGACGCCGGTGTTTCAATGGAACGTTCTATTGACTGTCGCTTCTTGTTAAGGCCCCGGTATACTTCAAATTAAGTTCTTTTTCGTTCTTCGTTTAGGGGTAAAACAAAGTTCAAAATGCGTGACCAGTGATATGCTGTAAACGAACATCTGACGCCACCCACACTGCTGAGATCCATGTTTAGATGAATATGTAAATATGTGCCGTGCACTTTCTTCTCAGTAACAAAATAAACACAACAAAAATGAGGAAACAGCAAGCATTTTTTTTCAAGCCTCATTTTTTACAAACACAACTTCATTTTGTACTATAGTGGCTATAGTTTTGTACTTAAGTGGCTATCCAGTGTGTTCATGTTTTCACCCGTGGAGATCTTACCTCGACAAACTCAAACACACGAAATGAGTCAGAGACGCGTTCCACGCGAGTGAAGGCGGAGCCTCGGTGCACACCTCCTATTACGTTATTGTCACTGACCAATGGTAGTACGAAGGTGTTTTGCAGCTGGAGCGAACTTTTCCTGAAAGTTCGCTTTGGCAAGCCATTTCGAACTTCCAAAAAGAACACAAAACGAACTTCGTTTTGGCCTGATTTTGTTCTAAATGACTTCACATCAGTTCGTTCTTCGATTTCGTTTGAAGTATACCGGGGCCTTTAGTGTATATTCTTTAGTGCAGCCTCGCTGCTGCATCGCTGCTCAGATTGGTTTGCGTCTGTAACTCCGTATAGCTTGTTTTGAATCTCTTACTTTTATTCATTGTTGCTTATTTTTTTTATTACCTTATATGTAATATTGCCTACCACACTAATCTGACGTCGCTAGCTTGTAATCTTTGAATCTAAATCACTGTTACAACGCGTTTGCATTTGCAGCGCTAGCTTGTTAACTTGTTAACAGTCTCTCGCACGCTCCTTTTTCAACACGTTTTTCAAACAGCTGTGGTAAGTCGGATCAGTTTACAAACACGGTGAGTCATGTCATCCTTTCCCAGCATTGCTACCTTTTCCATTTGCCACACGTTTACCATAGCTCTCTCTGTCAGCGACGAGGGATTTACATGTCATAAATGTAGGGAAATACTCAGGCTGACAGAGAGAATCTCAGAATTACAGACACGCATCCAAACTTTAATCGAGGATAGTAAGAAAGCAAGGGCTTCAGATACTGTTTTGGATGCGACTAGCTTAGTGAACTCTGTACATTGTTCGGTTCCGGCTGTAGAGCCCACGTAGCAGGGCACTTGGGTAACGGTGAGGCGGCCTAGCCGCGGAAAACACCACTCTTCCATTCCAATAAGAACATCAAACAGGTTCTCCCCACTCAGTGACGCACCCACTGAGAATCCTGTTGAAAGTGCCCTAGTTATTGGCGATTCTATTACACGGAATGTGAAAATAGAGACACCAGCCACCATAGTCACATGTTTGCCGAGAGCCAGAGCACCTGACATCAAAGCAAATTTAAAAGTGCTGGCTAATGCTAATCGTAAATACTCTAAGATTATTATTCACGTCGGCACTAATGATGTTCGACTTCGCCAGTCGGAGATCACTAAAATTAACATTAAAGAGGTGTGTGAACTCGCAAGTACAATGTCAGGAGAAGTAATTTGCTCTGGCCCCCTTCCTGTTCGTCGGAGTGATGAGATAGTTAGCAGATTATCATCACTCAATGGCTGGCTGTCTAAGTGGTGTCCGCAAAATAATATAGGTTTCATAGACAACTGGAAAAGTTTTTGGGGCAGACCTGACCTGTTGAAAAGAGATGGTATTCATCCCTCCCGGGATGGTGCTGCTCTTCTCTCTAGTGATATGGCACATAGAACTGAAACATGACAAACTGGGGCCCAAGTCAGGAAGCAGACAGACTGGCTAAACCAACCGTCTGCTAGCTGCCTCACGTTACAGAAGTCAGATAATTCAGATAACTCCCAACACATAGAAACTCTTACACCTAGATATTTTCAAATAGAGACTATGTCTGTACCCCGAATTACTAAAAACAAAAAACTTCCAAACCCATTTAATGGTAAAAATTTAATTGATGTTCAACAAATAAAAAATAGAGATAATAATGCTAAACAAATGATAAAACTCGGGCTGTTAAATATTAGATCCCTTTCTTCAAAATCACTTATTGTTAATGATATTATCAAAGATAATAATCTAGATGTGTTGTGTTTGACAGAAACTTGGCTACTTTACTTTAAATGAGTCTAGTCCTCAAGGTTATGATTATCGACACAATGCCCGTCAGAAAGGCAAAGGGGGAGGTGTTGCTGTAATCTATAGTAATATTTACAGTATTAGTCAAAAGTCTTTCAAATATAATTCCTTCGAAATTATGGTACTTTACGTAACATTATGTAAGTTGACATTTGTGCTGGCTACTGTATACAGGCCACCAGGACACTATACAGACTTTATCAAAGAATTTGCAGAATTTTTATCGGAGTTAATACTAGCTGCAGATAAAGTCCTTGTTGTTGGTGATTTTAATATCCATGTAGATAATAAAAAAGACGCATTAGGATTGGCATTTGCAGATATTCTAAACTCTATTGGTGTTAGACAACACATGTCAGGACCCACTCATTGTCGTAATCATACTTTAGATCTAATATTGTCACATGGAATCGATATTGATGCTGTTGAAACTTAGCTGCAGCAGAGTGACGACATCTCAGATCATTATTTAGTCCCGTGTATACTACATTTAGTCAAGGCGGCTAAACTGCCTCCATGCCATAAATATGGTAGAACCATCACTTCTACCACTAAAGATCGCTTTATAAATAATCTTCCTGATCAGTTTCATCGCCTTAGCATACCAGACAGCTTAGAAGACCTCGATGTTGCAACAGAAACTATTGCCTCTGTCTTTTCCAGCACATTAGACTCAGTTGCTCCTTTGCGTTTAAAAAAGATTAAGGAAATTAATCCAATGCCATGGTACAATGACCACACTCGGGCCCTAAAGTTAGCAGCCAGACAAATGGAGCACAGCTGGAAGAAAACAAAACTAGAAGTATTTCGCATTTCGTGGAGAGAGAGAATGATTGAGTACAGAAAGGCCTTAAAATCTGCTAGATCTGCCTATTTTTCAAAACTTTTAGAAGAAAATAAACACAACCCTAGGTATTTATTTGATACAGTGGCTAAATTAACAAGAAATAAAGCTTCAACTTCTGATGTTTCCAAAGAGCACAGCAGTAATGACTTTATGAACTTCTTTACTTGCAAGATTGATAATATTAGAGAAAAAATTATAACCAGATAGTGAGATTGTAGTGTATTGTAGTGTCCCTGAGGAAAAATTCAATTCATTTACTGCTTTAGGAGAGGAAGAATTGTCTACAGGTGCTGGTCATATAATTAGAATATTGTGAAAAAGTTCATTTTTTTATTGTAAATTATTTTAAAAAATGAAACTTTCATATATTCTAGATTCCCTACATGTAAAGTAAAACATTTCAAAAGTTTTTTTTTGTAAATTTGTTGATTAGAGCGTACAGCTAATGAAAGTCCAAAATCCAGTATCTCAAAATATTAGAATATTTACATTTGAGTTTCATTAAATGACCATCCCTACAGTATAAAATCCGGGTATCTTTTGTTTTTTGAAACCACACTAATGGGGAAGACTGCTGACTTGGCAATGGTCCAGGAGACAATCATTGACACCCTCCACAAAGAGAGTAAGTCACAGAAGGTCATTACTGAATGGGGTGGCTGTTTACAGAGTGAAATATCAAAGCATATTAAATGCGAAGTTGACTGGAAGGAAGAAATTGGGTAGGCAAAGGTGCACAAGCAACAGGGATGACCGCAAGCTTGACAATACTGTCAAGTAAAGCCGATTCAAACACTTGGGAGAGCTTCACAATGAGTAGAATGAAGCCGGAGTCAGCACATCAAGAATCACCACACTCAGACATCTTCAGGAAAAGGACTACCAAGCCACTTCTGAACCAGAGACAATGTCAGAAGCATCTTACCTGGGCTAAGGAGAAAAAGAACTGGACAGTGAACAGTGGTCGAAAGTCCTCTTTTCAGATAAAAGTAAATTTTGCATTTCATGTTGAAATCATGGTCCCAGAGTCTGAAGGAAGACTGGAGAGGCACAGAATCCAAGCTGCTTGAAGTCTAGTGTGAAGTTTCTGAAGTCAATAATGATTTGGGGGGGGGGCGTGACGTCTGCTGGTGTTGGTCCATTGTGTTTTATCAAGTGCAAAGTCAATGCAGCCATCTTCCAGGAGATTTTGAAGCACTTTATGCTTCCATCTGCTGACAAGCTTTATGGAGATGCTGATTTCCTTTTCCAGCAGGACTTTAGCACCTGCCCACAGTGCAAAAACCACTTCCAAGTGGTTTGCTGACCATGATATTACTGTGCTTTATTGGCCAGCCAATATGCCTGACCTGAATCTATGGGATATTTTCAAGAGAAAGATGAGAAACAGTCGATCCAACAATATACAGATGATCTGAAGGCTCAATAGTGCCTCAGCAGTGCCACAGGCTGATCACTTCCATGCCACACTTCACTGATGCAGTAATTTGTGTTAGGAGCAAGTCATTTGCTGTAATATGTCCTGCCGATTAAGTATTGAGTGCACAAAAGAACATACTTTAAAGAACTTTAACTTTTCTGTTTTGCAAATCCATTTTTTGATTGATTTTAGGAAATATTCTAATATTTTGAAATACTGGATTTTGGACTTTCATGAGCTGTACGCTCTAATCATCAAAATTTAAAAAAAAAACTTTTGAAATGTTTTACTTTACATGTAGGGAATCTAGAATATATGAAAGTTTCATTTTTAAAAATAATGTATAATAAAAAAATGAACTTTTTGATGATATTCTAATTATATGACCAGCACCTGTAAACTTGTTAAATCATCAAAATCAACAACATGTGTGTTAGACCCTATACCGACTAAGCTGTCTGGAAAGAAATGCTTCCAGAGGTTATAGATCCTCTTCTTAATATCGTCAATTCATCTTTATCACTAGGACACGTACCAAAAACTTTTAAGCTGGCTATTATTAAACCTCTTATTAAAAAACCACAACTTGATCCTAGAGAATTAGTCAATTACAGGCCAATCTCAAATCTCACTTTTCTGTCAAAAATACTAGAAAATGCAGTTTTATCACAACTATGTTCCTTTTTAGAAAGAAATAGTATCTGTGAGGATTTCCAGTCAGGATTTAGACCGTACCATAGTAGTGAGACTGCTCTCATTAGAGTTACTAATGATTTGCTCTTATCATCAGATCGTGGCATGGTTGTATCTCTCTATTAGTGTTACTGGATCTTAGTGCTGCATTTGACACTATTGATCACAATATTCTTTTAAATAGACTCGAAAATTATGTTGGCATTAGTGGAATTGCATTGTCATGGTTCAAATCATACTTATCTGACCGTTGTCAGTTTGTAGTAGTAAACGAAGAGATGTCATATCGATCACAAGTTCAATATGGAGTACCGCAAGGCTCAGTACTAGGACCGTTGCTGTTCACTCTGTACATGCTACCCTTGGGAGATATCATTAGGAAGCATGGCGTTAGTTTTCACTGTTACGCTGATGATACTCAGCTGTATATTTCTTAGCGCCCTTACGAAACTTACCAATTCACCAAATTAACGGAATGCATAGCTGATATAAAAAATTGGATGACCAGTAATTTCCTACTACTAAATTCAGAAAAAACAGAGATTCTAATTTTTGGACCAAAAACTTCTTCACGTAATAACCTAGAATACTGTCTAACACTTGATGGCTGCTCTGTTAAGTCTTCGTCGTCAGTTAGGAACCTGGGTGTACTCTTTGATACCAATCTTTCATTTGAAGGCCATGTTACTAGCATCTGTAAAACCGCATTCTTCCATCTTAAAAATATATCTAAACTACGACATATGCTCTCAATGAAAAATGCAGAACAGTTAGTTCATGCGTTCATGACCTCAAGGCTAGATTACTGTAACGCTTCACTGGGTGGTTGTTCTGCTCGCCTGATAAATAAACTACAGCTTGTACAAAATGCAGCAGCTAGTCTAGTTCTTACTAGAACTAGGAATATTGACCATATTAGCCCAGTTCTGTCAACACTGCATTGGCTTCCTGTTAAACATCGTATAGATTTTAAAATGTTGCTAATTACTTACAAAGCACTAAAAGGTTTAGCTCCCCAGTACCTGAGCGAGCTCTTAATTCATTATAGTCCTTCACGTCTATTGCGATCTCGGAATTCAGGCCAGCTGATGGTGGTAGATCCTTCTCCTATTTGGCACCTAAACTCTGGAACAATCTTCCTAGCATTGTTCGGGAAGCAGACACACTCTGTCAGTTTAAATCTAGACTAAAAACGCATTTCTTCAACCTGGCATACACATAACACATTACCAATTTATATTTATACATATTTATATATGTACTCGTTACATCAGAAGAAGAATGACATCTACACTAATATTAGTCTTTCTGTTTATTCCGAGGTTCACCGTAGTCAACCGGATCCGGGCCGTATCCAGGTGAGACCAAGGACCTGTGCCTTGACACGACCACAACGCAGCCCTGAAGTATCAGCAGAGATTGAGTCAACTAGATCATCCACTGTGAGGGCCTCATCGACATGACAGCCACGACACAGTTCCTCAACAACCGTCCATACCGGCGTGATGAATACGATCCTCAATTGGATGGAACTGGAATAAATACTTTGAATGTTGCGATCCTATTGGACTTACGATAGCAACCTAAATCGTAACAAAGCACTGTTGGCCAGAGGAGAACTGGCCTCCTGACTAAGCCTGGTTTCTCCCAAGGTTTTTTTCTCCATTTTAACACCAATTTGCCACTTGTCTGCCACCTGATGTCACCTGATGGAGTTTGGGTTCCTTGCCGCTGTCGCCTCTGGCTTGCTTAGTTGGGGACACTTGACATTTGACTTGACATTTGATATTCAACAGTGCTTTGATCTGCCTGCATTGAAACTATTCTTTAAGAGCTGCTATGCAGCCAAATAATGTACCAGTTATCAATGTAAAGCTGCTTTGACACAATCTACATTGTAAAAAGCGCTATATAAATAAAGGTGACTTGACTTGACTTGACTTCTTGTTAGAGCGCCCGCCTCCCATGCTGTAGACCCAGGTTTGAGTCCCGCTTAGAGCGGACAGTTTGAACAGGAGGAGTTACATATGCATGTATCCACACATGCACAGGTCAAAAGGAGCTATGTTTGTAAGCACACGTACATATGTGGACATGAACATGATGAACATTTTCTCTTATTTTCAGTCCCATTCATTTTCAGTCACTTTTGACCAAGAACACCAGAAGTGTAACTTTGTGACATTTTGTACCAAACAAAAGCATTTCAAGCCAAATTTCCTGATTAAACAATAAAGACTGACAAAAAAATTTCCTCGTTGTCTAGTGTTAGATGACCGGTACTTTTAGACGTTGGTACTGCTGGTGAACACACGCACTGCATCAGCTGACGTGTGAGGTTGCTCCTGCGCATACGTCATCATGTGACAGGAAGCTCACACTGCAGACTGTTGAGAATATATTAGATGGGACATCCCTTATATTGGGCCTAATTGATTTGTCCCGTACATGTCCTCCCTTATGCTGATCTAACCACTGGTGACACAACAGCAGCAGTGCTGATCACGACACTTGAGAATGATCACCAACACCTGTCATCATCCAATGACAGCCCCCCTCATGCGCATCAGTATATGTTATGCAACTGCACCAATTCCTCCACACACAAAAAAAAAAAAAAAAAAAAAACGGAAAAGAAAATAAATTAGGGCAATGTGTGGTGCTGTTCAGTCGATTTGGCATGTGGAAATATGGATTAAACATCAAATATGGATAAACCTGCAAAAAAGAATAGATTGTCACAGGTATACACTAGAGTCTAGGCAACACGAATAACAAACTCTAAATTAAAAATGTATCATTATTTTGGGACAAATCATTGTTTGATTTGCGAACTGCAGAATCCTCTGCCATCAGATCGCTCCCACTTCGAGTGGCAAATCCCAAGGCAAATTTCAAGGCAAATCCCTGTCACAGACACGCTAGGCTCTTCACTCACCCAATCACAATGCACTCCCTCTCCTGAGTATTAACCAGCCACACCTGACACTCATCAGCACTCATCATCACTGCACCATAAAAGACACTCCAGAGCACTCAGTCACTGTCCGGTCTCGTTAAGGCATACCTGCCTGTTATGCTTACCTCAAGGACTCTGCTAATGTCTACTTACCTGTCTCCAGCGTTCTCTGTGATTCCTAGTGTCTCCTCGTCTCCAGTGAGTGTCATCGTGTCTCGTCTGCTCCACGTCTGCCTGCATCCACGTTCCCTGGGAAAGATAAGAACCAGTATCAGATCCAGTATCAACTACAGTCACGAACTTAACCTGCTTTTACTCACCTGCACTCTGCCTACCATCCTCTGGTTGTTAAATAAACATATCTTAACTATACCTGTGTCTCCGTCCCCTTCTGTACGTAACAGAAGACCGGACCTACACTGTCAACAACCAAGATGAGCAATCCGGATCCATTTCAAGACCTGGTTGATGCACTTCATCGCACGCTCACCAGCACTTCATTCACCGCATTCACCGCTGCATCTCCTTCACCCGTTGTGGTCGGCAGTCCCATGGCCAAACCGGCGCCCTTCACTGGCTCGGTGGAGGACTGCAACGGATTCTCTCTGCAGTGTTCGCTGGTCCTGGAGATGCAACCGCACTTGTATCCAGATGACAGTACTAAGGTGGCTTTCATAATCTCTCAACTCGAAGGGAAAGCTCTCCGCTTGGCTGAACCACTCTGGACACAGAAAAATCCTGTTATAAAGTTGTTGTCAAGCTTCATAAACCATTTCAAGGAAGTTTTCGGGAAACCAGCTTGGGATTCATCTATCGGTGAGAGATTATGCAAATTGAAACAAGGTTTAATGTCTGTGTCTGATTATGCCTTCCAGTTTCGAACCTTAGCTGCAGCAAGTGTTAGGAATGAACAAGCCCTTATTACCACCTATCGTCAAGGTCTCGATCCCCATGTGCGGTTGCATCTCGCTGCATATGAGGATTTCATCGGGCTCGAGAAATTCATCCAGTTATCCATCAAATTCGCCACTCGTATGCAGCTGTGCCTCGAAGAGCATCAGGGCCAGGCGTTGTTCCAATCTATCCTCCGCCAGCCAGAATCCGTCAGCCATCCAGAACCAGCCAGCAAACCCATGCAAGTTGAATACTCACGACTTTCGTCTGCTGAGCAATAGAGGAGGCTGACCCAGAATCTCTGTATATATTGTGGCCGTGCTGGGCATTTCATCTCTGAATGCCCCACTCGTCCAGTGCGACCTATGGTGAGTGTTATCATGCCTACGTTGAATAAGATGAAACCACTCACTATTGTTGTAAACGTTACTGCTGCTGATTTCTGTCTTCCAGTCAATGCGCTCCTCGATTCTGGGTCAGCCGGAAACTTCATCTCCGGAGCCCTCTGTCGTCAGCTCCAGCTCAAAACCACCGCCATGCCAAAGATATACCAAATCCACTTGGTAACTGGAAAACCTCTTCGTCAATTATGCTTCAGTGTGGGACCTCTTCACCTCCAAGTCAGTGTTCTCCATACGGAGGAAATCCATAAAGAAGCTAAAGAAGCCTCCAAGCTGCCTCCTCATCGGCCATGGGACTGCGCAATTGACCTCATCCACGGTGAGCCAGTGCCCAGAGGAAAGATATACTCCTTGTCAATCCCGGAGGAGAAGGCCATGGAGGAGTACATAAACGAAGCTCTGTCACAAGGCTACATACGCCCGTCTACTTCCCCTGCTGCTTCAAGCTTTTTCTTCGTGGCAAAGAAGGACGGAGACTCGTGGCCCTGCATCGATTACAGAGCTTTGAACAAAATCACCATAAAATTCAAGTACCCACTTCCTCTCGTCCCATCAGCGTTGGAACAACTACGCGGCACCACTGTGTTCACCAAGTTGGACCTCCGCAGCGCCTATAACCTCATCAGAATACGTGAGGGGGACGAGTGGAAGACAGCTTTCGTGACCCCAACTAGCCATTACGAATATCTTGTTATGCCGTATGGACTTGTCAATGCCCCCTCCATATTCCAAGACTTCATGCATGAGGTGCTCCGGGAGTTCCTGCACAAGTCAGTTCTGGTCTACATCGACGACTTCTTGATCTACTCCCGGAGCATGGCCGACCATCGCCACCACGTTGCGGAGGTCCTCCAATGCCTGAGGGACTACCATCTGTTTCTCAAAGCCGAGAAGTGTACCTTTCACCAGCCCTCAGTGCAGATCCTGGGATACATCATTGATCGCATTTGCGTCCGCATGGACGAGAGGAAGGTAACTGCTGTCAAAGACTGGCCCATTCCCACATCCGTGAAAGAATTACAAAGGTTCCTGTGTTTTGCAAACTTCTACCGCAGATTCATCCAAGGTTACAGTTCTATCACAAGTCCGCTTACAAGTCTCCTCAGGAATAAGTCTCTGTCCTGGACTCCAGCCACCACACAAGCCTTCGACACACTCAAGACAGCCTTTACGACCGCTCCCCTCCTGGTTCACCCAGACCCAGATCTCCTCTTTGTCGTCGAGGTGGATGCCTCAACCACAGGAGTGGGAGCGGTATTATCTCAGCAGCAGGGGAATCCCCATAAGCTCCGTCCATGTGCCTTCTTCCACAAGCTCAACCCGGCGGAGGTAAACTATGACATCGGGAACCGGGAGCTTCTAGCCATCAAGCTCGCCCTGGAAGAGTGGAGGGATTGGCTCGAGGGAGCCAAACATCCGTTCAAGGTTCTGACAGACCATAAAAACCTGGAGTACTTACGGGACCCTAAAAGACTGAATCCTTGCCAAGCAAGATGGGCTCTGTTCTTCACAAGGTTCAATTTTACCATCTCATACCTCCCTGGATCAAAGAATGTAAAAGCTGATGCTCTGTCCCGTATTCAGTCCTGAAGAAAACACCGATGATCCAGAGCCCATCATCCCCGAGAAACTCTTTGTTAGTCCCATCACCTGGTCTGCGGAAATGCTCCCTGAGCCAAGTGCCTCCACCAACACCCCGCCGGGTTGTCCCCAAGGATTGCAGTATATCCCACGGACACGGCGCACTCCCCTCATCCACTCCACGCATACTTCACTGGGCACTGGCCACCCAGGGGTCAATGAAACCCTCTCGCTGCTTAAACAGCGCTTCTGGTGGCCCAACATGGCATCCAACGTCACTGTCAGCATTTTGATTTCAACAAATCAGTTTTGGCCATGCAAGAACACATGCAATCTACCTGAGAGAATGATATGCTGATTTGATTTACTGCTCAAACATTTCTGATTATTATCAATGTTGAAAACAGTTTTTTTTTTTTTTTTTTTTTTTTCAGGATTCTTTGAATAGAAAGTTGGAAAAAACAGATGTATCTGAAAAAGAAAGATTGTGTTACATTATAAATGTCTTTACTTTCACTTTTGATCAATTTAATGTATCCTTGCTGAATAAAAGTATTACTTTCTTTAATCCCCCCTAACACCTTTTATACACATCCTTAACTGCAGACACTGAAATGACACAAACTGTCCCTCATTTATCAAATGGACATAGGAACCAGCATACATCGAATGAAAAAATCAGCTTACGACAACGCTCAAGCAAATTCTAAGACTAATCTATAACAGTTTAGACATTTATAAATTAATTTTGAACATTAAATAAAATATTTTGTCAGAACCTCAAGTAAATTAGCCCTACATATTATTTTGTTTGATTGTGTAATTTACTTTTTGAATCGTGGAAAAACCGTGTTCTCTATTCTAAAAAATACAGATTATCCAGAGTCAAAAATTCCCAGAGCCATTTTGATTAATCTTTGATATAGTCCTGTTTGATAATCAGTACTTCACTAAATATAATAATTCAATAAGCACTTAACTTTAAAAAATATTAAATATTTTTATTACCTATCTAGAGAGCTGGCTGACTAAAGTAGGCTAAGTTTGAAAATGATATCATTTGTACATGGAGTTATTAAATAAAAAGATACTTAATTTCTTTACAATTTATAGGTGTTATTTTAACAGTCAGTTATGCAAGTCCAGGAGAGAAGACAGTTCTAGAGAAAAAGCATGTTTGATTTACATGGAACAAAGTTTGAGCCGCACACACATTATCTTTGCGAGAGCAAATAACGCCACGAAACTGCCTCAAATTAACTATAACGACGAGAAGAAAACTGTGTGCGCTGCAGTCAGAGGTTTTTGATTCTCTAACAACTTTTTATTGGTTAAAATGAATGGAGAGTATCTGACAAATCAACGTGAGAATAACAAATCGATCAGAAATCTGGGCCCCCTCAGGCCCCCCCGTGGCTACACCACTGCAGCACACAAGTTCCCGCTGACTCAAAAACGTGCGTATACGAGCTGAGACCTGACGTGAGATTTGATCGTAGCCACCGCTCACGCTCATACTGATAAATGCCAAATTTTGCATGTAAACGAGTGTACAAACAGTTTCTGGTGTACGATTGTTTGATAAATGAGGGCCATTGTGTGGTGCAGTACAAATATTTCAAGTGTCCCTTATTTTCCTATAAAGAACGACGATTGTCCCTTATTTTCCTGTTCTGAAGTTGGAAACATTACCTACATCTTGGATAGCATCTTAATAGCAAATTTTCATTTTTGTGTGAACTGTCCCTTTAAGATGGCTATTGTTTATTAGGCATTGAGAAAGGTCACATGACCGAAATGTTTGCTGTTTTTTCTTTTAAGTAGTGGATTTATCTCACAATTGTCAGTTTTAGTTTACTTCAGATGAACTCCTCTAATCTTCATAGGTTTTCAGCACATGTAAAAGCACAGATCATGTGCTTTTCATGCATATTTTTCCAATCACACATTTCACAGATCTGCATTCAAAAGCAATCAAATTGTATGTATTTATGTTTGCTTTATTTTTTTGCAGTGGGATATTTGAGAGATATTTCTATATTTCTACAACACTGTTGTGTTCAACTTACAGTTAATTTAAGTGCTGCTGGTTTCAATGAATGACTCTGTTATGAGTTCATCATATAGACAGAAGGAGGCAGTATTATATCAAAACTGTCTGCAAATGACAGGAAGATAATGAGCGATAGTTTCTCTCTCAAAGAGATTAGAGCGCATGATAAGAAATACTGTTTGAGGAATCATGGGTTCACTAATAAACACAATACAACAGAGAAAACAGTGATTTCACAGCATGTGACAACAGTATCTGCCTTCTGTGATTCACTTACCAAGACACACTTGATCATCTGTTCGATCATGACATGAGGAACTCAAATAAAATCATCAGTATGACTTCAGCACAGCATTAAAGTCTCAGAAGCACAAAGTTACCAATGACACATCATAACACACACACACACACACATGACTAAAGAAACTGTCATGTTGAACTGAAATTTCTTTGACTTCCTTAAATGAAGTGAAACTGTTTTTCAGGAAGAGACATAAGAATCAGAAGAATGAGTCAGACGTCAGCACACACATTCAGTTTCCTGTCACTGCATGTATTTGCTTGAATATTTATAAATACTACATACATTTGCTATTTGATGCTCCCAATCAGCGACACATTTTCAAAACACGACAGCATTTTCCTCCCGCTGGATTCACTCGATTTACTGCTGTAATCCACTGAAGCTTTAGGGCTGGAACGGTTAGTTCCCACAGCATTATCAGATCACTGGAAGAGCAAGTGACGCATACAGTGAGCAAGAATATCACTCTTTATTCATGCCCATGTCTTGTGTCTATTACTCAATACTTGCACAGCAGGAAGTTTCTGCTACTAAAGCCGGAAGTTTGCAACCAGAAGTAAGAGGTTCAGTCAGTTGCTTGTGTCAGCGGCAGTGAGACAAATAATGACGAGAGAGTGATCGAATGAATAAGAAAGAGTAGAGAATCTCCAGATCCAAAAACAAGCAAAGAAGAAGATCTGCATAAACCAGAAGAAGCGGATAGAAGTTCTTTACACACAGGTAAAATAACAGGATCATCAGACATTCAGCAGTTAATAAATCAAACTGCCTAATGATACAGAATCAAATGTTGATTGATTCCTCGTGAAGAGGAAATGACTGTGAAGCTTTGAGGTGTTGATGGACTCGATCTACTACATCTGTGTTTGATCATCATTCTGAATCCCATCCAGACAAAGACTTTGACAAAAACACTGTTTTCTCAGCTTTTTGTTCAAAATGTTTTTTTCTTGTTTTTTTTTTTTTTTGCTATCTAGTCTTGGTTAAAAAAGGAAAAATGAACGCACGCAAAAGTACATGAACTGACCATATCAGAGTCCACGTCACTTTCATCGATTCCATGGAAAAATAAGGAAGGAATACATAAATAAATGGAGCACATCCTAATAGAGTCAAGGTCTTACCATGTTATTCTCTTTCTGGTCCCTTGTGGCCATAGTTGGACTAGTCAGTGTTTGATTGTCTTCTTTATTTTTTATTTCATTACATAGTAACCAGTTACTATGCATATTCCAGTATATTTTATGTGTTAGTAAATAAACGTACATTTCCTCAAATTCACCCCCTCATTCAAGTCCTCGGTTCACCCGTGCTCACAGAACGTTCTAATAATGTGCAATAAAATTAATGTTTGCAAATTCTGAACAGCGACATGATATTTACAACCAACGATTGTAACCCTACAACATTTTTCACAATCGATCAAAATGGGCAAGTATTATTTTAATGGCATACTTACTTGCGAACGTCCACTGAATGTCCAATGTAGTGTACAAAGTTATTGTAGCCTATGCAGAAGTCAGTGGTTTGTCTAAACTGTGGTTTACACAGTTTTGCCTCTATGTTGAATTCTATCTCCCCTCTTCTGAAACTCTTGATGAGTTCTGCCCTCACTCGACCCTCTGACGGTTCTCAGGTCTAATGTTGCAGCATATGCAAATCCAATTACAAGCAAGCCACAGTTGCTGGTGTTGGATTGCTGCTGAACAGAAGGAAACATGACCAAAAATTGGTCTTCCTTTGGCCTCAACATCCACGATAATGCCTGTTCAGTTTTGTTATCCAACATTGAGAGGCTGTCATAAATGCTAACCTCATTATTTCCAGCAAAGAGGTTTCTCGCTGTCACTCAGTGATTTCCCCATGTGTAAAATTTGTACAAATTGCCTGGTTGGAGTACCCACAATCCCTCCTCTTTCTAAAACACTAAATAAAAGAGATGACTGAAACCCATTAATGTCATTGTACTCCCTTGCAAGAAGGTGAAATGCTAAATCGATCTCATCACTGCTGAGCCAGTGTTGGGGTGCAGAATCGAAGTAATGGCACTGCCTTTGGAGGCTTGCTGTGCTCTATAGTCTACATGGAGGCAGTTTCTTCCCATGCCAGCATGGACCAAGGTTCCTGTCTCTTAGCATTTGCAGGTGATGTTGAGGCCCAACATCCTGAGGCAGAGTATTAGTTTTTGTTAATATCAATTTAGAAGGAATAAACAGATGTAAGACACATTGTCATAAGTTCACAAGTCAAATAGTAATCAAACAATAACATTTTGCTATTAGAATTACACAAGAAGGCGTAACACTGCATCATACTTGCTGTCACAGCCTAAAGATACACCATAGTACCCATTATGTTCAGAGCATTGTATTTTGAAATTAATAATAACAATATCTTGGGTTTGGTCACTAGAAAGTAATATATATAATTATTTATTTTAAATCAAAGGACTTTGACTTACTATTAATTATTCGGAATTACATCATATTAACACATTTTATAATGTTTAAATTATATAATGAACTATGATGTACTTATAACACCAATAAAGAAAACATTGGGTATGTTATTTGATATACGTACAGTCTTAACATTGTGACAGAATTTACAATAATTAAAAACATAATGACATAAAACACATGAATTAACAGATTTATATTACTGAATTTGAAAATTGTTAAATTTCAGAAATAATAATAAATGAACACATTTTTGGCTTTAGTGTCAGTACTTTGGATCAGTACATCTACTGTTGTTTCTGTCAGTGATGTAGCACATGCTTCCACTGCAGTCTAAACAAGGCATACGATACACACAAACACAGACATATGGTGAAAACTTTTGAACAGGATGAAGAAGTCCAAATTTTTCTTATTTTGTTAAAAAAAATTTTTTTTTTTTTCATTTAGTACTGCCATTTGGAAGCAACAGAAGATACTTGCATGTTTCTCTGAAGACAAATTAAGTACAATTTATCTTGATCTTCAAATTCTAAAAGTTTTCACCCCCGACTCTTAATTCATCATGCTTCCTTCTGGAGCATCAGTGAATGTTTGAACCTTTTTTAATAGTTGAGTTTGAGTCCCTCAATTGTCCGCAGTGTGAAAAAATGGATCTCAAAATCATACAGTCACTGCTGGAAAGGGTTCAAATATGCAAAACATATTTTTGTAAAATATCTTACTCAGGACAGTACTAAATAAAAAATAACATGCATTTTGTATGATCTTTCTTATTTTGTTAAAATTATTCACATTTTCACAGATTCTGCAAGGGGTTCACAAACTTTCGCATACCACTGTATATGCATGTACAGTCCAATAATTTTATGTCATGTGAAATAATGTCATGACTGCATTAATACCTTTTCACTTTTTTAATTTTCAATAGACTGGGTGTCTGTATGTAGATTTTCTTCCATCAAGGATGTGTCACTTCCTTCCACTGCAGTCTAAACAAGTCAGACAACACACATTGTTTAATAATGTCTCTCTCTCTCTCTCCCTGTAGTCAATATAGAAAGTGTAGTTGTACACATTTCAGTACAGTGTATATTGATTAAGAACTTTTGTATTTCAGTAAAAATTAATGCAACTACTCACTCAAAACACATAAAAGGTGCTCATTTGTTGCCACCTGCTGTAGTAAATTTGTACAACGGACAAATGGTAACTGCTAGTATTGGAACTAATCATTTGGATGAATAGATTCAAAGCACTTTTACTGACAACAGCTTTTACTTACACAAGTTACTGGGACGAATCAAAGTTCTACAACTAAAAAGGCTTGGATAGTCTACTGTACTTACCAAGTTTTGCCTGCAAACATTTTCTTCTTGGTTTGCTGCCTGTGGTCCAGTTTCTTGGTCAGCACCTTGAGCTATATTAAAAATAAAAACAGTATTTTGTGTATTTCATAATAATTTTTGGTGTGTGGTTTTGACTGTATATTACTAAGTTATATAATATATTAACACCATCCTACCCTTTTGTCTTTCTTGAAGGGGAAGGCCTTTAGTAGTGGCGATACATAAATGCTTTTCTTGGAACGCCTTCTTTGTTTCCAGCGCTCAACCTCTACCCTGTGTGTCTACATTTACAAATATGTTTGGAAACATTGTTGAAAACAGGATTACTTAATAGTTAAAGTTATTCGTAAATTAAATATTTGGGAGACAAATTATAACTCTAACTTTTCTCTTGCAGGTAGAGTCTGAAAACTGCTTCAGCAGGGCATTATGGGATATTTGATAAATATGGACAAAATCATCCAGCCGTGTGAGGCGGTGTCTTTGAAAGCGCACATGTTTCAGGTCCCACTGGCGCTTGTCCATAATGTCTTGTGTTTTGTTTTGGTTCTTATTGGCCAGGCACTCTTGTGTTGTCATGTTTTGTGTGAACATGCAGTCTGTGAGTTCTCATAGTTGCGTGTTCATGTCTCGTTTTGTGTAAGCACATGGCTTGTGATTTTGTTTTCATTGGCCATGTGCTTGTGTTTTTATGTTTGGTGTGAGCACATGGCTTGTCATAGACAAACTTTAAGTTGGCTTGAAAAAGCCTAGCCAGAAAGTTTGGAGTCGTTTTAAAAGCTTGAAGTTTGAAATAGTTTTTTTAGTTTAGTAGTTTAAAAGCTAGCTAGTGTGTGAGTGAGTGTGTGTGTGAGTGTGTGAGTGAGTGAGTGTGTGAGTGAGTGTGAGTAAGTGAGTGTGAGTGAGTGTGTGAGTAAGTGAGTGTGTGAGTGAGTGAGTGTGTGAGTGAGTGTGTGTGTGAGTGAGTAAGTGAGTGTGTGAGTGAGTGAGTGAGTGAGTAAGTGAGTGTGTGAGTGAGTGTGTGAGTATGTTAGTTAGTGTGTGTGGGAGTGATTGCTATGTGGTTGCTAGGGTACTCAGGGTGGTTGCTAAGGTGTTGCTATGCAACAGCTAAGGGACCCAGGATGGTTGCTACGGTGTTACTATAGTATTCTGGGTGGTTGCTAGGGTGTTGCTGTTATACAATACAGATTGACTCAAAGCATTTGTTACATATATATGAACATACACAGACATACATATGCATAATATCTATAATATAATAAATTATGTATTTAATATATATATATATATATATATACACACACACATTTATTTAATTTACATTTAAAAAGCAACAACATTATCTTAAGATTAATTAAAACTCGTTTAATGCAAAGATGTGATGTAATTAAATAAATTATTGTTTTCCCTTATTTTTCCCAACAAAACTAAGCAAATGAACAGAACGTTGACTGATTCAGTGATAAATTAATTATTATTGTTAGTATTCATTAAATATTTCTGAAATGTATATTATCATTTTTTGTCAAATGCCCATTTAATGGTTGACAAACACACCATTGCACAGTAAACATACTAGCAGGATTTTAGATCAAATCACACAGACGTTACTATTAAAGCTGTAAATTGTTGAAGAGCTGAAAATGTTTTAAGTTGTATTTGTCTAATAAAGAAGTACTTTAATTCTCACCAGTTGTCTGTTGTTTCTTCCACTCATTGTAATGTATTTCTATTTGTAAAATAACTGATTAGTGCCTTGGTATTTTAAAGTTCAAGAACTAAAAATTATCAAATCTAAATTATCTGAAATTTTATAATTGGATAAATAATAACTTTAAGGTAGAAATAATTTTAATTTGTCATTAAAAACTACTTAAAGTATTGTTACACCAACCATTAAATTTGAGGTAAACTATTTGCTGGGATACTCAAACATTAAACATCACCAACTAAAGATTTTTAGGTAATATTGTTTATAATTCAATGTGAAAATTGTTCAAAAAGAGGCTTGTAAAAATGATTCACTATATATATATATATATATAAGTAAATCTATTTTTTTCAGTGCACAACAAACATAATTTAACTTTGGTGAGTTAGATTATAAAGCAAGAATTACCATAACAAAAATAAATGAAGTAAATAAAAGTTACTCTCTTATCAAAATTATTTTTTCTCCTCTGAAATCTGCTGTGTCTGACACAGGGCTCTGCTTTCCCACATGTGGAATAAGGACTAAATCAAGCGGTAACACTTTAGAATACTGATCCTTCATTAATGAATAACTACACAGAAACAAATGAGTAACGCATTATTAACACTCTACTAACTACTATTAACTAACAAGTAACTCTGATGAATGAATTAGTAAGTAACAGTGCTCAGTTGTAGGTGGTAGTTCACTATTAGCTAATCAGTAACTACTGTTTTTTTTTTTATTCCTCCCAGAGAACTACTAAGAACTACTATATACAGGCTCATAATTAACATGAATGATGCATAATGTATAATTAATTCTAAAGTAAAGGTCATGGTAACCCACTAATAATGACTGAAGTATTACCAAATACTTAAGAAGGAATTACTAATTATTTGGATCAGTATTATAAAGTGAGAAACAAAATAACTCTCTAGTAACTACTGAAGTCATTATAAACTTTAGAGGTTTTTGTAAAGTATTGGATAGTAATAACTCAAGAGTTACTACATAATTCTAAAGGAACTACTACTTATTTGGATCAGTATTCTAAAGTGAAGATCATGGTAATCCACTAGTAATTACTTAAGTGTGACCAAATATATCATAAGGAATTACTGTACAAAAACATACAAAAACATCAAAAGTTTACAATGACTCCAGTAGTTACTAGAGAGTTATCATGTTTTTCACTTTAGAATACTGATCCAAATAATTAGTAATTCCTTCTTAAGTATTTAGTAATACTTCAGTCATTACTAGTGGGTTACCAAGGCCTTTACTTTAGAATTAATTATACATTATGCATCATTCATGTTAATTATGAACCTGTATATAGTAGTTCTTAGTAGTTCTCTGGGAGGAATGAAAAAAACAGTAGTTACTGATTAACTAATAGTGAACTACCACCTTCAACTGAGCACTATTACTTACTAATTCACTAATCAGAGTTACTTGTTAGTTAATAATAGTTACTAGAGTGTTAATAATGCATTATTCATTTGTTCCTGTGTAGTTATTCATTAATGAAGGATCAGTATTCTAAAGTGTTACCAGTCAAGCATGTGTGAAGTGAATCAGGTGATTTGTAACTTGTTCCTGATTGGTGAAATTGGAAGTGTTACTACCAACCCCTGTTACAACCATCCCTGCAGTCTCTCCTACCTTAAATAACTCATAATAAATAATAATTTATATATTAAAATTGGAATTACATACATCTTTAGTTTATTTTATTATGAGTTTATCACCTGCTAAAACTAATAACTAATTATGAACAATCGCCATCTGGGCCAAGCCATGTGAGACAAGAGCAACTTTTAGTAGTAGTATTAGTATTATTTTCAAGTAAAAAAAAATATCAATATAAAATATCCCCATGATTTTTCAATATAAAACAAATTAGAGAAAGATGAAGAGAGAGATGCCAACTTTACAGATTCTCCCTCGGCGGAGTCATCACCATCACATCATTTTATTTATTTATTTTTGCCTGGGGAAAAATAACATGGCTTGGTGATATAAAGCTAAATTTAAATATACTATTTTAAATAAATATTTAAATGTATTTTTAAATTGTTAAGACTTAAGTTATTACTCACATGCAAAGCTCACGAAAGAACCAGAGGGTATATAAGGCGGTGTGCGTGACCTGGGCGTGCATTGCAGCACTAACAAGTGGAAGAGGAGCCTGAGTTACAAACCTTTCCTGATGTAAGTACTTTTACCTAAACAATTTATTTCAATGAATTTAAAACGTATAATTTCACTACAAATAGCAATTTAACAACATAAATAAAATAAGTAATACAATACAGAGGCTATACCTAACCCTAACCCAAACAGACTGAGGGACCTTTTTTTTCTTCAAAGGGCAATGTGGGAAAGCGGCTGTTATGTTAGCATAAAAAATAAATAACATCCGCTTTCCCATATTTTTCTATAGCCAATTGGTCAAAAAATTGACCGACTGTGTTTTCCAGCAAACATACCTCAAACTTACATTCACTGTATAAATGATGCCATTAATGTCAGTTAATTCCGTTTTATATAGGCTATATATATATATATATATATATATATATATATATATATATGTGTGTGTGTGTGTCCATTGTACATTTACTGTACGCTGTTACTCTGCGCGTACACCCAAAGCGCGCACAGAGAGCTGCATAGACGGTTCTCTTTTGCGTCTACTTTCACGCGTCATTTCTTTACATAAAATTAGTTCTGTTATTTTTCCACTAAATTATGCGAGCTGAAGAGTTTTGAGCGCTCAGAAATGATCAAAATCAGTGAATACAATCAAATGAGTTGTATGATTAATGAGTTCATGTTATATAGCCTATATTGTATAACGAGATAGATAGATAGATAGATGACCACCTTTTTTTCCATTACAGAATGGCATCAAGAGGAACCCTATTCGAGTCCTTTGTGTGGGGCTGCAGACCACTGTCCGTAGCCTCACATTCAAAAGGGTTGAGGGCATCATTCAACCTGACCAAAAACGGACCACAAGTCTTGCTGCATTAACAGAAGGGAAGAAGACTTACACCACCCGCTTTAATCCTGATCAGCCACTGTTCCAAGAAAGACTTTGAGAAATAACACTGCACCTTTAATGCACAGCTAGCCGTAGACTATCCCTTACATATATTCTACATAATTAGCATTTTACTTCTTATTTACAGTTGAAAGTAATAAGAATGACCACATCAGAGTCATGTGCAGTTCCCGTGCTGGACCTGGACCTTTGCTGTGGGTCCAAAACATTAAGCCTCACCCTTTGGCGTGACGAGGCCCTGGTGCCATTAGGCATTGAGGACGAAGTTGTCTTCACCTACCTTAGACCATCAAGTGCCCAAATGAAGCTGAACTCATCAGCATACACCACAATCATGGTACCGTAACTCTCAACAACACTTTAAGTAGGAATGATCTGTATGAAAGTTTTCATAAAAACTCGCACACACACACACTCACACAGTGAGATGCCTGAATGCTAGATATGTGTTACAATATGTACCAGGCAGAGACAGAAGATAACAGTAAAGGTAGTTTATTGGACACAAGCAGAGGTTATTGTGACAACAGGTGAGTAGATAGTGGTTGTAGAGGTGAATGATGAATGAATCGGTGATAATACTGTCCTTTGTGGTTGGCAGCGGTGGCAGACTGGAGACAATGCTGGTGGATGACACTCACACACAGACTTGGAGCACACGGGAAAGCACGGAGACACAGGAGACAGGTAAGTAGCAATGGGAGTCCTTGAGGTAAGCATAGAGGTAAGTTCCTTGATGCGAACGAGACCGGACAATGTGACTGAGTGTGTGAGTGTCTTAAATGGTGCTCGTAATGAGTGTGCTGATGAGATGCAGGTGGCGGTGATTAGTACTCAGGGGAAGGTGTGCGTTGTGATTGGTGGGTGCTGGAGCCTGGCGTGTCTGTGACAGTAATTTTTATGTTTAATAAAGATACATTGTTCTACAATTCACATTGTAGAGAAAGTGGTAAAAAGTTTAAATTATATTAATATCAAAGGGTTAACTTACAAGATGAAGGGGGAAAGAAAGAAGAAAAAAACAACTTTGATCTGTATCCTTCACCAAAACATGTTTTATATAAGCAGACAGGATATGACTGCTCAGTGCGGTCACAGTGGTGTAGTTAACGTTCAGCTTCTAAAAGCATCAGTACACAGCAGCGTCCACACGAGCAACTTACACAATGGACTCCAAAAGACCGAAAATCTACAAGAGGACTCACGGCAATAGTAGCACTGAGATACAAGAAGTGGACAGAGAAGATGGTGAGGAGATGATCACTGATGCCAACAGAGACACAAAGAATCGTCATGACGTCAGGACAGAAACGGAGAACTCAGACACCGCCATATATCAAACACTTCAACACTCGGGTACTAAGACTCATTTCATTACAGCAACATAACATTCAATTCAAATGAGTGTTTAGGAAATATTTATCTTCACATCTGTAATTTTCAGGAAGTGTTTGTGTGAGGATCAGAAGCTCCAGAGCAGCTCAAGTGTGTTTGGTGCTGCTGTGTGTTCTTCTGCTGACTGCAGTCATAGTGCTGGCCATCAAACTCACTAAAACAGTTGATGAGTTTTACATCAAGTACAAAAACATCACAGAAGAGATAAAGGAGTTAGAAAACAGAAAATCAATCTTGAAACAGAATATTACAAATTTATCAAATTATAATAAAACCCTGAATACAGAAAAATTGACATTACAGAAGGAGATGGAAGAACTGAGGCAACAGATACATAAAATGGGTAAAAAAAACAAACAAAAAAACAACAACATTACACTAAAACTACACAACTATTCAATATTTAAAGAATATAGTATGTATGTTTTGGGTTACCTGTTATAAATAAGTTGTGTCAGTCAGTGTGGAAGGAAATAAAGAGCTAATTGTTGTACTGGTTGTTCTTACAGATGGATGGAGTTGCTATCAATCTAGTCTTTACTTCATCTCCTCTGAAAAGAAGAGCTGGATTGAGAGTAGGCGATACTGTACAGAGAGAGGAGCAGATCTGATCATCATAAACAACAAAGAGGAACAAGTAAGTGAGAGAGAATGTTTGTTTGTGACCATACCTAAGTTTGGAGCGACATTCACACTGAGGATGCTCAATTCCGATTTATGGCTCAGATCCAATGTTTTTGTAGAGCTGTTCACATTGTTGTTTTAAATGTGGCCAATATCAGATTCCAGTGTGAACAGATAATGGTCCTGGACTGACCCGCATGCGCAAAAGAATGATAAAAAAAGATCACGCAGCACGCTGTCATACGGAAGTAAACATGGAGAACATTAAAGTAAGTGATTACACATTTATTTATAAATAGTGTGATTATAGTGTGCTATAGTGTGATTTATTTATCTGCTGCCGAAGCCAGTAAATTTATGCACAATCAATAAAAAAAAAAAAAAAGGATGCAATAAAAGAGATAAAAGGGAAATTTATGGTAGGAGCCGTCGTGTTTTGCGAGTTCTGACACATCATTGTCCTTCCACGTCATGTATGTAAAACCCTTTGAAAGGGACTCCCATGAGTGCTGAATTGTGACGAATGTTGCTCTAGAGTGATGTAAAAGTCGCATGAATACATTACATTTGCCTGCAGTCTGAACATAACCAAAGTCTGACAACACCTTCCTTTGTGGACATTCTGAGCAGAGTATGTGAGCGACGTGAAATTTGTCTGAACTGTACGTCTTTGTTTGCAATAAATTTCTTGAATGAATGTATTAATTATTCAGCCTACGTAGATAACAGTTATGCTATTTGTTGCTTTAAGTATGTTTCTTCATTCATTAGGAGTATTTAAAAAGAGTTCCAGGTGGCACTGATGTCTGGATTGGTCTGACTGACAGTGATGTGGAGAACACATGGAAATGGGTTGATGGCACCAACATGACCTCTGGGTGAGAAATCACTCCTGTGAAACTACATCCACCAAACTCGGCACAGACCTACAGTCTGTTTTGACTCAGTCTGTCAATCTATCTATATTTCAGCCCTTTTATAATCTATCAATACAAAACCACCATAGCAACCAAGTACAAACATCCTGGAAATGCCTAAGCAACCACATAGCATGCCTTGGTAACTGATCAGAACACTTTAGATACACCGTTGCAATCATAAAGTACACTGTAGCAACCAACAACCACTTGATCAACTGCCCACAGTCATTCTGTACATTTGTGTGACTGTACAGCCATTAAAACAAACTTTTAAAATGCTTTTAAACTTTAAGACAAAATTAAAGTTAGTCTTGACAAACTTTATCTCACAGTCAGTATCATATCACACAGAAAGCAGCACTGAACATCTGATCTGTCGCAGGTTCTGGAGGGATGGAGAACCAAGTGGTAGCGCTGGTGATAAGGATTGTGCCATAAATCTGCCATCAGGGTTTGCTGATTATTCATGTAATAAAACGTTTAAATGGATCTGTGAGAAGAACACATTTCAATTTACATTGCTATAAAGGGTTGTAACAACATTTGTCTCATTTCGCTTTTTGCTCTGAAACATAGTTCTGCAAGTTTCCATGTAATAAATCATCATTAAAACACTGAGTAAATTTATTTATGATTCTATTATATTTTGTTAGTGATACATGTGTGCAGCTCCTCATCCACCATATTCACAGTGAAAGCTGAAGTGTCAAAAATACTAACATTATTGAATGTGTTTCAATAGATTAACTCAACAAATGAAGTGAGATTGGGGTGTGGCTATTTTTTTTCTTCTTCTTTACTTAAATTCTATATAGTGAGGCTAGTAATGCAGAAACTTCACACTTCAAGAGGAAAATAATCAACTTCAATCACTTACAAGAAGTAAGAAATGTTATTACATTGATATCAAAGGCTTAACAACATGACTACTTTTACTAGTAGTGTACAAAAATATTTCAACATAAATCGTCGCTGTTTATCTGCAAAACCTTTTTTATATAAGCAGGATATGACTGCTCAGTGCGGTCACAGTGGTGTAGTTAAAGTTGAACTCTAAAAGCATCAGTACACAGCTGTGTTTTCCACACACAAGCAACTTACAAAATCTGACTCTAAACGACTGAAAATGTGCAAGAGGATCAGCACAGGTATTGAGATTTATTTCATTATAACAACCAACACATTTTAGTCATGTGAGTAATTAAGAAACATTTATCTTCATGTCTGTGGTGTTCAGGAATTGATTCTGTGAGGAACAGAAGATACAAAAGAGCTACAGTGTGTTTGGTGCTGCAGTGTGTTCTTCTGGTTGAGGCGATCATATTGCTGGGTCTCGAACTCAGAACAAAGACTGATGAGTATGAAAACAGTGAGGACAAATACAACCAACAAAGGAACAAGCTACTTGATGAGATCCAAGGCTTGTTAAAAAAGAAAGATAAATTGGAGAATGACATTAGCAACATGACTAATCAAAATAACCAGTTAAATGAGGAGAAAAAACAACTGTTAATACAATTTTTGGGTAATCTTGAACTTCACTTAAAGTACACAAATGTTTAGTATTAAAAAGATGCAGTGTTTATGTTGTGTGTACACGCAGATATTAGTTTCAGTTCAGTGTGGACGAGAACAAACAACTCATAACTAAACTGTTTGTGTTACTAGATGGATGGAAGTGCTATCAATCCAATTTATACTACATTTCCTCTGACACGAAGAACTGGGCTGATAGTAGAGAAGACTGTTCGAAAAGAGGAGCAGATCTGATCATCATAAACAACAGAGAGGAACAAGTGAGTGAAACGTTGATTGACTAATTCAGATTCATTTACTCACATTAGACGTGTGTTAGCTGACATACTACAAAAATGATTTCACTTCTATTATTAGGAGTCTTTTAAAACTGATGCTGAATTCTGGATTGGTCTAAAGGACAGTGATGTGGAGGGCGCATGGAAATGGGTTGATGGCAGCACACTGACCTCTGGGTGAGAAATCACTGAACTGAACTGATTAATATGATATAAATGATTCTCACAGTCAGTATCATATCACACAGAAAGCAGCACTGAACATCTAATGCTGATCTGTATATGTAGGTTCTGGGCATCTGGAGAGCCCAACATGGGCAAAGAGGAAAACTGTGCTGTGCTGTATTCACAAAGGTGGTATGATCATCCATGTAATAATGTTTTTAAACGGATATGTGAGAGGAAAGCATCTTAAAATAAAATCTGTAATGTCATCACTAATAGGAAGCAAAATAGCTGTACTTGTATTTGCAAAAAAATATAGTTTTTTTGTAAGCTACAAGTCCTGTAATAAATTATCTTCATTATTAAATTTAGCAATTTTTTTTTTTTCTGTTATATTTTATTGTTTCATGTGTGCAGCTTCTCTGTGGTTTTCTGTTGTTTTAATATGTATAGGCTAGAAGCCTTACTCAACTTTCATAATAAACCTAATAATGAGATCAAGAGTCTGCAGCCTCACACTAGGAACAACAGACTGGCTAATGGCTAATATTCACTTCCTAGACAAAAAGCATTTCCTGTGACGTTGTTTGAGGACAAAGTGGAAATTTAGGGAATGTTCAGTCTTTATTTCCACAGAGGCATGACCTGAAACCAGTTTATATCTCTTGGTAATGCTAATATTGCACTTAGTGCGCTTTACAACAGCATCACTCTGCTTTTAGGCTAACTGATGCCCACCTGACATGAGCATGTAAATATGCTGTGACATAGTAAAGACATCTTATGTGAGAAAATATCTCTTAGCGACAGAAACCAGTTATTAGTTTCACTTCCTCTAAAGTATTTTTAGCACAGCAGGTTAAAGGTTTCACTTTAAGATGTACTTTTTTTCTTTTGAATTCAAATGTTTTACCACTAAAAATATTAATAGTGCTTTTGAGATATGTTTCAAATAATGTACATTCATGCAAGACTGCAGTCATATAAGTTTCTCAATCAAGTAGCACAAAATGTCTGGCTAACGTATAAAGACAAATTTGTTGACACCGCTAAAGCTCACAAGATGATGACATTGTGAAATTCATGTTAATTTTTTCAGTTCAACTTCACAGTCTTTGCTAAGTTGTTAAAATAATTTGTTATATATATATATATATATATATATATATATATATATATATATATATATACACACACACTAATTAAAAGATTAGAAATTAAATGTGTTGTTTGTTTGTACTTTCGTACAACTGTTGATCTGCAATTGGTTATTAAAAAAGAGAGCATTCAAATGGAGAATATTTAAATCATTGCTATTTAATGGATTCGTTACAAGACTTGATCAGTTCTAGTTTCCTACAAATAAAATATGGCCACAAAGTTACTCTGAAACGCTGAAAGATATTTTGACCATAGTGGTTTCGAGTCTCGACAGCATAAGAGTAGAAGCAGAAGCTCAGAGCAGTACAGTCCCAGAACAGACTCAGAACAACATTCACCATCTGAATGATTTCAAGAGACTGATAATGTCTGACAGTACTTACAACAGTAGAACTATTACTAAGATACAGGAGAGGAACAGAGGAGGTGGAGAGGAGATAATTAAGCCAGTACATGATATTTTGATTGACTTTAGCTCCAGCATTTGATCATTGCTTAACTGACTATTGACAGAAGAAAACAGTGAGTAACCTTAAATCCATTACATGCTATCTATCTATCTACATTAAGTGTAATTTTATTTTTATGTTTAATAAAGATATTGTTCTACAATTCACATTGTAGAGAAAGTGGTAAAAAGTTTAAATTATATTAATATCAAAGGGTTAACTTACAAGATGAAGCGGGAAAGAAAGAAATAAATAAAGAAAAAAAACAACAACTTTGATCTGTATCCTTCACCAAAACATGTTTTATATAAGCAGACAGGATATGACTGCTCAGTGCGGTCACAGTGGTGTAGTTAAAGTGCATATTGCAGGTTAAAAATTTTTTTCGAGATGAATATATAACCTTGTACAAAAATACCATATAAAAAGGTACTGCAGGGTTTAAAAATGTTTTGCAGGACATAAGGGCATGAATTTAGTAGATAAAGTGACGGTCTCTGTAAAAAACGCTTTTTTTCAGCGTCGAGTCATTTTACGTCACGAGAGGGAGTCGTTCGCCGAGCTCTGTGTGTTGACTCAGTGCAGAGTAGGTTGGTATTCAGTGACAGCGGTCGTGAATCAACGTGTTTTGGGTAGTTTTTGTATTCTATTTATCATCGTCATGGTAAATTATTGTGTTTGTGGAGGTTGCACAAACTCCAATCTGTCAGGACATCGAGTCCACAGGTTTACTAACAAGAAGAAGGACGGTGCCATCTTCCGTGCCGGGGTGTGTTTTGAGCAGGTGAAGAGAGCTCAATTTGTCTCTCTTTTGACCGTTATTCTGTCATAGCAGGCTAATTGTATGGCTGTGGTCTGTTATACGAGTATAAATAAACATTTACAGTTTCCTCAGCGTCCAAACTGTCATTGCTATCCATTGTTTTCCTATTGTTTATATTGATCGCACTCCCTCCAGTTACGTCACTTCCGATTTGGCATTTTTCAGATGCGGAAGTAAAATTTTCTCACAAAAACGACTCCAGAAGCCTATGTAGCATATTTATACGTGTTTTTTCAAGAAAATCTATTTCATACATTATTTTTCTATACATTGAATCACTGAAGCTCTAACCTGCAATATGCCCTTTAACGTTCAGCTTCTAAAAGCATCAGTACAATGCAGCGTCCACACGAGCAACTTACACAATGGACTCCAATTGGAGTCCACTGTGAAATCCTCGTTTACACTGCACGCGTGTGCGGCGCGTTACCGCTGCGACGCGGCTACCGGAGCTGATCAGCGGCCACTCTAGTCAGTGCTCGTGTTTACACCAGCCCCGCCGCGGTGCGTTTTAGAAACGTCCCAGAAGCGGCTCGCTGCTAAAGAGAGCGCTATTTGCGCTAAAGATAGGCGCCTTGCCTATTTTTGATGGACACCGCGTCCAAGATGCCAGCTCAAATACAAAATAAAGTCAAAATAATCACCCTGTGTAAACTCCCACTCATATTTCACATCACTAGGAGGCCAGAAACTGAGAACAAGAGATTCGAAATTGAAAAACTTGAAATTTCTTTGTTTTTGTTGTCCATAACTGGACTTTTAAGTGTATTAACTTTATCTGTGGTCTACAGCAAATAAAGACGACTTTATTTTTATCAACACTTCCATCAGGCCGTTTTTTATAAGTAAATGTTCCAATCAATAATCCAGGCAGCGCCAGCGCGTTCTCGTCTCCCTCCTTCATTTTACAGTCAAATGGTGGCTAGAACGGCTCCAGGTTCAAAGGTCAATACGGAATGGATTAAACGCGTTAAAAAAAATAACGCAGATATTTTTTCTCAGATTAATTAATTGAAATTAATGCGTTATTTTGACAGCCCTAGTAAAAACACCATAAAACATCAAATATATACATCACAAACATAAACATAAAACAAAATACAGCCCCAAAAACACCAACAATTAAAAGCCATAGAAAATAAAGATGTTTTTAAGTGAGATTTCCACATCTCAATGGAGGAAACAGATCTGTTATCAGATGGAAGGGTGTTACACAGCCTCAAACCAGAGAGAGTCAATGTGCTGCTCTTTCTGTCACTGTTTTTAAAACACATACTTTAACACCTCTAACAGTGTTACCTAGATTGTGTTTTCCTGCGCCATTAGGTGGCGCTAACCATCTTCTTAGATGAGTATTTAGCCAGGTACTATACCTGAAGAAGTAGGCAAAATAAGAGTCAGTAAGGTGGAAGTGAAACGCATAATCTGGGAAAAAAATAAGCAAAAGTGGCAAGAGATGTGGGATAGTGAGGGGAAAGGGAGACATCTGTACCATATTCAAAAGAATATTAAAGTAAATAAGGTAGGAAGTGGAGACAGGAAAGAGGAAACTGTACTAACAAGACTAAGGCTGGGACATCGTGCTCTAAATAAAACATTAAAAATGGTAGGGAAACATCAGATGGGTATGTGTGAGGAGTGTCAGGAAGAAGAATAGGTGGAGCATGTAATTCTACATTGTAGGAAATATCAGAGAGAGAGGGAGATAATGGATAATAAATTGAAGGAATTAGGGGTGCAGAATCTCACTTTAAAAACAATACTAAGTATGAATGTTGGAGAACAGGTGAGAGAGTTGTTAGGTTTTTTAAGGGATACTGGGCTTTATTATAGGATATAATGGTAAGGGACGTTCCCCCCCCATTCTGTTATGCTCACTTACATAAATGCTTACATAAATGTCCTGCACCCACTAGTAAAAATATACAAAAAAAAAAGTTATATCTTGTGTCTGAATAACTTTTGGTTTGACTGTATACTCTCTCTCTCTGTCTCTCACACACACACTTTCCAGAAAGCAGGTTTGTATCTCAGAGAAGATGTTTCAGGGTTAGTTTACTTCAGATAAATGTCTCTAAGCTTCAGAGGTTTTCTACGGAGCTCACATTTCACAGAACTGCATTCAAAAGTGAAAATATTGTATATATTTATGGATTCTTTTTTTTTTTCCATCTGTTTTTGAAAATACATGAAAACAACTAAAGAAAGATGAAATACCTCAAACAATATTTGTAGACTTTTTTCTCTTCTGAACTGTCGTGTTGAACAGCAGCTCTGAAATTGTTCACTTTCTCTGAAATAGAGGAAGTGAAACTGCTTTTCAAGTGTCAGTGACAGTCAGACGTCAGCAAACACTAACTCTTCTCTGAAATGTGTGTTTTCACTGAATTTTTTAGTAGTAGTTTTTTCAAGTTTGTTAATATAACCTGAATTCCAGAAATGTTGGGACGTTTTTTTAAATTTGTGATATATTTTAAAATATTGTAGCTTTATTTGTAACTGTCGAGACACACGCAAACACTATATGAATGTAGCCGTCATTCCCGGTGTTAAATTATATACTACATTCATATTAATGCTGCGGCAAATTCAAACGCGCGCTCTCTCTCTGTCTGGGTCTCTGGATTTCCCAGCGCTGTCTAGTAGGCAAACTGTTGTCAGTGTGTCGAAAGACCATATTAATTTTATAATGATGCGGAGCGGGAATCAAGGCTTCGTCGGGACAGCATTCTCACACGGAGAAGTGCAATTACACAACATAGAGGCGCTCTTTGGTTTTCAATTATGGTAAATAATTTGCTCACTCACAGAATCAGACACTACTGCTTTTTATATAGCACATTTCCTGTTATGAATTATGATATTGTTTGCTTCGTTGGTCGATTTGCTTTCAAATCGCTCCAGAGTTCGCTTGGTCCGCTTTTGGTGCGCACCCGAGTGCGATTGCTGCTTTCACACCTGCCCAAACTAACTGCACCAAAAGGGGATAACGAACTCTAGTGCGATTCAACCGAACTAAATGAGGCAGGTGTGAAGGCACCCTAAATGAACCAGGTTTATATTATATAGGCAGACACTAACAAGGCTAATGAGCTAACAAGCTAACAAGGGGGCGTGGTCCAATGAGTGTCCATGGTAACTAACAAGTGAGCAGGGTGGCAGGGAATTGAGGTGTACAAACAATGGAGACACAGGGAACACAGACCGGGATCGTGACAAATTCACAGATCCACACACACAAGTAGCAGAACACCTCAGTTCTCTTGCAAAATGAAACACTTCATTCAAAACTTTACATTAATTTAAAAAAACCTAAGGACATTTTATGAGGACACTTCCTGTGTCCTTGTAAACCAAGTAGCTTTAAAAACGTACTAAACTGTTTTTTTGAAATTTAAAAAATCCAAACAGTTTTCTGTGATGGGAAGGTTTAGGGGTAGGGGTAGTGTAGGACGATAGAAAATACAGTTTGTACAGTATAAAAACCATTACGTCTATGGAGAGTTCCCGTAAACCATATATACAAGTATGTGTGTCCTCATGAACCATATATACAAGAACACATACAACACACACACAAGACCAGTACTGTACATTGATGATTTATTTCTCTCCACATTGTAAAACCATTCAATACATCCATGCCTTTCCAAAGTTTGCATTTTGAACTGAAATTCAGAACATATTATAAATACAATATATTACACGAACAAAAACATTTGTGGAGACAAAACAAAGCATGATTTTAAAAGAAAAAAAAAAAAAAAATACGATAGAAAAAACACCTAAGCATCATCTCTTCGCCTAGCTGGATCTGACCATAGCACTTCATCCACATCACAGGCGATGTCCTCTCTCTCAAGACAGCAAGGGAAGAATCTTCTTGACTGGTGAATTCTTCCTTTCACAGACCCTGTGTAACTGGTGTGAAAAATTTATTGATTTAATCTGACTTTTGTATATTTCCTTCTGTATTTGTATTATTTTTTATCTTTTTCTTCTTCTCTTAAATTGTTTTATTAATGTTTTATATTTGTCTACATTTGTAAAAAAAAAGAAAAAAAAAAGAAAAAGTGAACTTTTGGTTTAGTGAACTTCACGAAATTTTGTTCCTATATTATCGTTCTTAAGTTATGTGAGTATACTGCTAAAGTAGCGGAACTTTTCTTTGGGAATTTGTTGGGGGAGGGAACGTTATCAGTGGAACACACCTGCGGGGTTTCCTCTTGCACGACATGCGATTGCCTCAGTCTACTTGTGTATGAGGCCGATGACATGCTTTTCGCTTCTCCCAGAAAAATATTCTGGTATGGTGATGTTTCTTGTTTAAAACGCATATTTGTTGCTGGAAGAATGTGATTGACATATAGTAACATTTGATAATGTTAGCTATGATGAAAATGTATTGTTTAATGTGTTATTTGATTTAAATTATGTATATCATGACGCTAACTAATTAGCATTGTATTCTTAGTGTGTACCAGAGAGGGAGAAGCTGTCGCCCCGTTGCTCCACTGATTATTTCCCTTAATTACAGGTATGTCGTTCAATCAGTTCTGTTTCAAAAAGAAAAGAGATTTAGTTGACTGATAATGAATGTATATGGTACAGAGAGTGTGTTATGGGAGAAATAAACGGATTTAATTGTTTAAGCTGTCTGTGACGCACTTTGTGCGGCCTACATATGGTACGGTGCTGAATATATCCCATGTTTTATTCCATTTTTGATACAATGTGTGAAATATGGGTTTGTACATACAAATGGTATTATAATTGTTTATTTGTTTTAATATAGGATATTATCGTATAAATATTTGAATTAATGCATATGTTAATAATGTAATATAGATATTGTATTTAATATACTATTGTAATGTACTATTAATTATATTATATTATACACTACTGTAATATATTTATTGTAATAGAATAAGAATATTGATCTGATGTATAAGAAAAACGAGATATTTATATATTATAAGTAGTACAATTGATTTACACTTATATAATTCTTTTCCATTATTATATAACATCAGTCTACTTGTGTATGAGGCAGATGACGCATATGATTTTCGCTTCTCCCCGAAAAATACTCTGTGTACCAGAGTGGGAGAAGCTGTCGCCCCGTTGCTCCACTGATTATTTCCCTTAATTACAGATACAGTGCTGAATCTCATCAAGTGGTCGTGTGGTCCTTGTGTGTGTGAGAGAGAGTGACCGGTCCAGACACGCTACACCTGCATCAGTTGGGTCACAGGCCTTCTCCATGGCTTGAATGAGGCATATCCTGATATAGGGCTGGAGATCAGAAATCTTTCACCGCCATGCCAAAAAAAAACCCCTCCTCAATAGGTTTAAGGAAGGGACAGTATGGTGGGAGTATTGGAGTGAAAATTGTGGATGCTCATGAAACCAGTTTTGGGCCAGAGCAGATCAGTGGAAAGATATATTGTCCCAGATGACAATGTGTCTCATCTGCTTTGCTCCAGCTGGTCTTCTGCTGTGATGATGTTGTGTAGTCTGTCTAAAATGTGAATATGTGGTCGTGTTGTAAGGACCTTGGCATGCCGGTGGAGGACCCCATTCTGTGATTGCAGCACACATTGTGATTGTTACCTCCACGCTGGCCTAGGACATTCAAAATAGCTCTGTGGACAGTGATGTTTCTCCCTCTTCCTCTTTCATTGCCTTCCTTTTTGTTGAAGACAGGTAAACTCACCTGTTGCCTTTTTATAGTGCTCACACCTGATTGAGTTTACAGTGAAGCACATAAGTGTCTGCAGACCTGACGGCCATGTTTGATCAATTGGTTTATAGGGGTGGTATTTTGGAAAGCAGTGTCTTGAAATGGCAAGGAAGTGACATCATGTTAGATTTCTGTGTCTAATGTAGAGAAATGTGTTTAGTGTTTTGCAGAAAGTGTGAGGCTGAGAATGTGCTTATAGTTGTGCAGATCTGGGCTGCCCATAGGAAAAAAAATGTACTGCTCAGTGGTTGTGATTCTCATATATCCCTCCTTTTATAGTTTTTTTTCAACTGCTTACACACATTTTCAAAACTTTCTCTTTTTTTCAAAACTTTACGCACAAATCCAAGAATTGCACACAAAAAATGCAAAATTCTTCACATCTCTTGCAAAATGAAGCACTGCATTCAAAATATCACAAACACCTCTCAAAAGCAAACATTTGTCTTACTTTTCAAACACATTTGCCATAATATTCTATTTTTGGATATATCATATACACACAGTTATTCAAAACCTAAAGCTCTTCTTTCATAAGCTGCTATGTCCATTTCTGTACAAGACTGAAAGTAATTGACAGAGAGATGTTGAAAAATTCATGGTAAACATGAAAGCAAGATTGAAACCAAACTTTTTTTTTTTTTACTGTAAGCATTTGTGGTTGTGAATACAGTATTGCACAGTACGAAACAAAATAAATACATCAACCATGTGTAGTTGGACAGGAAAAGAAAAGGAAAAAAAACTAGCATAATTTTGAAAAAGGTGAATATTCCAAAGGAATGGTGTGTATGTGTGTCCTGGTAGGGGACCAAATGTCCTCACAAGTATATACCAGTACATTTTGACTGCGGGGACATTTTTTACAGTAAGTCCCCATGAGGAAACAAGTAATATGTAAATCATACAGAATGATGTTTTCTGAAAATCTAAAATAGCAGAATGTTTTCTGTCATGGGTAGGTCTAGTGGTAAGGTTAGTGTAGGGGGACAGAATATACAGTTTGTACAGTAAAAAACCATTACGCCTATGGAATGTCCTGATAAAACATGGAAACCCAATATGTGTTTGTTGTGGGTGTGTTTGTTGGTGGGCGAGATGGGTATCTAGGCTTCATCTCTCCTCCTGGCTTGGTCTGGCCACAATACTTCATCCACGTCACATGCTATGTTCTCTCTTGCGTATCCAACCTTGGATGGAGGCAGCGTCAGTGTCTCCACATGCCTCCTCCATTCCCTGGAGAAGTGTTATGTTGACATAGGGACCACGATCATGCACTTTCCAGCACCATGTGGAGGAAAAATCCTCAATAGGGTTTAAAAATGATGAATATGGAAGCAAGTAAACAACAGAAAAGTTGTTCAAAACCTATAACTTATTTATATACAAGTTTATATTTATAGGCCTATTCTAAAGCCATGATTGGTTGGTGTTAAGTAAAGCAGTGAGTGTTTGCACATGTGAGGAGTTAGTGTGAGGCACTGATGAATTAGTGTGGCATTTTGATTGGTTGTGTTTGTGTGTCAGGTTTCAGAAATTGTGTGACAAGTACGGATTTTGTGTGTAAGCAGTTGGAAAAAAAACTGTAGTATCAACAGAGTTTTAGATGTTTCTCCTAAAATTCCTTAGGAGAAATAAGAGTAGACAGAAATGAGACATGAGAAATATCTGAGAGGAAAGGAGTTAAAACTGAGAATGTGGTGGAAGAAAATAGAACATCTCATTATTGTCATTCTGTAGTCTCTTTCAAGACTCCATTATAGGAATATTTTATTGCTCAGAGTTTGCTCTTTATAAGCTCATGAGACTTAGTTGTGATTCTCAAATATCTCTCATTGTAGTATCAACACTGTCTCAGATGTTTCTCCTAAAATGCCTTAAGAGAAATAGAAGTAGACACAACTGAGACATGAGAAAGTTCTGAGAGAAAGGAGTCCAAAATGAGAAACAAGAAATCTCTTTATTGTAAAAATATTTTCAGAAGGTTTTTTTTTTTTTTTTTTTTTTTTTTTTTTTAATCTTTAATGGACAGGACAGTAGGATGAGAGACAGGAAACTATGGGAGAGGAGAGAAGGGAACAGGAGCAGGAAAGTACCTTTAGCTGGGATTCGAACTCGTGCTGTCTGAGGAGCTGCTATGTCTTAATGTTGATGTGCTGTCCACAAGGCTATGCTTCTGACAGAGCTTTCTCTAAGCTCGGGATACCAAGAGCTGATTATTCTCTTACATGTCTCATTTAGGTATCAGCTTTGTCTTTTGGTGCCAGCTGCATAAACTTAGCATAGTTGCATATTAACTTAAGAACTAGTTTGACTAAGTAGCAGTTAACCAAAGGGCAGTCAGTCTTACTTTCCTGATTCAAATTAAACAGATATACCTTTTTATGCAGCTGACTTTAAAATGTTATTACCAGGCTTGAAGTAAAAAAAAAAAAAAAAAAATTAGATGACTAACTTTTAAGACTATTCTAAGAAGTTTTTGCAACTTTTATTTTAGATGAAACATGTTAAATTTTAAATTTACTAATATTGTAAATACTGAAACTATTATTTAAGTAGCATTGTACATTTCAGAATATGAATATAAAGGGATACTCATTTAAATGTATCTTCAATGCCCAGCATTGTATATGCAGCCAGCGCATATTCCAAACAAGGGATTAGACAAGTTTGAGATGTTTAGCCTATGATAGATACTTTCTTTTTAACAAATTTAATAGTGTACCAGTGCCTCATGGTTGTTGCATAACCTTTTTTTTCCTTTTTCTTTTCTTCATTTAACATTGTAAAGTTTGTCTTGTACAACCCATTTTGCATGCATGCATATATAGGTCATGTTTTCCTCTGTTAAGTAATTGTGCAACAAAACTCTGTCTACACCAGTGGTTCCCAACCTTTTTTACACCAAGGCCCGCCTCCTCTCCGAATCAACACTGCGAGGCCCACCCACCCCTCAGCCCCTCTCTTAGAAGAGATCTCCGTAACATCACACACTGTGCTCAGACTTTTCTCCTCAGCTAGAGACTCGGGAGCTCTCACATGTGTCTCCTCTTAACGGGCGGATCTAGAAAATTATTTATAGGGTGGCATGAGGTCTATGAGGGGTGGCAACACCAAAGCAAGCGCCCATGCATAGTTTTTGAAGATTTATGGCCTGACATACACAATTGTGTTCACAAATATTGCATTACCACAAAATAATCATCTATACAGTTTAAAATTAAAAAGTAAATAACCAGATTTCAATATTCCTCATGGCACCAAGTTAAGACACTAAATGAAAAACATCAACAGATTATTATTTTGAGCTTGTATCACTTAAGGAGATGACTGTTTTATTAATATTACATAGGCTACTTCGATGGTATAAATCACATTTTAGTGCAAGTTAAAGAGCATAACTTGAATTTCCACAGTTTTGCAAACAATTTTTGAGTTTCTGTTATTAAAGGATTCGTTCACTTTCAAATGAAAATTAGCCCAATCTTTACTCACTCTCAAGCTATCCTAGGTGTATATGACTTTCTTCCTTCTGATGAACACAATCGGAGATATTTGAATATCCTGACGCATCTGAGCTTTATAATGGCAGTGAACAGGGGTCACGAGTATGAGCTGAAGAAAGTGCTTCCATATTAATATACCGCCTTCTCTATTCAATGTAGGAAGAAAGTGTCTTGCAGTTCCAAAGCTTACGCTACGCCTTCCCTAATCAACTTACGGAAACTTGAATACGGAAGGCGGTCTGGCGGAAGCTAGATATTTTACTTCATAACTTGTTAAAATATGGATTTTTTTTTTTTTTTTTTTTTTTTTTTTATACACAAAAGCATCGCTTCTCTTCAGAAGTCCTTTATTAACCCCCCAGAGCCGTGTGGAATATGTTTATGATGGATGTGGATGGAAGCACTTTATTCATCTCATACTCGAGACCCCTGTTCACTGCCATTATAAAGCTTGGGTGCGTCAGGAGGATATTTATTAATATAACTCCGACTGTGTTCATCAGAAAGAAGAAAAACCTAGGATGGCTTGAGGGTGAGTAAAGTTTGGAGTAATTTTCATTTGAAAGTGAACTAATCCTTTAACAGTGATGGGAATGTCTGTGTGTGTTCACCCAGAACACCCTATCAACCACATACTCTCACACACACCCTATCAACCACATACTCTCACACACACCCTATCAACCACATACTCTAGCAACATCTATCTATTCTGGCCTAACTGACCAAACTATTTAAAACAAGATTTTAAATGGGCTTTACGACAAGCCAGCATAAGCCAGCATTTGTCTTTCAAATTTTCAACCTAGTTATTGTTTTTCTTGATTGCTAATACACAATTCCTAACACCATTCAACATTTTCTCAAAACTATAAACACAATCTCAAAACTATACATCAACTTGCACATACCTCAAACTTCCAGGTCAAAATAAAATGTTCTAGTCGAAAGTGTATTCTTTTCTGACAAAATCAAATGCACCACAATACAGTAGCCTTTACTGTCAATTACAGTACAGTAAAAAAAAAAAAAGTAAATTCAGCATCCTCTGCAAATTTGGACAAATTTCATTACAGTATATACAGTACTATAGCAGTGTATTGGTCTTCTGACACAAGACTATCCCTAGGCAGTCATTTCTCAGTTCTGCAAAAATACAGTACACATTAAAAATGGCTACAAAGAAAGCTGACAATCACAAGTTTGAGGGTGTTACAACATGTGCTCCAGTTTACTGTACATAGAATAGTGAAATTTCCCTCATCTAAAGTACTGGTACTGTGTACTGTAATTATAACATGTGTAGGCTAAGTTTAAAACACTCGTAAATAATTCTTTCAGCTCTCTCTCAGACTTTGACTGGTGTGTCATGTTGTCATTTTAAACGTTTTGAGAAATGTGTCTTTGTTTTGAGAACTGATGGTTTGGGAAACTGGGCCAACTGAATCACTAAATGTGTTAGCAATTGAGAAAAACTAAAATACATTTAGATTCTTACCTAACTCTGCTATTAGTTTCTGTGATCGGGATCTTCTTATTGATGTTATGTTATTGTTTCGTCACAAGACAAAAATACCTTTATCCATGAAGAAAGTGGAGCGGGCGGTCGGTGAATCAGCTCGCCAAACAATTACGAAAATGAATCTCGGACATAGTTGGATGGGATTACATTTCTCACAGAACTTCTGAGTTAACCGAGAAGCAGTAATTTTCCGTTTCATGAACAAATGGAAAAACAATTCGTAAGTGAACTTGGCTGCGCTGTGTTTTTGACTCACTAAAAACCGGTTCATAAGAGTCATTTGTTAATGAAGCTGACTACACTTTGCAGTTCTTTGTTCAATTCGCACCATCAAAATGAACCAAATGAAAAAGGTGGAGGGTCATAGAGGGGCGTGGTTTGCAGAACTTAGCACACTGGATGAGAAGCGCCACGTTTTAAATAAGAAAAACTTCATATTTCTCCATTATAATGCATTTTCATTGCCCAAAATCATTGTTAATGTAGGCTACATAAAGACTGTAGCTACTTGGATTGTAGCTACTTCTTTTTAATATTATTGCTAATAGTGACCTATAAGTTAAATGCCAGATATATTTTCTTTTAAGCTTATAATTTATGACTGGATAATCTGCATTATTTTAGAGATAGATATAGAGATCACAGTTCTCCCATGATTCTGAAAACAAAAGACAACTAAACAAAATAATAGGTTCTGACTAAATGTTCTTTAAATGTTATAAATTAGTCGATTTATAAATGTCTATGAGTCTATTAAAATATTAATTTAAATGAATTATGTAAAAATCGTTTGAAATTATAATGAATGAAGACTTGTTTCATTCATTGTTTTTGAACGGATTTCATCATATATTTCATATATATATATATATATATACAGGTGCTGGTCATATAATTAGAATATCGTGAAAAAGTTCATTTTTTTATTGTAAATTATTTTAAAAAATGAAACTTTCATATATTCTAGATTCCCTACATGTAAAGTAAAACATTTCAAAAGTTTTTTTTTTTTAATTTGTTGATTAGAGCGTACAGCTAATGAAAGTCCAAAATCCAGTATCTCAAAATATTAGAATATTTACATTTGAGTTTCATTAAATGACCATCCCTACAGTATAAATTCTGGGTATCTCTTGTTCTTTGAAACCACACTAATGGGGAAGACTGCTGACTTGGCAATGGTCCAGGAGACAATCATTGACACCCTCCACAAAGAGAGTAAGTCACAGAAGGTCATTACTGAATGGGGTGGCTGTTTACAGAGTGATGTATCAAAGCATATTAAATGCAAAGTTGACTGGAAGGAAGAAATTGGGTAGGCAAAGGTGCACAAGCAACAGGGATGACCGCAAGCTTGAGAATACTGTCAAGTAAAGCCGATTCAAACACTTGGGAGAGCTTCACAATGAGTAGAATGAAGCCGGAGTCAGCGCATCAAGAGTCACCACACTCAGACATCTTCAGGAAAAGGACTACCAAGCCACTTCTGAACCAGAGACAACGTCAGAAGCATCTTACCTGGGCTAAGGAGAAAAAGAACTGGACAGTGAACAGTGGTCGAAAATCCTCTTTTCAGATAAAAGTAAATTTTGCATTTCATGTTGAAATCATGGTCCCAGAGTCTGAAGGAAGACTGGAGAGGCACAGAATCCAAGCTGCTTGAAGTCTAGTGTGAAGTTTCTGAAGTCAGTAATGATTTGGGGGGGCCGTGACGTCTGCTGGTGTTGGTCCATTGTGTTTTATCAAGTGCAAAGTCAATGCAGCCATCTTCCAGGAGATTTTGGAGCACTTTATGCTTCCATCTGCTGACAAGCTTTATGGAGATGCTGATTTCCTTTTCCAGCAGGACTTTAGCACCTGCCCACAGTGCAAAAACCACTTCCAAGTGGTTTGCTGAGCATGATATTACTGTGCTTTATTGGCCAGCCAATATGCCTGACCTGAATCTATGGGATATTTTCAAGAGAAAGATGAGAAACAGTTGATCCAACAATATACAGATGATCTGAAGGCTCAATAGTGCCTCAGCAGTGCCACAGGCTGATCACTTCCATGCCACACTTCACTGATGCAGTAATTTGTGCTAGGAGCAAGTCATTTGCTGTAATATGTCCTGCCGATCAAGTATTGAGTGCACAAAAGAACATACTTTAAAGAACTTGAACTTTTCTATTTTGCAAATCCATTTTTTGATTGATCTTAGGAAATATTCTAATATTTTAAAATACTGGATTTTGGACTTTCATGAGCTGTACGCTCTAATCATCAAAATTTAAAAAAAAAACTTTTGAAATGTTTTACTTTACATGTGGGGAATCTAGAATATATGAAAGTTTCATTTTTAAAAATAATTTATAATAAAAAAATGAACTTTTTGATGATATTCTAATTATATGACCAGCACCTGTATATATATAATATATATACACAATCTTTATCAAGCATAGGCTAATATTTGTTTCCAGTAGCGGCTCCTGACCGTAAACTCAGGTAGGGCAGATTCTGGGTCTTAGCGCTAGTTTATGATAGTTTAAACATTTTTTGCTAGCTTTATATTCTAATCGCTGAAGACACGCAGAACACTTTTGGCAGACGTTGCGTTATTCGGCCTGAGGGTGGTGCTGTTGACTGACACACACGACACACGTTGTTTTAAAATATTATAGTTGTCAGTGTTACATTTGTTACACAATACCAAGAACTCCCCCAAAAAAATTCCCACTCAAATGAGGGAAACATATTTCATTCAGACTTTTCCAAAATAAAAATATATAGGCCTATTATCGATTTGTTTTTGTTATTTGGAAAATTTTATATTATAACTAAATGGAGTAATTCAAAACACAATTTTGCTCATTTTCAAACAGCCTTTAAAGTTTATTTAGAATCTGTAGTTTTTAAAAAAAATCGAAAAGCCCAAAGAACTGAAAATAAGCGGGACAGCCTAGGTCACAAATACAGCGCGCCGCAGTTCCATTTTTCAACAGTGGAAAATTGTGGGGCACTAGAGGGAGGGCTTCGAGACCGGCTGCCCCACTTAGCTATCTTAATAACGTTACATGCCAGCCGGAGCCATAAGTCAAATTTTAATATCCTGCTCACTTTACGTCTTAAAATAATCAAGAAAATCCGAAGAATATAAATAAAAATATTTGGAAGAATATTTTAATATATTAATATTTAATATATTTTAATAGTTTCAAAGGTAATTTACTCATTTTGATTGCGGATGTCACAATATTGGAAATTTATATCCGGACTATAAACTTTTAGTCCAACATTTCGTATGTTTGCAACAAAGGAATATCAATACTGTCAGCTGAAAACACTGTAGGCTATGTGAAGCTGTTTCAGACATAGCTTACATGAGAGCTGCGCTCTGGATCAGCAGCAGCGCTAAAGCAGGTTTAAATTTATATTCTGGCATGATCGTAACTTTAAAGGTTTAATAGACTGTGGAATTGTTGTCATTTAGGAATACGATCGCAAGTGTGTTTGAATCGAGATTGCAATATTTTAATGATTAATCGTGCATACATATGGACCTGTAGCCTATGTATTTTTGTATATCATTTGTACCAGACCTCAAAAGTTACCCGGGCCCAGGCCCAGGCAGCCCCCCTGGTTCCGCAATCCATGGATCGTACCACCAGTACCGCCGGGGGTGGAGCGGGTGTTTATATATTCACCCAGAGCGCTGTAGCGTTATGGATAGATCTATGGCACATCTGGCCAAGCAATAATTTAGCGCCTGCCCTACACTATATGTACAGTACGTTGAGCGGTTCATAGAGTTTTACTGTGGACTTAAGTAGCATATAAAGGATACGGTCAGTGCTTAACTCAGTAAAGTTGGCAATATACTTTCACGTAATAATGGCTTAGTTTCTCATAATAATGACTTCTCATAATAACGAGAAACTTCCTTATAATAATTATTACATCTCATAATAATGTGAAACTTTCTCGTAATAATGACTTAACATCTCATAATAACAAGAAACTTCCTCTTATTACTTATATCTCATAATAATGAGAAACTCGTAATAATGACTTAACATCTCATAATAACAAGAAACTTCCTCTTATTACTTATATCTCATAATAATGAGAAACTCGTAATAATGACTTAACATCTAATAATAACGAGAAAGTTTCTCGTAATGACTTAACATCTCATAATAACAATAAAGTTTCTCGTAGCTAATAATGAGAAACTTTCTCTTGATAACAAGAAACGTCTACGCATGCGTGAAGCAGCGGAGCAGAAGGGCGTGGCACGCTAGCGACATCCGCTGGTCAAAGCCGTGTAAATGCGAGAACACAGCAAACATGGCATGTTCTGCAAAACAGTTGTTTTTCTTAAAGTCAGTGTAATCTACAAAGTGCAAACGCTATAATATCATTAAATAACGAACTATAAATTATCAGTATATCCTCAATACTTTTCCATGTGCAGAAGGTGGTTACCATGGTAACGAACGACGCTTGCTTGTGCTCATTGGTGGAAACTGTTGCATGAATGGCTTACAAAACTATCAGATTAACTAAGGAATGACATTTATCCGTTAAGTTTAAGTGTAACATCTTCATAAAATGTGTGGGTTTATGTGTTACAGTTTTTCTCGATTGCTTAAACACATTTCTTGAAACTATGCCTCATATTCTCAAAACAGTAAACACAAATCCATAACGTCTCACCCAATTCCCCAAACATCCTATTTTCAGGTCAAAATGAAGCTCTACACTCAAAACCATTCACTCTTGCTGAAAAAACAAACTTTGCCCTCAGACATCACACACAAGCCCTCAAAAACACACACTACAAAATAGTCTTACACACTGGTGAGATAAATTCAAAACAATATTACAAAAACCAAAAACAAAAACCAGTAATAAGTTGTGTTGCTTGTGGTTCTCCCCCTCAAGAAACTTTTCACATGATGAACACATGTATACATTTGTACATTTTTTTTTATTCCTTAATGTACTGTACAGTACAATACACCAAACAACAACAAAAAATATTCTGCCCCAGCATCACATCTTTGGTCTGGGACAGGCCAGAGAATCTCATCAACATCACAGACAGCCTGGCCCTATCCAGGCAGCAGGGGTAAAACCCTCTTGCATGCCTGATCCACCCCTGACACGCATCAACTGAAATGTCTAGTCAGGCTTCTTCCATTCCATCGTCTCTGTGTCCTACAAAAATAGAAGTACTGTAACTGTAACACATGCTTTTTACAAAATGGAAGCAGACAGAAACACTATCTGTATGTAAGGCACTTTGATGCATGTGTTGTAACACTCAGAAGTTACAGTAGATACACTGAGGTACACCTGCCTGTTTTCCTCCCTGAAGGTTCTTATGATTGAGGTGATGGTGAAGCAACTTAAGTTTGGCTGAACTCATTGCCCAGCCTCCCTCATAGTCATAGCATGGACAAGGACATGGTCAACTAGAGGCACAAATTTCATTTGAGACTCCTTGTCTCCTTGGCCCTCAACCTCATCCTCATCCTCGTCCTCCTCCTCTTCCTTCACCTCTTCCTCCACTCCTTACTGCTCTTGCTCATCCTCCTCATCCTCCTCCTCTCTGGTGTCCTCAACCTTTTCACTCATGTCTCTCTGGATCCATTGTTCCGAAACTGAATGAACTGACTCGGGCTCTTTTATCTCTCTATTGAAGGTTCTGATTGGTGTGTGATAAATTTTGTGGGTAACTGTGTGCTAATTGAGCTCAAGCTTTGCTGACTTGAGTGAACAATATTGAATGCTAGTGCTTTCTGAATGACAACATGGTGTAGGCAATGAGAAATGAAGGGATTTGTGTGTAGAGTTTTGCAGTGACAGTTCAACAAATCTGATTCATGTGTCAAAACAGGGAAATATTGTTTATAATTTAGGTAAATGGGTGTGCTTTTTGATAAATGGCATTATGGTTTTGAAATTTTAGTTCAAAAGCCTGGTTATAGTGTTTAAGCAATCGAGAAAAACTGTAATGTTAACATGTATTTCACGGATGAGTCTAGGCTATTTGATGTGCAGGTTTGCCTAGACATAGCCTACAGAAAACACCTTTTAAAATCATTAGAATGTATGCAAAACTGCTTGAAAATATGTTTAGCAGATGTTTGTAGACAGCTTTCCAAATGAAGCGTTCTTTAACAGAGGTGTGCGCTGTCTTATTATCTGTTTGAAATCCATGGATCACCATTTTGTGTTGCTGCTTGTTACACAAAAATACAAAATGAATGTTACAAATGAATAAAAGACTATATCATATACTGATAATTTATCAATAATGTTATTTAATGATATTATAGATTACACTTTTGCAGAATGTGCCATGCTGAATTTTGACCAGCGGATGTCGCTAGCGTGCCACGCCCTTCTGCTCTGCTGCTTTGCGCATGCGTAGAAGTTTCTCATTATTATGAGAAAGTTTCTTATTATGAGAAACAAAGTCATTATTACGTGAAAACCCAGCAAACACAAAACGTTTTTACAACTTTTCACAACGTTGTATTTTGGTTGCAATTAGGTAATGTTGTAGTACAACGTTTTAAAAACGTTTTTTTTTTTTTTTTTTTTTTAAATAATAAAAAAAAAATAATGTAACCAAAATAACACGTTTTAAAAACGTTGTGAAAATACCAAGCTGGTATGTTTTCTTTAAGTAGTCAAAAAAACAAAACAAAAAAAAACGTTAATATCACGTTTGTCTACTATGAAAACGAAACTATACCAAATTGCAACTTTTGGGAGACGTTTTATTCAGGTGTTAAAATAACATAATCTGCACGTTGGAAAACGTCATGACAGTAGCCTACCAAAATACAACCATGTCAAAACAATGCTATAGGGCCAAAATTCGTATATTGTTTGTTTTTAATGTGTTTTGCAATAGCCTACTTTTATTTCTACACCACGTTTATCATTTCTGGTATATATAAAATATGTGTTTTCTAGTCAAAAAAACAAACAAACAAACCGTAAGTATTCTAAAGCTATGTTTATATTATATTATATTATATTATATATTAGCCTATATTATATTACTATAGCCTGATATAAACTGACTTCAAACTGTTTTACAATCTCAATACTGCGTTCATATTCTCGTTCCACAGTTTGACGTAGTCCAACATAGGTCTACAATACGTTATCAAGTTTCAGGACCTTTTTCTGGTAATTGACTCCATCAGTATGTAATGTTTTAACTTTACATGCATATGTAAACACTAGCTGCTTAACTTTTGACATGTTTTAATCGGCGTGCGCGTTTAACATTCGAGTCGCGTGAGCGATCGGATTGGAGTCACCATGGAAACGGGGCGGCAACTCAACCAACTGACAAACTGTTATTTTCACTGCTTTCAGGTAAGTTTAAGTTTAAAATTACACAAATAATACATACAACTGTTCCTGACACTTTCATACATGTAATTGACAAGCTTCTGTTGAATATTTTCTTTATAGAAAAGGTTTGTTGTCTTTGGAAAAAGATCGTTAGCATCTCAACCGTTAGGCTAACTATAAGATGGAGGCTAACAATTGACTTGAGCTCTTATTTATGAAAGTTTGGGCTTTTAATCACATATTATGTGTAGATTAGAGGTTTTGATAGTTTTGTAAATGATTTACTGCCAATTTGTCAATGGATGATTAGAAATATAACTTAAAAGTATGCGGTGTACTGTTAATCGGTGACGTCACTTATATGGAGCGTGAAAATGGGCTGAAACTAACGTCATTTCAAATATGTTTTGATCTTTCATGGTAAATAAATATTGATTAAAATTGCACTGTGATTTCAGGAGTGTCAGATGTATGTATAATTTATATTTATTACGTCCAAACATAATTAAGTGAGGAATACTAAATAAGTAAAGCTACAAATGTAAATTCTGGCATCTTAAGCCTTTTTTTTTTTTTTTTTTTACACACACACACACACACACACATATATATATATATATATATATATATATACATACAGGTGCTGGTCATATAATTAGAATATCATCAAAAAGTTCATTTTTTTTATTATAAATTATTTTTAAAAATGAAACTTTCATATATTCTAGATTCCCTACATATAAAGTAAAACATTTCAAAAGTTTTTTTTTTTTTAAATTTTGATGATTAGAGCGTACAGCTCATGAAAGTCCAAAATCCAGTATTTCAAAATATTAGAATATTTCCTAAGATCAATCAAAAAATGGATTTGCAAAACAGAAAAGTTCAAGTTCTTTAAAGTATGTTCTTTTGTGCACTCAATACTTGATCGGCAGGACATATTACAGCAAATGACTCGCTCCTAGCACAAATTACTGCATCAGTGAAGTGTGGCATGGAAGTGATCAGCCCGTGGCACTGCTGAGGCACTATTGAGCCTTCAGATCATCTGTATATTGTTGGATCGACTGTTTCTCATCTTTCTCTTGAAAATATCCCATAGATTCAGGTCAGGCATGTTGGCTGGCCAATAAAGCACAGTAATATCATGGTCAGCAAACCACTTGGAAGTGGTTTTTGCACTGTGGGCAGGTGCTAAAGTCCTGCTGGAAAAGGAAATCAGCATCTCCATAAAGCTTGTCAGCAGATGGAAGCATAAAGTGCTCCAAAATCTCCTGGAAGATGGCTGCATTGACTTTGCACTTGATAAAACACAATGGACCAACACCAGCAGACGTCACGGCGCCCCCCAAATCATTACTGACTTCAGAAACTTCACACTAGACTTCAAGCAGCTTGGATTCTGTGCCTCTCCAGTCTTTCTTCAGACTCTGGGACCATGATTTCAACATGAAATGCAAAATTTACTTTTATCTGAAAAGAGGATTTTCGACCACTGTTCACTGTCCAGTTCTTTTTCTCCTTAGCCCAGGTAAGATGCTTCTGACGTTGTTTCTGGTTCAGAAGTGGCTTGGTAGTCCTTTTCCTGAAGATGTCTGAGTGTGGTGACTCTTGATGCGCTGACTCCGGCTTTATTCTACTCATTGTGAAGCTCTCCCAAGTGTTTGAATTGGCTTTACTTGACAGTATTCTCAAGCTTGCGGTCATCTCTGTTGCTTGTGCACCTTTGCCTACCCAATTTCTTCCTTCCAGTCAACTTTGCATTTAATATGCTTTGATACATCACTCTGTAAACAGCCACCCCATTCAGTAATGACCTTCTGTGACTTACTCTCTTTGTGGAGGGTGTCAATGATTGTCTCCTGGACCATTGCCAAGTCAGCAGTCTTCCCCATTAGTGTGGTTTCAAAGAACAAAAGATACCCGGAATTTATACTGTAGGGATGGTCATATAATGAAACTCAAATGTAAATATTCTAATATTTTGAGATACTGGATTTTGGACTTTCATTAGCTGTACGCTCTAATCAACAAATAAAATAAAAAAACTTTTGAAATGTTTTACTTTACATGTAGGGAATCTAGAATATATGAAAGATTCATTTTTTAAAATAATTTACAATAAAAAAATGAACTTTTTCACGATATTCTAATTATATGACCAGCACCTGTATGTATGTGTGTGTATATATATATGTATATGTATGTATGTATGTGTGTGTTCGGTATATTATTCTTTCTCTTTTCTGCATTTCACCTCTTCAATTTTTTTTATTTTAATAAACCTGACATTGAATACTACATATTGTTGGCCCTGTGACAAATTGTTTATGTTCCTAGATTCTTTTTTATGTTAAAGTTTGATCAAAAGTTTATCAAGTATTCAAAAAATTCATCAAATATTTTTTGAGTCCTCTATGGCCATCTTGTTTAACTCTGCATTGAGGACACTTGGTATACAGTCAGCAACCTACAGCGAGGTCCAACATAATTCAAAATGAGACACAGATGATAATGAAAAAAGTACTGAGCATTGTGAATGTAAGAGCCTCACGTTATATTAATAACAATGATTGTTGATGTTTGAATTGCATTTCAGGGCAGTTTGTGAAGACAAGAGATGCTGTGACAACCTGGACAGAAATCGATTCCAGATCCACCTTCAACACCAGACTTCTCATATGGATTGCTGTCTACTAGCATATTATTTGTTCGCTTCAGAAGGTGCATGCAGACAATTGTTTATAACCTTATTTCTTTCTGGTGTTGTGTCGAATTCTGTGACCCACCCAATCATATGACTATAGCATTAGGCATTGCATTGACCTAATCTGACCTTTTACTAAACCCAACCCTAATCCTACCCTTTTGATAATTCACCATGGTTTTATTATAGTAAAACCATGTGTTGTTTTTTTTTTTTTGTCATTATTACTCACCCTCATGTCAGTCTACACCCATAAGACCTTCGTTGATCTTCGGAACACAAATTAAAATATTTTTGATGAAATCCGATGGCTCAGTGAGGCCTCCATTGCCAGCAAGTTAAAGGATTAGTTCACTTTTTGAATGACAATGTCCTGATAATTTACTCACCCCCATGTCATCCAAGATGTTCATGTCTTTCTTTCTTCAGTCGAAAAGAAATGAAGGTTTTTGATGAAAACATTCCAGGATTATTCTCCTTATAGTGGACTTCAATGGTCTCCAAACGGTTGAAGGTCAAAATTACAGTTTCAGTGCAGCTTCAAAGGGCTTTAAACAATACCAGACGAGGAATAAGGGTCTTATCTAGCGAAACGATCTGTCATTTTTTAAAAAAAAAATACAACTGTATATGCGTTCAACGTAAGTAGAATAGGGAAGGCATAGGATATACAGAGTAAGCTTTTTGAAGAATACGGAACACGGAAGCACTCGCAAGGTGATCATTTGTGTTTATAAAGCATATACAGTTGTATTTTTAAAAAAATGACTGACCGTTTCGCTAGATAAGACCCTTATTCCTCGTCTGGTGTCGTTTAAAGCTCTTTGAAGCTGCACTGAAACTGTAATTTTGACCTTCAACCATCTGGAGTCCATTGAAGTCCACTATAAGGAGATTAATCCTGCAATGTTTTCATCAAAAACCTTCATTTCTTTTCGACTGAAGAAAGAAAGACATAAACATCTTTAATGACATGGGAGTGAGTAAATTATCAGGACATTGTCATTCAGAAAGTGAACTAATCCTTTAATTTACACTTTCAGTGCCCGGAAAGGTACTAAAACATGTTTAAAACAGTACAGCGGGTCTACTAATATTAGAATTGGGTCTTAATATTGTAGAACGACATGAGGGTGAGTAATAAATGACATAATTTTCATTTTTGGGTTTACTATCTCATTAAGACAGTTCCTAGCTGCCACCTACTGGCACAACAGTGTAACCTGCAATGAAAGCACTGAAAAATCGAGAAATCGCTAACATACAGTTTCTCAAAATCAGGTATTTATTGAACAATAATAGCCATTATAAACTTCTCATATATTATGTAATATATACTATTTAAGCTCCGATGCCTATATATCTGTAATTTGTGTTGAAAAAAATCCTTAAAATATAAGCATTAGTTTTAGTGCAAACAAGTAATAAGATTGCGATATAATTATTATAATAATCGCAATAAAATAATTTGTAACTAGTTAAAATGAAATACTTTACAATTTACAAATGAAATGTTTTTTTCTTCTGTTATAACATCTGTGCTCTGAAATTTCTTGGAATTTGTTAATGATCCCATATTTAAATTCGCCAGTCATTGCATAATTTTCATGTTTTATTTATTTACATATTTACCTTTTAGATTTTTTTTTTTGTGAACTACCCATATCATGTTACTTTTTTTATATTTTGTGAATAAATATGAGTGACAAAATTTGTGTGTAGTATAAATTATTAGGTCTACATATGTTAATGTAGGCTTATAAAATGAAAAACAACCAGAGGTCCATGCTACAGGTAAGGTGGTGAAATGTAAAAAAGTGCTGCTTAATATTCAGTTTTACAGAAATGTTGTAAGCTGACATAATAGCTTATGACAAATTATAAAGAAATATAAAATACACCACTTAATGTATTTATCCTACTATACAGTTCTGTTGTTTTATATATTTGTTTTATATTGTTTTAGTAATTTTATTTGGAAAGATAACACTGTAAAGAAAACATTTTGATGGCAGCATGTGAAGTACCAGTTTGGACGTGGTAAGTACGTTTTTAAAACGTTGCAAGGAGACATTCAGACGTGATAAAAATGTTATAAAAATTTTTCTGCAACGTTTCTGTCGTATTAAATACGTCTGATTAAAACGTTATCACAACCTTTTCACAACATGAAAAAAAACGGTTTTTACAACGTTATTGTGTTTGCTGAGAATATATTGCCAACTTTACTGAGTTAAGCACTGACCGTATTCTTTATATGCTATTAAGTCCACAGTAAAACTCTATGAACCGTATGTACTATGTACTGTATGTACTGTACATATAGTGTAGGGCAGGCGCTAAATTATTGCTTGGCCAGACGTGTCATAGATCTATCCATAACGCTACAGCGCTCTGGGTGAATATATATAAACACCCGCTCCACCCCCGGCGGTACTGGTGGTACGATCCACCCGTGAGCGTTAATTATATAAATGGAAAATCAGAATAATGAGTCATTTTTTGTTTGTTGAAAAATCAGATTCGGACGCAACAACCCAAACTTGTAGAAACTAAAATTACACTGAGTGACAATTATCTGTTTGTGAAGTATTCTAAAAAAAATGAAACTTTTCATTTGGTTCATTTTGATGGTGCGAATTGAACAAAGACCTGCAAAGCGTTACATGGACCGCGTGTGCAACCGTCATGCAGTTTATTGAAAGATGTGTTTTCTTGCCATTATTTTGCGTTACGATGTCTTTTTTTATGTCATCACATTGAAGCGCCGCTGCAGTACTTGAAACACTGCTGACATTTATATTTTATTCTGTGATAATTCTGGGCTGGCAGATGGGGTGGCAAAGCTTTTTCCTTTGGGTGGCAGTTGCCACCCCGTGCTACCCCGGTAGATCCGCCCCTGCCTCCTAAAGTTCAAGTAACATCACACACTGTGCTCAGACTTTTCTTCTTAGCTAAATACACTGGAGCTCTCACATTTGTCTCCTCTTAAAGTTTAGATGAGAACAACGACTTTACAAATTGTGCACCAATAAAGTAAAAAAAAAAAAAAAAAAGTCCATAATTTCAGTGTTTAAGCCTATATTAAGAGTAAAATTATGCAGAAATGAGGTTAACGTTACTCTTAATTGTAGATGCAATAAGAAAGTAGTACTTTCTTAAAATAGCAATGTACTAGATGCCATTATCAGGAAAATTGCTACAGGAAAGGTATCCATGCACTTTCTTTGTTGTAAGGCACATTAAATGGCTTATGACCCAATCCTTGACTAATCTGATTATTAATACATAGTATATGATAGAAATGTTTGAGTTCACATTGAGACATTTGACTTGGTATACACATTGCAAAGTTGCTGAGATCACTTTTAAAATTTAGAGGAGACAAATGTAAGAAAAGACCAAAGTTTTTAGTTAAGGAGAAAAGTCTGAGCACAGTGTGTGATGTTGAGATCTCTTTTGAAACTTCAGAAAAGACAAGTGTACGAGATCCAGTGTCTCTAGCTGAGGAGAAAAGTCTGAGCACAATGTGTGATGTTGAGATCTCTTCTGAATCTTTAGAGGAGCCAAATGTGAGACCACCAAAGTCTCTATCTAAGGAGAAAATATGAGCACCGTGTGTGATGTTGTTGAGATCTCTTCTGAATCTTTAGAGGAGACAAATATGAGTGATCCAAAGTCTCTAGCCAAAGAGAAAAATATGAGCACAGTGTGTGATATTGTTGAGATCTCTTCTAAAACTTTAAAGGAGACCATTGTGAGAGTGTTAGAGTTTTTGCCTCAGGAGACAAGTGTGAGAAGCAGGAGACTCAAGCAAAAGTCTCTATTTGATGTTGAAGTAACCTCATTTATGTCTAGGAGAAACATTTGAGATGTTAAAGAGATCTCACTTTTGATTTTTCTTTCCTATGGGTGAGGTTTTGCTTCTTGAGTGTCAGGTTTCAGTGTGTTATTTTTAAACACTGGAACATAATACAAAACTGAGTAACATTTCTACAGTAATACCATATTGAAATATATTCGAAATCTAAAAAATAAAATGCTATCAAAACAATTAGTTGAAGCTGAACACATACACAGGTATTAATCTTTCAGTTTCATTACTATCCATTCATAAGAGGAATTTAGGAATAATTTTGTACTGTAATGAAAACATGGATTATGTAAAATAAACTGCAGTGAATTACAAACAGCAGAGAGTCAAAGAAATTTTACTAAATGTATAATGTATAATTTTACTACTTGTATAATCAGTGCCGTTTCTAGGCATAGGCAAACTAGGCGGTCGCCTAGGGCGCAAACAGCTGGGGGGCGCCAGTGAGAGCCCCCGCCCCACCAAGAGATTTTTTTATATAAATAAATATATATACTATAAACAGAAATGGAAGGGGGCAAAATAATTTCTTTCCTTCTCAAAACACTGAGTTTGGATTTCTAAGTGAAGTAATTAGAGTTTTCACACGTGATCATTGGGTGTAGGTGATCAGTAAATTATTGTGCTATTTAAATGGCAGTGTTTCTTAAATGAAACAAGAGCTGTTAGTTTTCAGTGATGTGTCTGATGTAGAGAACTGTGTTTGGAGTTTTGCAAAAAGTGTGTTTTACAATATCAAACTGAGTGTAAAGCACATAATGTGTTTGTAGTTTTACAGACTTGGTCTGAAGATTCGGTACATGAGTGAATGATTCACTGATTGGGCCTCAAGTACCACTTTTACTGTGTAAAAACTGTAACACTATTAACAGACCAATAGTGTCATTATTCAGCTCAAGTCATTTCAGTGTTGATTCTGTTCAGTTCAATAACAGTAAAATTCATCAGTTGTGCACACATACTGTATATACAGTGTATTTGTGAGTGACAAACTCCTGTACACTCCACTGCACTCTGAACAAGAAAAACTACACACAGATGTGAAAAATGTCTGCTATCTTATAATACCATTTTTAGAAGTGTTTGCTTTTGCAAGATATATGTGATGTTTTGCATGTTGTGTGTGTGTTTTGTGGTTTTGTGTGTAGAGTTTTGAGAAATGGAGCCATAGTTTCAAGAACTGTGTGTAACATTTAAAAAGCTATAACCGCAGTGTTAAGATGAGAGTTGGTTAAGAGTAAACTTGTAACTTCTCTGTTAAGATGAGAGTTGGTTAGGAGAACTGTGTGAAGAGTTCTGAAAAAGTGAACTAAGTGTTGAGAAATGTGTCCCAGTGACTGCAAAAAAAACTGTAAATGTGTATCAAGTGGGTCAGTGTACGTTTTCATTTTGCCTTTCAATTTGAAATGAAATGAGCAGAAACAAGAAAACTGTGTCTGTTAGAAAGGCCGGGTTCCTGCGCTACTTTCCATCAGTCATCATCAGCGGAGAGAGTGACGAACTGAAGGTGTGAACGGGACTGTGTGCAGAAGTGTGTCAATAAACACATGGAAGTTGCCTGTTTATCAAGTATGATAAAAGTTAAGCAGTGTACGGTGTGAATACGATGGTAACCTGTCACTAAGAGATGAGTGTTTATCAGAGAGAACAATGTGTGGAAGGAAGGTCTTCGTCTGCTTCCAGTTCCTGTCTGCCTCTGCTGTGGTTTGTGTTTCTACCGCCGTATAGCGTTGTGTTTAATCTCTATTTAATATCTTTCCTTGTTATTTATATTGCTAATATAACTTAATCATCACCATATATCTGATATGATATCACATTAATCTGACATCGCTAGATTTAATCTAAATCATTATCATCATCATATAGAAACTGTGTCTGTACCCCGAATTAGTAAATACAAAAAACTCTCAAACCCATTTAAGGGTAAAAGTGTAATTAATGTTACACTAATAAAAACAGTCAATATACAGATGAACAACTGATAAAGCTTGGGTTGTTAAATATTAGTACTTACTGTAAATGATCACAGATCGATGCTGGCGCTGCTCTGCAAGCGACCCAGGTGTGTTTGCTGATACTCTTTTACTTTTACTATTCTTTTATTAGCTATATTAGTTTATTAGTATTATGTATTATATAACCCGCTGCACAAAGTACTGCAGACACGATGGATTCTGAGTATGGACCAGCTTTTCAGAAGATCAGGTTCGCCTACGGAGAATAAGGAGCTCAACAACAACAAATCACTCAGACATGGTAAGATGTTCGATTCAGGTGTTATTCATCAAACGCAGATGTTTGACTTAATTGAAATGCACCAACTTAAAGGAATAAGAAGGAAAAAAAATATAGAAAGTTATTTTTACTGTCAAGTTATTTTGACAGTAACTTCTTTATAGACTTAAAGGACTTCAAATGAAAACTAAAGAAAAACTCAAATGGCAATTTCAATCACCATTCACCAACTTCACATCTGTTAATGAAGCTAATCTTTTTGTTGGCTCCCTTTTTGAGGTTTCACTAACTTATGCCTTTGTTTACTCTGGAAGAGGTCAAATAAAATGGGGATTGTATCCTTTTTTTTTTTTTCCACACAAAAATAAATCAACTTAAATCTGTATTAATAACTCAGTGTGTTCACTCTTTTTTGAAATTTAAGGAATAAGTTTTCCTTCCTTGTCTCGAACTTGTAAAATAGGAAAAATAAGAAAGAAAGGAAATAACAAATACACTTGATCAAATTAGGAAAAAAACCCAAATAATCTGAGTAAGTTCAAATGTGAATTCAAAGCTCAATTTTCAAGAGTCTTGTAGTTCAGTACTTGAGGTTCATTCACAACCTTGTGAATGCAGCTGAATTCAGTTAATGACAATGAAATTATTTGTCATTCAGTCTCTCCTATTAGAATCCTTCCAAAAGAGTGCAGTGAAATGCGCTGCATGTACTACTAGTTCACTGTCCTACCGTCCAGTTCAGCAACAGCAATATCAATGTCACTCAGTAGCACTTGTTGAGAACTCCATGCGGCTCGCCAGTCCTCACTCCCTCCGCGAATATGAGTTTGGATGAAATCCGGGAATCCAGGAACTCCATTCCGTGAAGCATCGATCTCCATACAGCGTCAACTCAGAGTTTGCAGCACACATTCAACAGGGCCACGATGAAACCGAATCAGAAATAGAAAGAAGGAACAAGAAAACAAACAAAGAAAAAAACCTGACCTTGAATAACAAGGTCACAAAACGTCTCAGGTTACGTATGTAACCATGGTTCCCTGAGAACAGGGAATGAGACTCTGCGTTTACCACTATGGGGAACCGTCACTCGTGACAGGTGTCCGAATGCCAAAGAATCACACCACTCCAATCCTATTGGCCGGCGACAGCCTATGACGTCATCATAGTGCGAACACGGAGTATAAAGGGAGCGCCTGAGGAAGCAGTCGACACCTACTCGTCTTGAGGGACTGTTCAGCAGGTAGCCCGAAGCATGGCAGGGCAACGCAGAGTTTAGTTCCCTGTTCTCAGGGAACCATGGTTACATACGTAACCTGAGACGTTACCTTTCGAAAGGGAACTTCAACTCTGCGTTTACCGCTATGGGGAACGATATACCCACGCCGCCATGCTAAAGAAGAGTGCATGCCAAATGACCAGACAAACGTCCGGCAGTTCCAGAAAAATGGCGGGAGCAACTCCCCCTCGGGTCACGCAAGGCTGTCACTGACAGCATTCCCTATGGCCAACAGCCCAAGCTGAGCCTAAAAGAGGCCTTTCGCAGAAAGCCTTCCAAGGCTGCTCAAAGCATCTGGGACCAGCATTCCGTGGAAAGTGGTCCCTTAAAGGGAATGTGGCCAGGAAACCAAAAGGAACCCTGGCCAGTCACTAGAGGGGAACAAAGTCACCCTCAGCGCCACCAAGGAGGTCGTACTAATCTGGCGAAAGCCAAACTTAGTCTGGGCCAGCCCTGTCTGATACACAGAATCTCCAAAGCGCATTCTTCAGGGAAGAGAGCAGGTAAGAGCGACTGCGAAAGAGCAGTGAGCAACTCAAACCCACGTGCAGAGATGGGCATCCTGGAGAGCAGAACTCAGCTGAGCGCTATAAACCCTCGTATTGAGGGGAGTATAATCCGCTCATCCTAGGATCTACTCAGTGTCTGATTAAAGCACTGAGGAGGCTGTGCGCTAGAAAAACCCTGGTACAGGGGAGCACAAACCAGCCTAGGGCTGGTATCAACGGGAGACTTCATAGAAGTCTACAACCAATGACCAGCTTAGGGAGCTAAGCACAATTACACAGTCAACCCAAAAAGGAAGTACAAAGTTCAATCTAACAGACAGACCATACTGTAGGCACATAGTCATGGAGGCCGGAAAAAGGGCCTTCAACATAACTAAAGTTCTAGAAGAAGAACTAAATATCACAGCAGAAACTCAAACCGCATGGCGGTATTCCAGGGTGGCCCATAAGGCCACTCACCTGAAAACATAATATGCTGGGCGCACGACCAACCATGTAATTAAGTAGCTGTGAGTGCCCACAAAACAGCCCATCCAACACAATCCAGCGAGCAGTGTACTCGGTAAAGAACCTTTTTACTCTTTAAGCAAGAGGAGTACAGCGTATGCCATCAGGTGCTAAAGAAGGCCCCATGGGCCTATAACCTCAGCAGACACGTGGCATCAGCTTGTGGCGGTGTTATCAAGCTCCAGGCAGAACAAACCGACTACAAGGGAGGTTAATAAGTCAACTGGAGCCCTGGCCAGCCAGCGACATAAAGTCCCTTTTACTGTGTTCAGTAAAGAATATAAAAGAAATGTAAAAGGTACATGCCAGCATGTTCCCAAAGGAGGCCACGAGGGCCTACCTGTCACACGCGGCATCAGCTAGCGGCCACTAAAGTTCTAGGAGCAAAATAGAACCGAATTAAAAACAAGGTAACTACTTAGCTCAACCAGAGCTAAAGGAGACCATGCTCAAGGAAGTAAATGCATAAAACCGAACAACCAGCTGATTTTAACACAAGAACTCACCCTGAGAGGCAAGCCACTCAGAACATGTACTCAGTAAAAGCACCTTTTACTCTCTAAAGGAGAGGAGTACACAGCCAAGCTCCAGCATGATACATAGGAGGCCTACAAAGGCCTATGACTCGTAAACACGGGGCGTCAGCTAGTGGCAATCACGACCCATCCATGGTGAAGAGTCACGTAGAAACCAACACACAACTGTGCCAACATGCAAACTGAAAGGAGGCCCTTGTGGGGCCTTCAACCCCCATGAACACATGGCATCAGCCAGTGGTAGCTTCATGACTAAACCAGCCAGTAGGCCAAGTACTCAATAAGACACCTTAACACTTGGATAAGAGGAGTGCACACTGCGCCACAGTGCTCTATGAGAGGCCTGACCTAGGGCCTACTCTACAGAGGTGGGAGTGGCCGATAGCGGTGTGAGTCAGCAAACAAGACTCAACCATGGAAATGAGTCTAAATATAACCAAACCAGCTGGGCAGGGCCTACTACTTTTAGCACCATGTGGCGCCAGCCAGTGGTCATAAATAGGGACCAAGCTCAAAGGGGACCAGCTCTAGACCCAACAAGCCAATTGTGGGTAACTAGCTACACAACCTGAGCTAAGCCTACACATTCCAACAGGCAATGTACATGGTACAAATAAACATGCTATCATGGTCTAAGGGAGGCCCACAAGGCCTACCACCTCAAACAAACATGAGCATAAGCCTGAGGCAGTGCTAAGATACGTGAGCAAACTCGCGATCGTAAACCAACAGCGCCCGAGATACAAGCTGTACTCAGAAAGAGGCTATCAAAAAGAGCCAAAAGACTTAACAGTATATGTAAAACAGCTGCTGTGGTCATGATCGACTGGGAGCTAACAGAGATCATACTATTCTAACCAGAATAAGACTCTCTACACTCAACCTGAGTGTGCAATCCAACAGGTGATGCACTCAGTGGAACACAAACCCTAACCGGGGAGTACAACAAAACACCACGTTCTTAGATAGAGGCTAATCACAGCCTGCTATCACGGAACCAGGTGCTAACCTGTGGCAGCACTAGAGTAAGCTCACATATATGAAAGTATGTAGGGCTAAAGCTTAGAACCCAAAGCAAAGGTAAATGCTTTGTAATACATGCCATCCAAACAGGATAAATGTTTTCACAAAACAGATCTGAGATCTGTATTGAATCCTTGAGCTAAAAGCATTTAGCACTGTATACTCAAACTTGAATATAATTCAAGGGGCTCATGCGAAGACATTATAAGCATGACAAAGTTCTACAAAGTGGGGCCTAGCAGTACTGCATAACTTATCTTCTCAAAGATAAGGGCCTACCACCTGGGAAAAACAGCACCAAGAAGGCTAATAACAGCCTGTAACCTTAGCTGTTAACCTCAGCCATAGCACCTACAGAATATCAAAGGGGAAATGGGCATACGGCCAGCAACTCCCTCAGGAGGAGGCCAGAACTAGGAACTATACAACCTCACAGGGATAGTAATAATAAGCGTGATGTAACATACAAGCACCTTAACCTAGCTCTAGCCTAGCCGCTAGCTAAGGCCTACTGGGCCAAGCAAAGCTTGGGCTCCATTTTGAATCCTTCAAATATGAGGAGAAAATGAAGCACTACAAGCAAACAGTGTCAGGTGGCCGATAAAGCCGACCTGCACACAAATAACTGAAGTGACGAGTACTAACTCAAACCAAACTAGTATTAGCTGAGAAGCTACTATAACATAGGAGGCTACAAAAAAGCGGCCATAAAGCAGCCTGCATGTTTTGAAAACTAGCCAACCTAATGCTAGTTATTTTGCCCAAAAGAACCCCTTCTAACTTTACTGACTACATGCTCAGGAAAGCTATACAGGAAAAACAAGGTCTACATTTTTTATATACAAAAATATAGACCCAGCTTACCTTCCTGCAGCTCGTAGAATGAAGATTTTCCCTCCTTATTTTTATACATAAAGAAGGATGAAATCAAAAAGTTCTTTTAAGCCTAAAAGCACTTTCACTATCAAGCCAGAAGGCGGCCTTTAGAAAAAATATTATCAAAGGCCCAGCCGTCAGCCTAACTGTAAAAGACGCACCTGAGCGTGATATAAAATATAATATATTTAGAAGGTGAAAGAAGAAGAAGAGAGGGTAGATATAAATCGCCCTTTAAATAGCTGGGGATCGATTACAAACGCAACGGTGTTTACAATCGGTCACCCATCTCACTCTGGCTTCTTCCTCCTCCCGTCTGTCTGGCTGAGATCCAAATCTGAATGGCTAGGGGGGTTTTCCAGCTGCAACATTCATGGACAGAAAGGAACCATTCGTTGAGCCATCCGCGCGTGGCCCCTTTCTTAACGCGCTCTCACGGCGGCTGCAGCACGCCGAAAAGCGCGTCCCAAAAACACAGCAGCTCCACATACCCAGCAGCCAGAGGAGCGCTTGCTACGATTGTAGCTGCCATACTGCCTCAGCACACAGGGCTAGAATCACCAGGCACAGATGCAGACACCTCTTCCCTCGAGAAGAGTGCCGAACGAGAACGGAGCGTCCCGATAGGGAGACGCTCACAGTAAACAACAGACAAACACACCGACAGCGCCCTCAAGTACCGTCTATGCACGCTCCTCTCCAGACAGAAAAAACGCCAGAAACGTGTAAATCAAGTGTCAAAAACCTGGGACACGGATGAACACATTCTCCTGAATGTTTGCAAGGCATATATAGAGTAATTCTTTACCGGTGTTGAAAACAATGGCATAGACAGAACAGTCCCGAAAGACGAGAAGATGTCGACTGCTTCCTCAGGCACTCCCTTTATACTCCGGGTTCACGCTATGATGACGTCATAAGCTGTCACCGGCCAATAGGATTGGAGTGGTGTGATTCTTTGGCATTCGGACACCTGTCACGAGTGACGGTTCCCCATAGCAGTAAACGCAGAGTTGAAGTTCCCTTTCGAAAGGGAACCATTATTAATATCATTTTCAGAACATACACATATCACAACGTTTAACAAAGCAACAAAATGACTATCTCATTTTACACATGAACACATAAGCATACGTTTATCACGTGGTCTTGCAACATACATTTACGATTCATAAATTAACTCAATTACCGCATCCTTTTTCACATTTCACTTATATGAACCTTTCTCAGATATTATTTCACGTAACACATTAAATAACGTTGTTGACTCACCAAGACCACGGATGAATTTGACCGTTTTAACCCCTTGTAGCTCCAAAGAACTCAATTTCCACTTTCTTTCACTCACAAACTTCTTGAAATAAATTTCCAATCGAAAATGTCTTTTGCTTCTGTGCGAACACTTTTAAATTACTGGATAACACACCGTACGTGTTAAACGAGGCGTCCTCTCGGCAATCGTGTGATACCAAACGACGTAACAGTCTCAACTCTTTTTCGATTACAGCGTCTCTAGACGAATATCACTCGGGGTTTTCTTTTCTTTTTGATCAAATATGTCTACTTGATTAAAGAGATTCTTACATTTTAATAGAAGAGACCTGAAACGCCTCCACTCACTTCTGTTCCGCCGAAGCAAGAGAGAGAGCACACACTTACCGCGTGCGAATTCCAGAAAAAAAATGCGCTATGCTACATTCTTACTCGTGATTGGTCAATTCTTCAATATACGAAATGCTCTTATTGGCAGCTTCAGAGCTCATGAAAATAACTACTCCCAGCTCAATAGAGTGTTGGTAACCTGGGTTACAATTAGCTTTATTAGTCTTATCTTCTTGATATTAAGATCAACATGGGAATTTATGGCAACATGTGTGCGGGACACTGTCTCTTTTTGTTTCTAAGGTTAACTCTCATCATGTGCTTGCTAACACCTGGTATGAAGGCCACGGATTCCCAATCTATCTCCTACACCAGAGATATGATCCTGTCACTCCGCTATGCAGGATTTCCGTTTACCGTAGACCTGCCTGAAGCTATCAAACTTCAGCCGGAGAGGTGCAGAAGGCAGTGGAGGAGAGGCAGGTGAGGGGGGGTAAGACAGCGACTATGATGGAGGAAGAACCGGACACCTTTACCCGCTATGATACTATGCGTCGCCAGGTCACTTCGGAACAAAATGGAGGAGCTGCAGATTAACATCAGAGGCTGCTTTGAGTATCAGGGATCAAGTCTAAAGGTGTTTACAGAAACTTGGCTCCACAAGGATATTCCCGACTCGGCGGTTGAAATAGAGGAGTTTTCCATTATCCGGGCCGAGTCTACTGCATAAAGACAGTGATCCATCTTGCTAACATTCTGAGATAAAGAACTTTGAACAGTGGTGTGATGCCAATAAATTGATTTTAAATATTAGAAAAACAGAAGAGACAGTGTTTGACCCCAGAGCAGTCGATGCTCACAGTCCTGTTGTTATTCACGACACTCACATTAAACAGGTGTGTTCCTGTAAGTTCCTCGCATCTACATCGATAACATGCTCACATGGCAGGTTCATGTTGATAATTTACAGTGGGTACGGAAAGTATTCAGACCCCCTTTAAATTTTTCACTCTTTGTTATATTGCAGCCATTTGCTAAAATCATTTAAGTTCTTTTTTTTTTCCTCATTAATGTACACACAGCACCCCATATTGACAGAAAAACACAGAATTGTTGACATTTTTGCAGATTTATTAAAAAAGAAAAACTGAAATATCACATGGTTCTAAGTATTCAGACCCTTTGCTGTGACACTCATATATTTAACTCAGGTGCTGTCCATTTCTTCTGATCATCCTTGAGATGGATCTACACCTTCATTTGAGTCCAGCTGTGTTTGATTATACTGATTGGACTTGATTAGGAAAGCCACACACCTGTCTATATAAGACCTTACAGCTCACAGTGCATGTCAGAGCAAATGAGAATCATGAGGTCAAAGGAACTGCCTGAAGATCTCAGAGACAGAGTTGTGGCAAGGCACAGATCTGGCCAAGCTTACAAAAAAATTTCTGCTGCACTTAAGGTTCCTAAGAGCACAGTGGCCTCCATAATCCTTAAATGGAAGACGTTTGGGACGACCAGAACCCTTCCTAGAGCTGGCCGTCCGGCCAAACTGAGCTATCGGGGGAGAAGAGCCTTGGTAAGAGAGGTAAAGAAGAACCCAAAGATCACTGTGGCTGAGCTCCAGAGATGCAGTCGGGAGATGGGAGAAAGTTGTAGAAAGTCAACCATCACTGCAGCCCTCCACCAGTCGGGGCTTTATGGCAGAGTGGCCCGACGGAAGCCTCTCCTCAGTGCAAGACACATGAAAGCCCGCATGGAGTTTGCTAAAAAACACCTGAAGGACTCCAAGATGGTGAGAAATAAGATTCTCTGGTCTGATGAGACCAAGATATAACTTTTTGGCCTTAATTCTAAGCGGTATGTGTGGAGAAAACCAGGCACTGCTCATCACCTGTCCAATACAGTCCCAACAGTGAAGCATGGTGGTGGCAGCATCATGCTGTGGGGGTGTTTTTCCGCTGCAGGGACAGGACGACTGGTTGCAATCGAGGGAAAGATGAATGCGGCCAAGTACTGGGATATCCTGGACGAAAACCTTCTCCAGAGTGCTCAGGACCTCAGACTGGGCCGACCGAAGGTTTACCTTCCAACAAGACAATGACCCTAAGCACACAGCTAAAATAACGAAGGAGTGGCTTCACAACAACTCCGTGACTGTTCTTGAATGGCCCAGCCAGAGCCCTGACTTAAACCCAATTGAGCATCTCTGGAGAGACCTAAAAATGGCTGTCCACCAACGTTTACCATCCAACCTGACAGAACTGGAGAGGATCTGCAAGGAGGAATGGCAGCTCATCCCCAAATCCAGGTGTGAAAAACTTGTTGCATCTTTCCCAAAAAGACTCATGGCTGTATTAGATCAAAAGGGTGCTTCTACTAAATACTGAGCAAAGGGTCTGAATACTTAGGACTATGTGATATTTCAGTTTTTCTTTTTTAATAAATCTGCAAAAATGTCAACAATTCTGTGTTTTTCTGTCAATATGGGGTGCTGTGTGTACATTATTGAGTAAAAAAATGAACTTAAATGACTTTAGCAAATGGCTGCAATATAACAAAGAGTGAAAAATTTAAGGGGGTCTGAATACTTTCCGTACCCACTGTATATTAATTACTTATTAAAGAAGACAAGACAACTGTTATTGTAAAAGTACTTTAATAATAATGTAGTTTATAAAGAAAAGAGACAAAACACAGTTGTTGTAAAGCTTTATTAAGAACAACTGTTGTTTCAAGATTTTAATAAAGCATGTTAGTAGAACAGTACAGACATAACATGTATTAGTAAGAAAGGTAATCATTACCGTTGAAGGATGTCTTGATCAGAAGCGCAGGACGCAGCGGAGGAGAAGAGTCCGAGAACAAAGAGACAAGACCTCTATATATAGACAGATGAGGGGAATTCCAAAGAAGATGACATCAAGAGGTCAGATAGTCTATAAAAGGCTGGAACGAGAAGAGAACAAGAGGGGCTGCGTCACACCTGAGGCTGCTTCTCCAACACTAGAACCAACGCTGATGATGCCTACATCGCTGATATTGCCTTGACTGAAGAACTTTTTAATAATTATACTTTATTTAATTACTTGTATAGAATGTTTGTAGAATATATGTAATGCTAGAAATACTAATCTAATAAATAAATTAACTTATAACTTTATAACTAAATGCGGCCTCATGTGGCATTAATTTAAGTCATTGAGCCTGAACAGACCACGGAGATGTTTTCTGTCTGATTGTACGTATTTTAAAATGCTTATAATTGAGATCAGATTTGACTTGCTTACCTAACCTGAGAATAATAAAAATAAGGTAAAGGTGCTTAGAGACGCATCATAAAACACTATACATCTAAATTAACCAGTTTTTAAAGGAGCTCCTTCCAAAGCCAGAAGTGGCCTTGTTTTTTCATGATATTTAGAGCATATTTTCTGTGTCAACTGTACCGTATATTTACCAAAAGTGGCCCTAATTGTTATTAACTATTAACTTGCTTACTGTTCCATTTTGAGCTTACACTCTGGTTGGCCAGTGCTGACTGTGCCATACATATGCCAAATGTGGTCCAAAGTTGGAGTAATGTATTCAAGCCATATTTGTTATGCCATGTCTGGGCCACTTTAGGTTCACATTCAGAATTGCCAGTGATTACACTCCGTCATCTTTGCCAAAACTGGCCCAGATATGTTTTAAGATAACTGGGCCGCATTTGCTGCATTATATGTGGGCCAGTTTAGGCTCACACCCTGGTTAGCCAGTGCTGACTGTGCCGTACATTTGCCAAATGTGGTCCAAAGTTGGATTAATGTATTTGGGCCATATTTGTTATGCCATGTCTGGGCCACTTTAGGTTCACATTCAGAATCGCCAGTGATTACTTTCCCACATCTTTGCCAAAACTGGCCCAGTTGTGTTTTAAGATAACTGGGCCACATTTGCTGCAGCATATGTGGGCCATATTTGGTTTACACCCAGATTAGCCATTGTTGATTGTGCCACATTTTTGCCAAAGATGGCCCACATTTGGTTTGTGATATTTGGGCCATATTCATTATTTATCACATGGGCCACTTCAGGCTCACATACATTCTGTCCGGGCCATAAGAAGGCCTGCAGTGCCGCATCATTGCCTGAAGTGGCCCACATCCATTTGCTATCTGGGATCAAGATATCCTGAAGAACCTACCTGAGAGGTAAGACTTGAACCGCTGGAGTGCGGTTCCTGACAGGAGGATCTAGTGGTTAACTGTGTCAAAAGCAGCAGACAGATCCAGCAGGATGTGTACTGATGATTTTGAAGTTGCTCGTGCCAGTCTCAGGTCTTCAGTGACTGAGAGCAGGGCAATCTCAGTTGAGTGGCCACTCTTGAAGCCAGACTGGTGGTTGTCAAGGAGGTTGTTCTGTGTCAGATAAGTAGACAGTTGGTTGAACACAACTCTCTCAAGTGTCTTTGCAATGAAAGGAAGAAGGGATACTGGTCTGTAGTTTTCTAAAAGTGCTGGATTCAGAGTGGGTTTTTTAAGCAGTGGGGTAATCCTAGCCTGCTTAAAAGCTGTGGGAAATGTTCCAGTGTGAAGGGAAGAATTGATAATGTTAGTGAGTGCAGGTACAATTGAGGAGGAGATGACCTGAAGAAGATGAGTGGGGATAGGGTCTAGCGGACAGGTAGTAAGGTGATTGGAAAGGATGAGTTTGGAAACATCTGCCTCAGAGAGCATGGAGAAGGAGGGTTTTTTTAGTGTTTTCCGTAGAAAAAAAGTAACATGTGCTGGATTGTGTGTTAAGTTATGGGTTAAGGTTGAGATTAAAAATGATGAGAAAATGGTCTGGGGTGTGTAGTGGAGTAACCAGTGTGTGGTCAGTGGAACAACAGCGTGTGTAGACAAGGTCCAATTGGTTACCTGATTTGTGGGTAGCTGAGGTAGCTACTCGCTTGAGATCAAATGAGGCAAGCAGAGTGTGGAAGTCAGCAGCCTGAGGTTTGTCTAGATGGATGTTGAAATCACCAAGTACTAGCAGAGGAGTACCATCCTCAGGGAAGGATGAGAGTAACACATCTAATTCCTCCAAGAAGTTACCTAGCTGACCTGGGGGACGATAAACAACTACAACATGGATTTTTGCAAGGTAGGTGATGGTAATTGCATGTGATTCAAATGAGCTATTGTCACAGAGAGATGGTAAAGGATTGAACTTCCATTCATTGGACATAAGCAGACCAGTACCACCACCCCTCCCAATCTGGCGTGGGGTGTGAGAGAAAGTGAAATTAGAGGAGAGGGCTGCTGGTGTGGCAGTGTCCTCCGATTTGATCCATGTCTCAGTCAGAGCCATGAGATGAAGACCTGAATGAGTAGCAATAGATGTAATGAAGTCTGCTTTGTTTACAGCAGATTAACAATTCCAGAGCCCAATAGAAATAGAAAGTAATGTACTAGATGACATGGGTAAAATATGCAGGTTGTTATGGTTGCACTGCCTCCAACATGTAGCACGCGATTTACAGGTGTTAGTAATAGTGGGAATTTGGAAGCACATATCTAAAACAAGTCACAAGATAGACAGACAAGAACACACTGTATAAAGAGGAAGGAAAGAAGGAAAAAGAAAAGAGCAATACTCAAGTGCCTTGTCGGTGTCCTTGCTCGGTGGAGTCGCACAGGTAGAGTCGCTGGTCTTTACACTCTTCGGGCTTCACACGATGAGGGCTTCACAAGAGGGCTGCCGCGTCCGCTGCCACGGTATACTACACAGTTTTACCAACTTGATACAACGTTAGTTAGTTCAGCAGACCACGTCTTACTGACTCGGATCGAAACAAGAACAAACGCAACTTGCCACGTTAACACAGTAAACAAAGTTCCTAGCAATGACACAGCACTAAAATCAAACTAGAAACACCAAAACACTTAGAGTCTGTAGATCCTCCTGTTGCTTGACTGCTTCTCTCTGCTTCTTGGCTGAGGGCTCAGGCGTGGCAGCCATCTTGGCTGAGGGCTCAGGCGTGGCAGCCATCTTGTGAACTGGCTGAGGTGTAGAAAACACAGGGCTAGCAATCAGCCAAACAGGGCATGCTGGTGACAGATGGGCAAAGCCCCGTGGCCACTGGAGCTTGGTGACTGCTGCCCCTCGCCAAAAAATGTTTAGGCAACGGGTCCTCCTCCACCTCACCCACAGTGAAGGGAGAACTACACAGCAGCAGGGCAAACTCCAAATACTGTGCCAGGGTCCAGCTGGGACCTCCATCAGTTGGGCAATGTCATCATCCAGTCAACTCCAAAAACATTCTATTAGAATGACCTCATCCAAGGGAGCAAGGTAGCAGTAAGCTATAAAGTCCTCTACATAGTCCTCTATGGGGCGGCCATTTTGGTTAATATGACAGAGAATGCTCACCAGGTCTCCTGCTAGATACATGTTGGCGAAGTATTCTGTTACGTACTGCACAGGGACACAAAGGCTGAGGATCTAAATGCAGGATTTATTGAAAGAGTAGTCCACACTCGAGGTCAAAAAACAGGCAAAGGGTCATAAATCCACTGGAAAGCAGTCCAAACAAACAACGAAGCAGAAACACACAGGCAGGCAGGGAAATCCAAGAAACAGGCAGGGAATCAGAAAAACCAAGGACCATGGAACAAGGAACTGCTCAGAATTGCAGCTGTAACAGTAGACCAGGGATTCCCAAAGTGTGGTACGCGAGCTGCCACCAGGGGGTGCGCGAGAGGAAAAATGTAATGGCGGTCTGTTTTTTTAAGTGGGATTTTTCCATACAATAAAAAAACATGAACAGTAAACATTTCCTTTGTAATCGCTTTTATTTGATAAATTGCTATAATTTATTAGTTTTTGATAGAAACGTAGAAGAAGACAGCTACTGTCTTCTTCTACGCACTGCTCTTCTTTTATGCACTGCAGGCTAGGCTATATGCGTGCCAACTTGTTTCATTCATTCCATATATATATTATAAATATGCTTAACTGGCTGAAATCAGGGCAACTGTCAAGTGGGACGTCTTATGATAAAGTTGTTAGTCACGAAGGAGGAGAGGGACCAAGAGAGAGTGAGGATTTGGAGGCAACAGAGACGGAGAGAATAGAGAAAGAAAATGAGCGGGAGTCAGAAGATGCGCCGGAAGAAACCGAAGAGGAGGGAAGGAGATGGCAAAAAAGAGGTGATGAGGGTGAACACCAGATGGGGAAAAAAAGAAGGAAATATGATGACAATTATCTGGGTCTGGGCTTCATTGGATCGGCGATACAGATTGCCCAAAGCTTCAGTGCGTGTTGTGCAGTGAAGTTCTAGCAAACAGCTGTCTGAAGCCGTCTTATCTCCATCGTCACCTGCACACGAAACATGGCAATTTAAGTCAAAAGCCCCTTACATTTTTTAAAGCAAAGTTGGAGGAGTTGCAGAAAAGCCAAAAAAAAATGCAGTTTCATTCATGCGTTGGGTCTACAGAAGACGCATTACGGGCTTCATATCTGCTCAGTTACAGAGTAGGGAGAAAGGGGCTGCCACACACAATTGCGGAAGACGTGTGTTTTCCAGCGGCCAAAGAGATGGTGGAGTGTATGATTGGAGAGAAAGAGGCAAAAAAGTTGGACATGATTCCTGTGTCCAACAACACTGTGTCGCGCCACATTGATGCCATGTCTGAAGACATCCTGGCTACACTAGTCAGCCGTGTGAAGAAAAGTGAGTTTTACTGTCTGCAAGTAGACGAGTCTACAGATGTTGCAAATCTGGCCAATCTTCTTCTGTATGTCCGTTACCTTTTTGAAGGAACGGTACAATAAGATTTTTTGTTCTGTCGGCCCCTTGCTACCCGAACAACAGGACAGGAAATCTTCAATTTAATTGATGTTTTTATGAGGACCAATGGGATCGACTGGGAGCGCTGTGTGGGAATTTGCACAGACGGGGCAAAATCAATGACGGGTAAACACACAGGGCTTATAGCTCATATTAGGAGAGTCTGCCCATCCATCAGCTGGTTACACTGCACTATTCACAGAGAGGCCCTCGCAGCCAAAAACATGCCAGCTGATCTACTTGCAGTGCTGAACGACGCAGTCAAACTGGTGAACTTCATTAGAGCTCGTCCACTAAATTCACGAATATTCACACTGTTATGTAATGAGATGGGCAGCGAACACAAATCACTGCTGCTGCACACAGAGGTGCGTTGGCTGTCCCGCGGCAAAGTGCTGACAAGGCTCTTTGAACTCCGGCACGAATTGCAGCAGTTTTTTGAGGAGAATCCGTTTTATTTGGCCTCCAGTATGCATGACAAAGATTTTATGAAAAGGCTCGCCTATCTAGCGGACATCTTCTCAGCTCTGAATGAACTCAATCTAAGTCTGCAGGGAGTCAGTGTAACTGTGTTCAATACACAAGACAGGATTGAGGCCATGATAAAGAAGCTACAGTTCTGGGCGAGTTGTGTGAGTGGGAACACACACCTGTGTTTCCCTACGCTTCACGAGTTCTTGGGGGAAAATGACGTGGACCTGGGTGAGCATGTAAAAAGTCTCATAATTGAACACCTCAACCAACTCGCCGAGCATCTACGGAAACACTTCCCACCTATGGACACATCTCGCGCTTGGATTCGCAATCCATTTGAAGTTTCCCTGCCCGTCCCACAGCTGTCATTTCATGAGCAGGAGCAGCTGATCGAGCTGTCATCTGATGGAGCACTGCAGTTACAGTTCAAACGACAGCCACTTGTGGATTTTTGGACCGAATCACTGACATCATACACAGTCTTGGCAAAGCAAGCCTTGAGAGTTTTGATGCCCTTCGCCACAACTTATATCTGCAAGGCTGGTTTCTCTGCTATGGCAGCAGTTAAAACTATAAATCGGCAAAGACTGGATGCTGTTGAGAAGGAATTGAGGCTTAAACTGTCTACCATTGCGCCAAACTTCGGAGAGCTTTGTGCCAAGATGCAAGCCCACCCGTCGCATTAATATGGGTAAGTATTTGATATTATTGCTACACATATAGGCCTACTGGGAATACTAACACATCCTCCTCCCCATCTCCCACCCCCTCCCTCTCTCTCTCTCTCTCTCTCGCTGCAGGCTGAGCGACTTTTGCGCTACACTTGAAAAGTTTCAGATGGATCCTCTTTTAATTTATTTTATGTTTGAGCCTATGCTATTTGTTACTTAATTATGTTGTGGATCGTGTGTAGGCTAATTTTATTGTCACACTTGAAAAGTTTCAGATTGATCCTCGTTTTTATTTATTTTATCTATTTCGGAGTTTATTCTCTTTAATGTTGTGGATCGTTTGTAACTTCGTTGCAATTTAATTCAATGTACTGTCGTTCTAATTTCCATAACCGTCGTGTTATGATGATGATGATGCTAGCTCCACAGTCATTTAATAGGCCTAGCCTATTGCTGCAATGTTTCTTTTACGAGGCTGAAAATAACCGTGCTTTCTGTTACTGAGCCTGTGTCTGTCACTCGTCCTCTTAAAAGTGGAAGCTTGTGCGTAGCTTTGTTGCATTATATTGAAACTTTGTTGATGTTGTTATTGTCATGCGTGTTCTGGTTATTTGCGCATGATTAAACATGAGTCTTTATATGGCGATAAAACAAAGCTTTGTTGTGTTTTTTTTTTTGAAGTGGGGATTGGGGGTGTGCCAACCCGGTTGGGACATAGAAGGGGGTGCGCAGGAAAAAAAAGTTTGGGAATCGCTGCAGTAGACAGTACTTTGCAGGAAATGGGTGAAACACAGGGACTACTTATACACAGGCACAAACAAGCTTAACAAGATAACGAGTTAACAAGGGGGTGTGGTCCAATGAGTGTCCATGGTAACAAACAAGGAGAGCAGCAGGGGAACATGAGGTGCACAGACAACAGAGGAGATACAGAGAACACAGACAAGGATCATGACAATTTTAATATGCTTTAAAAAAAAAATGTATTTCTGTGATGCAAAGCGTCTTAACATTCATATTACCTAAATGTTTATGTGCAGTTTCATACATTGCTAACACATTTTATTTCAGTATTTATTATGTATTTCATTTGATTTCACTCATCTCATTATAGCAATATAGTTTGGGAATAGCCATGGCAATTTATTAATGTAAGTTGTGTGTAGTAAACGAAACTGCACGTTGATCTGCCCCATTAATTCACACTGAGACACACAAAACTTGCAGGATTCATATTAAAACAGGTTTTTTTAAATTTGTTGTATTGTTTAATATTCATAGACACTATATCGCGATTAGAATAAAGAACTTAAGAATCAAAAACAACTTACCTTTCACAATCATCAGCTTGATAGCTGATCCTCGAAATTAAAGTGAAACCAGCTCTTCCTCTGAGGTAAATCCTTTTAGAATTATTCCTCACCACATCTCAAAACTATGAGAAGTACATAAAACTGACTAAACTTGATGCGTTTTTCCGAGCTGACGCAGGCGTTCACTCTGTTGAATGAATCGCCTAAGAATTTGCGTCTGAATAGCGCACGCTCCGTGGGAGTGGCCACATTAGCAGACAATGAGCTGAGCTGCCAACATCTGACATGTCTCTCTTTTCATACAGATTACATAAACAGAGAATATTTGTATTTAAAACCTGACATTTCAATGTTTCTTTAGACATATGTCTCATTTTTGTGTCATTAGTATTCACTACGTTACAGTTCATTTTCTGAGAACTATCAGATTGGTCTTCATTCAGAGAGAGACTGCGGCTCACGCATCATGTTAGTTTTCTTTATTTTGCAAAAAGCACAAAATTTTGTTTTTACTCTGAGTGTACACAAATAAAAGACGACATTTCACAGATTAGAATGGTATATAACTCTTATATGGTATAATGGTTTAAAAGTTTATAATGGTATAAAACTGATATGTCCAAAATTGATAGAGTATTTTTAGTGTCTTTCACACTGGTAAGAAAAAAACCGAGGTGGTATCTCCGGCGATACTGCCGACTCCAGAATGTTAATAAACTGTTAGAAAAAATGGTTTATTACAGCAATCATAATGCAGACCCCATGCGTTACGTTGCGTATTACCAGAATTTAGGCTGGCAGCGGCCTTCCCGGCTATGTAGGGGGTGGAGTTATGTATGGATTGGGGTGGGGTGGACTTTATCGTGGGTTATTTAGAATGACAATACCACTGCTAAAGCATGGATTTAGCATAGCCAAACCGCATCTTAAATCAGCAGGGAAAAATATATTAAGTGATGTTGTTAGCAATACATTATCACAATCTTTTAACAACAATGGTACTCCAGACGGATCCGGACTAATGGTGATGGCTTGCAAAAGAGCTTCTAGGCCACCAGGGGTACAGAGAAAATAAAACGTCCTCAGAAGAAAACGTCAGTTGTAAAACGCAAGCGCAAGGAGACAGCGAACGGTACTGCATCAAAAAGAACAAAGAGATCTGTTGATACAATATTTTAGAACATGACGTTAATACATAACATGTCAGAAGAATGTTTAAAAACCGAACTGGACTTGTTTACAGTACCACCAACTCAAACAGCTCTTGAAAGAAATACTTATATAGAAGTGCCACCATTATCAGCGATATTGGACTCAGCACCTCTGGAGTTTTTTATCGTGGGGACTGGTGAGGATTACATTGATCTAAACAACACACTTCTGTTTTTGTGGCTCAAGATTACCAATGCTGATGGCACTGATATCGCAGATGGGGATCCGGTCAGTCTTATCAACTATCCAGGAGCAACAATATTTTCACAAGTGGATGTATCGCTTGGGGATCGTCTTATATCACAGAGTTCTTGCACATATCCTTATCGTTGCATAATAGAATGTCTTACAAATTATGGCAAAGACGCCCTTGAAATGAATTTCTCTGCAGGGCTCTTTTACAAAGACACAGCAGGGCAAATGGATGTCGCAGACCCCGCTGGGGAAAATCGCCGCCTGACAAAGAGAGCAGCCTTTACCAATGCTACACTGCAAAAAATGCTGTTCTTATTTAGAGTTTTTGTCTTGTTTCTAGTCAAAATATCTTAAAGTTCTTAAATCAAGAAGCATTTTCTTGACAAGTAAAAACTATTTTCTTGTTTTCAGGAAAAATAAGTCAAAATTAAGTGAGTTTTTCCTTAAAACAAGCAAAATAATCTGCCAATGGGGTAAGCAAAATAATCTTATTTCAAACCAAAAATAAGCTATATAATCTTGTTTTCAGTTTGGATTAAGATTATTTTGCTTACCCCATTGGCAGATTATTTTGCTTGTTTTAAGGAAAAACTCACTTAATTTTGACCTATTTTTCCTGAAAGCAAGAAAATAATTTTTACTTGTCAAGAAAATGCTTCTTGATCTAAAAATTTTTAGATATTTGGACTGGAAACGACAAAAATTCTAAGTAAGAACAGCATTTTTTGCAGTGTAATAATGTGGTTGAACTGATAGCACCTGTTCACAGCGATATTTTCTTTCAATCAAAACTATTAATAAATGGTTTGGACCTTAAAATTCGGATGACCAGAGGTAAAGATGAGTTCAGTTTAATGAGGAGCAATGCTACAGCTTATAAACTAAACATCCTGTCTGCATCACTATTTGTGAAAAAAGTGTCTGTGTCGCCAGCTGTGAGGCTGGGTTGTGCACAAGGCCTGCTTGCAACCACAGCCAAATATCTCGCAACCACAGCCAAATATCCTGTTGACCACGTGTGTATGAAGACCTTCTCAATACCTGCAGGTTTGTGCGTCTGCAATCAAGAAAACTTGTTCTTAGGGACACTGCCAAAATCTGTGGTTCTAGTGATGGTTGTTAATGATGCATTTACAGGCTCATATAATAAAAACACATTTGCGATTAAAAACTACGACCTTGAATTTCTAGCCATTTATGCGGATGGTAAACAGTACCCCGCAAAACCTTTGCAATCTGAATATGAAAATGGCTCTGCAGTGTGGGAGTTTTACCAGTTAGCATTGGCTTCTGGAAGGCATCTTAAAAATCAGCCTCTGTCTATTGATAGGGAGGACTTTCTGCATGGCTGTACACTCTATGCATTCAACTTCACACCAGACGAGGAGTGCAGTCAGCATGTATCACTTATCAAGAGTGGATATATTAGACTAGAAGCCCGTTTTAGACAACCACTACACCGAACTGTTACGTTATTCATTTATTCTGTCTTTTACAGCCTAATTGAAGTTTCAAATCGTCGACAGGTCCTGGTTGATTACTATTAATACATAAAAATGAACACTGTACAGCTTACGTCTATCATGGATAAGGTTTCCTGGCAATGTCCATTTTCTCAGTGTACTACCGTGTGATTATATACCAAAAGCCCCTCTAAGGAAATTACCATCAATGGTTATTTTAAACACGCATACATCGGGGCTTCCAGGTCAACACTGGCTAGCCATCTACATAAAGGAGGATGGTGTTGGTTGTTTTTTCGACAGCTTTGGTAACAAACCGGATCATCATTGTTTTCCGCCGTTTATTAAAAACATTTTAAGCATCAATTCTAAGGAGGTACAACATTCAACGGTGCAAGTCCAAGATTTTTCATCAGACACATGTGGATGGCATTGTGTGTTCTTCTTCTACCACATGGCAAAATGGTTTGATTATGATTATGTGTTGAAATTGTATAGTTATGATTGTATTAAAAATGACAAAATGATGCCAGCTTTTGTGAAAAAATTAAAACAATTCCGAAGTAATGAATATGTTTTCAAATGTGTTCAGTGTGTGCAAACAGGTGAAATATTTGTCTCATGCTTAATTTTCAATAAAAACAACTAAAAACAATTTTAATTTCTTGCATTGTCTCTTTTTATTATACACATTAATTCAACAATACAATTTAATAATAATAAAACAATTATACAAATGTACAGAACTCAGATATTAAAAACTTAACCACTGACCATGTTCAAGATTGGGTGATTTGAATACATGGTCTTCAGAATAATTTGAAAGCATTGATGATGTACTCGGATGCACTTTCTGTTTTTTACTCTGCTTAGATGAAACAGTTACAGATGGTGTCATTTTGGTTTTGAAAGAGTTAATTGCACGTCTGATGTGGTGGTTTGGTACCACCGAGTATGGTAAATTTAAACCAACAAAATCTTCCAGAAACTCGTTCCACCCGTCTGGTCTCCATTCATCAGCAATCTTAAGTGTATGTTTTGTTCTTAACAGGATGTTTTGAGAGTAGACTTGTTCTGAGATGAAACTGGTCTGGGGTTATGTAGTACCCTCAGCGCCTGATGAGGGGAGATATTAGAATTAATAAAAGACAGGACATGGAGCTGCTGTTGCTTCACCATCAGAGTCTGTGTATTGTTTGAGCAGCGCGCCCCTTCCCCACGCAGGTGAACACTTCCCAAGGGAAAAGCAATCAAATAATCGATCGACCAAGTGATCTATAAGGCAGTCAAAATCAATCATCATAGACAAGATATAAAATAATATTCACTATAAAATGTTCAAGAGATATATTAAATGTAATAATTTTTTTACTCTTTTTATTTTTTTCTCTTTCATAATCACCACAGTTGCAGCTTTAAACTCGATCAAAAGGTACCCAAAAGGAATGCCGGTAGCATCTTGATAACATTCCATAAAAATTTTGCTGTTTCTGGGATACATCCTCTGTGCTAACACATTAATTTGAGTATTGTCTCTGGGGCTTTTAAACAACAACAAATAACTTGTGTTCAAATTGATGGTTCTACTGGATTTTCCTTGACAAATTCTTTTTGTGATGAACATAGTTTGTAAATAAATGCTTAAACGCTTAGATGCTGCACGCATCTTTCTTAGAATCATCCAATATTAATAAATTTGCTTTATTGGGAGGAAACCATGTTGTCAGTGTATGCCAGTATATGTCGATCATCGCCCTGCCCCCTCACATGCTGATATTTAACCACTTTAACCATATTTTTTCCAGTTAATTTTGCTATTAAACTTTATCTAAAGAAAGTTTCTGGACTACAGCATGTTATTCGAGTTCAAATCGCGCTCACACAAGAAGAGGAAGCAGGATTGATGAAAATTTAGACGAATTGCTAGTGGCGGCTCCCAATCTCCATCTTTTGATGTGAAAACAAGACTGTCTGTATCACTGTACAATAAGCTGTCACCCAGTTTATCCATAACATCATATAATTCTAACCAGGCATGCGCAGTTGTAAAAGCACAGATAAAGACATTTACATCACGGGTCTGACCAGCTTTCCCATCAGCATAAGCCCACTGACCTAGAGCAACGGAGTCAGATAAAAATGTGAAATACTTAATATCATATCCCTGACCAAAAATGTGCTGGGCAAACTGTTCAGGTTCTGAAATCAATTCCGAATGAGGCAAATTCTGGCGTAAACAGAAGCGGCCCCAGAACGAATTCAAAAGGAGTTTATTGATAGACTGACATGCAGGATTAATCTCAATCTTGTCCTGATTCAGCCTCATCCCTTCTTTCTCAAAGTATTCTCTGACATGAGATTCTTTGTCCGCCTCTGTCACGACATCTTTTGGGAATCCAGAGCTTTCCTGTTTGAGCTGCAAAAATGTTTTAACAATCACAAAACAGCGTTTCTGAACTTTGCGGAAAATGCCAAACCTCATACAGTTTTACTACAACATAGCCTTTTTCAACAGCTTTTAAAAGCTCTATGCCGACCCATGTGCCTGTTAAAGCTCTTTCATTATCCGAGTGTCTACACGGGATGGTCTGATTCTGTTGTTCAGCGCAAGATCTGCAAAGAGGAAATAACAATTTACCCCCCATTCTACAAGGAAAGAACTGGGTAAAGCAGCTTTCGTGGTGGCTGTACTTTTGCCCTGACCAACCCATAATATTTTTCAAGATTTTCAAAATCCTTATAAATTATTTGTGGATGACCTACGGGGTAACATTTTCGAGCTGGACAAAGGATAAAGACTGATGAAGTCTAGGTAATTTACCCATTCCCCCTCAGTGACTTTGTGGTACAGTTTGTAAGCATTAGTGCGCCCACCAAAAAGTGCATTGCGTGGTTTCAATCTCTCAGGGTGTGTGTAAGTGGACATGAAATCCATCACATCAGCATCAGTCTGTTTGGCAAGTGTCCAATCACATTTACAAATGTACTGGAGTTGAAGATTATATGCACGCTCCAAAATTTCAAACTTGTCATCAACCTGTCTTCTGAGGACAGCATAAGGCACTTTTGATAAAAGATTTAAATTGTTCGGGTTATAACATCGTTCACATCCATGAAAAAAACAGCCGAGAAATTCAAATGCTTTTTTCACGGTGCCATCATCATAAAATCCATCAACATAATATTTACCAAACGATACCTCACCATGGTTTAGAGCATGCTGAATGTAAATGGAGTGTGATTTTTGCAAATATTCAAGCCATTCAATTGAAACATTTGAATATGTTTTGTTTTGATTGGTGTATGCATTGTCATGCGTCAGCCCTATTGTATCTTTTGGCATGAAATGCGTCTTATATATGGCCATCGCACACCCCGTGAGCGTGGTGTAATTAAACGGGTCAAGGTCTGTGCACAGGATGAATTCGTTATGATATTTCATACACGCTTCTCGTAGCAAATAAACATCGTTCTTACAGTACATTTCTAGCTGCTTTTTAAAATCAAAAACTGCGCCAGAGAGGCCACTGTACCAATCATCAAACTTCAACATCTCCTGTCGACATTGTCGAATAACCATAAAAATGTTTTTTGGGGCAGGGGCCGATGTAGTTATCATTTTCTGTGTGGTTAAACTGATGCGGGAAATATCCCTTCTCGCTGTTAGTCATATTGAAAGCAGCAGGTGTTTTGGCCAAACGCATAGGAATGAATGCATAACTATCGATAAACCTCTGTTTAAATGCATTGTCAAACATTAAAATTTGCCGACAGCCTTGCATTATAATTTTAGGAGTGATCCCCATTCTAGTGAAATATTCCAAAAGTATGAAATGATCAAATCTGGATGCAGTATGCACAATTTATGTGAAATTACTATAAAAAAGCTGTCTGAACTTTTTAATGAGACGCTCTACACAATCTGCCTCAGCCACAAATTCCTCAAAAATTTGCAATGTGTGTATTGTTTTCATGTCGTGTCTCAAAGTCATAAAAAATTTAATTGTCATTTGTCTTCTCCGCTTTGATCGGCTGAATAAAACACTGATGCTCCCCATCAGTAACCAAACTCTCACCACATTGGACACTGTAATGATGGGTCGACAGCATGGGGATCCATTTGCAGCTTTTATTAAGAATAGTGTATACACAGGTAAGGGCAGAGGCAGAGACGTAAACGGGGACAGGCAATGGTCGAGGCAGGCGGCAGACAAACGGTATCAGGAAGCAGGCAGAGATCAGGGCAGGCGGCAAACAAACACAGTCCAGTAAACAGGCAAGGATCAAGGCAGGCAGCAGAGAATCACAAGAGATAAACAGTCCAATCGGCAACAGTATAACAATCCACAGAAAACGCTTAGAAATGATCACCGGGGCAAATCAAGACTTCGCAGTGTGTGTGTGTGTGCGTGCTGCTTAAATAGTGTGAGTGTGATGTGGTGCAGGTGTGTGTGCAATCAGTCCCAGGAATGAGGGTCTATGGGAAATGTAGTCCGAATGATGGTATCAGTATTCCGGTGAAGGCTCCCTCCGGTGGTGCGGGGAAGGAAGTGCGGGAGCCTCACTTGTGACAGACACAGTGTTCAGCTGCAGATCAATGTGGTTTTGGGTTGGCCCCACTGACGTGAAAATGTCTATTACATCTCGGGCAATATTTGGTTACAGTGCACTGTGCATATCCCTCACCAGGGGCTGGTTGTTTGTGCATTTCAAAACAATAATCAGATTTACAGTAGCGCAAACTATCACCACAGTGTTTTGTCTTTTCGGGGTGTGTGTGACAGTCCGGGTACGTCTCCAACTTCCCTGGAAGTTACAATTTTGATATTCAGCATGTGCTCAAAACATGCAATGTCATTAAAACTTATTTTATGCTGAGCTGTGAAACCACCAGACTTCAGTATAGATGCTGCTACAGCCTCTAACTCTGTATGTGGTTTCTGGGGGTTTAGAAAGCCAGACAAATTGTAAAGCATAGATTATTTGTAATGTTTGTGGGGAAGAACAAATTCATCCTGTTTCTACTGATTACTCGGTTATGCAAAAGGTCACATACCTTTTGACGACCACCACCATTTTTACACATTGCTATCGACACTCAAATCCAAAGCCTCATTGACAGTTACATCAGTTACTTTGCATTATCTTTTCAAGCTGAATAATAAAGAGATATCCATTGTAATTATTTTGAGGTGACAAAAGAGCATCAACATCAGATGTCAAGCTGGACCCACGCAAAGTAATATTAATTACTCCCCCATCACCTGCTAATAATCTGGAAAATTACACAATTTCAGACAATAAGTCATGTAAAAATGTTGTGTAGGCTGGTCGGGCTCTGGGGATCACTGTGTACTCATGTACGACGCCACCATCTCTCACAAGAGAATCTATTTCACCCTGCATAAGGCCCATGTTGGGTACTGCCGGATCAAATGCTTGGTATTGGGGGACACTTCCCCCTTCACCTATCTGAGGAGAATTAAAAAATTGATCTAGATCAAAATCTGTGTCTATCCAATCATTAGATGCATTGCTGGTCAGATTGGATTGCTCTATCCTTCCGATATTCGTTGATGAGAGTGTTCTGATTTTTTAACAACAATTCAATGATTGTTTGGAGAGTGTTCACTTGTTGACGTAATAACTCATTTTCTGCTCTTGCCTTCTGGTGAAATACTTCATTCTCTGCTTTTGCCTTCTGATGTAATAGCTCATTCTCTGCTCTAAAAGGAAGAAGATGTTCCAGCATCACATCATTGCTTTGGCATACATTGGATTGCACCTCATTCTTGTAGGCCTCTTGGTAATGCATCATGATCTGAATCCGGTTCTGAAGCAGACACATGAGCGACATTCTCTGAACCATGGTTTACTGTTTGAGATAGCTATCCAATCAGTAACTGATGTGCCCATAGATTCAGTGAAGGTATGTGGTGCTAGGAGAAGATCTCAGGGAATTGAGGAAATTGAAAGTGATCCTCCAAACTCTTCTGTTGTCCAAGTACTAATTGTTGCCAAGGCGCTAAGACCTAAAGATATAGAGAGACTATCCCAGAGCTTACCCTCAGCACGCACAAATTTTTCTGAATTTAGAAGTGCATTGATAAGCAAAATGCGCCTCTATGACATGTCGTTAACAGAAGTCACACAGCTGATGTCACAAATTCTAACTGAAACTGAATTCAACAGTTTTGAGTCTGCTGTTACTTCTGAACTACAACATGTCAGTAAAGGTGATTTGAGAGAAGGTGTTTTGAAAATTATAAAGAATATCATGGGACCCAAAATAGACTGGTCCAGAATCACTAACTGTACGCAAAGGAAAGAAGAAACTGTGAGTGAATACACTGAAAGGTTTTGTCAGTCAGCTGTGACTTATAGTGGAATAGTTGATGATTCTGAAAGTGTGCTAGAAGACAAGGGACCCTTAGTCCGCATCTGGTCAGATGGCCTTTTAGTCGAGTACAGAAAAGCCTTGCCATTCCTAGATCTAACTTGGTCTAACAAAACCATCAGAAGTAACCTAGACAGCTTAGCTACTTGGGAAAGAGATGCTGATGTTAAGGCAAAAGTGAGAGTAGTAGCAGCTACGTTTAGCACAACGAATCAAGACAATAGATGGCCTAAAAAAGAAGGCAAATGCTACTACTGTGAAAAATCAGGTCACTGGGAGAAAGAGTGTAGGAAGAAGTTGCAAGATAGTAAAAGAAATACTAGGCATAACTCTGCTCCTTCTCAGCCCGCCTACAACCCTGAAGTAGTTCCGCCAAGGTACACTGAAACTTTAGGACAGCTTGCTCAGGCTCTTCTAAAAGCACAACAAGAACAGGAAAAAAACTAATTGTTGGGGCTGTGAGTAGCTACCTTTCCCCTGTTATCCATCACAATGACAAAAGAATTTTTGTGAAAGGTAGCATACAAGAGAAAGAGATTGACTTTTTGCTTGATACAGGTGCAGAAATTACAGTAATTCCTACAAAATTGGCTGAAGGTTTAAACATCCCATACAAGAAAACTAAACTTTGTTTAACTGGTGTAATAGGTGATTGAAGACTATGCCTCGATTGCTCAGCCTCTCTATGACTTGTTGAAAGGCCAGGTTAAAGATTCCGATACTGTTTGTATGGAAGAAATTCATCTCAAAGCTTTCAATGATTTGAAGAGAGCACTATGTCAAGCACCAGCATTAGGAATTGCACAATCTGATAGGCCCTTTGTGCTTTATGTCCATGAACACTTAGGCTTTATGACTGCATGTCTAATGCAAGATCATGGGGGCAGTTTACGCCCCATTCATTACTATTCTGGTAAACTTGACATAGTCGCTCAAGGGATGGGCCCATGTCTTAGAGCAGTGCAGGCAGTTCATCTAGCTCTTCAGGCTTCATCAGGAATGGTGTTAGGACAGACGGTAAATGTAAGATGCCCTCATGCAGTGTCCGCACTAATGAATCAAGCAAAAGTCACTTCTGTCACCTCCTCTCGTTGGGGAAACTGGTTAACAACTCTCACAGCCCCGAACATTGTTTTACAGCGTGCGCCAGTCACGAACCCATCCTCATGTATGATGTCTGCAATGACTGAAGTTGTGTTAGAGGATGAAGGAGAAATGACTCACGATTGTGTTACACTCACGTATGCAGCTACGAGTGAAATAAAAGAAACTCCTATAGAGAATGCAGAGTTGTTTGTTGATGGTTCAGCTCAAGTCATTAATGGTAACAGACGAGCAGGCTATGCAGTTACTTCCATCACTGAAGTGGTAGCTTCAGGTCGGCTTCCAGATCATTTTTCAGCTCAAGCTGCAGAACTAGTAGCCTTAACTAGAGCATGCACGCTAGCTTCAGGATCGGTTGCAAATATCTACACTGATTCCAGGTATTCTTTTGGGATAGCTCATGATTTCAGTGTCATTTGGCAAAGTAGACAGTTCCTAACTTCTGCTAGATCCCCCATTAAGCATGCTGGATTAGTGAAAGATCTAATGTTTGCCATGAAACTTCCAAAAAAATTAGCGGTGATCGAAGTGAAAGCACATCTCACAACTAATACTATGGAAGCTAAAGGTAATGCTCTTGCTGATGTTATCAGGCTTGTTCCTATACAACTGTACAAGTGTGTTCAGGTAGTATAGCACAGAAGACAATTCTGCCTCCTGACTCAATATTTGATCTGTACAAAGACGTTCCTCTATATGAAGCATGGATATGGTTAGACAAAGGAGCCACAGTGGATTCATCTGGCTGCTGGACCAAAGAGGGGAAGTATGTCGTTCCCGAATCACTACTGCCATATTTGGCTCAACAAATACACAATTTGGGTCACAGTGGTCCAGCAACGATGAATCACAGGTTCTCAAATCAATGGTGGAATCCAAAATTCAGAAATGTAGCCACCGAAACAGTCAAAAGATGTGTTACATGTCAGAAAAATAATGATGTGCCAGCAACAGCTACAGCAGCAGCACATACCCCAGCTCCACCAGGACCATTTCGTCATCTGCAAGTTGATTATATATCATTGCCTCCTTGTAAGGGAAAAACTGATGTTTTGGTAGTATTAGACAAGTTCTCAAGATGGATAGAAGCTTATCCAACAGGGCGTGCTACAGCTGCACATACTGCTAAATGTCTTGTCACTGATTTCATTCCCAGATGGGGATTACCAGATTACATTGACTCAGATCAAGGTACACACTTCACAGGACAGGTAGTCAAGGAAGTGTCTAAAATGTTGAAAATTAAGTGGAATCTTCACTGCCCCTACAGGCCACAAGCATCAGGACAGGTTGAGAGAGCGATCAAAACAATCAAAACCAGGCTAAGCAAAATGCATCAGGAAGGAGTACCATGGGTCGAGGCACTGCCAGCTGTACTGTGTAGTATGAGAGCGTCACCTAACAGATCAGTAGGACTGAGCCCTCATGAGATTATTACAGGACGCCCAATGCAGATGCCAGGTGTGATTGATCTTAGAAATGCTGATGTACACATTGCCTCAGATGCTCTGATCACTTACTGTGAAAACCTCACAAAGGCAGTACAGAGTGCCAGAGAAAGAGCTGAGTCATGTTGGCAGACTCCACTAGAAGGTGGACACACGATCATCCCAGGTCAGTGGGTCATGATAAAGTCATTCAGAAACAAGCCATTAGAGCCTAAGTGGCATGGACCACATCAAGTGATGTTGATTACAGCAGCTGCAGTGTTGTGTCAGGGAAGGAAAACCTGGACTCATGTGTCACATTGTAAAGTTGTTCCCCCACCTACAGGGATAGGATAGGACACACGGACCAGTGAGGAGCCGGGAAAGAACCGAATGCAACAGGCTTCGGGGGCCAATCCTGCGGTGAAGATTACCTCATAGGCCTTCCCCCACCCACTAGTCCATCCTTACCTCACTGTTCTTTAGGTGTTGCAGGAATTAAGAAATAGGGAAAGAAGGAACAACAATAGCAGACTCAGATTGAACAGAGGATACAACCCTAGCGTTTGCAGTCTTTTACAACAAATACTGCTCTGTTGTCTTTTGTTTTCTTTCTTACTCTGTGCAGATACCACTTGATGGCTGTCCCAAGACCCATACGCACCGACCTCCTCACCTGCGTATGAAGCCACAACCTCTAAAAGAAAACTAGACTCACTACCGAGACTCATACGCACAGACCTTCTCACCTGCGTATGAAGCCACAACCTCTAAAAGAAAACTAGACTCACTACCGAGCCAATGGAAGAAAAATTAAATACACAACGCAGAGAATCACATACGGGAACTTCAGTCATCCATCAACATGATCAAGATTGCCGTACTAGTCATCATCATGGACGTCGCACAAAGTGTAGACTCCAGAAACAACATATTCTTAGAGCTGATGAATATGTCAAGAAACGCCTTGTTTGCTGGAAAGAACGTTTGCATGCCACATCCACCTTCGGTAGGAGCAGGAATTCCATGGGTAGCACACCCTATTTCTGACTGTGATACCTGCACTCTATTGGGTGTTCTCACTAATGGAATTTTTAACAAAAGCACATATCATGATGTGACTACTTCTCCAGCCTCACCATGTTGCATTCCAGGTTCAAGGACCTGCAATTTGACGTCAACCACACCTGTAATGACAGACTTACTCTTACCAATGACATTTAGTTGGTGTGTTGAATATCTATCCTCAGATTCTAAAGACTTGGGAAAAACAACCGGCATGTTTTGGCTATGTGGAACCTCAATATATAGTGTACTACCGGTCAAGTTTAATGGCAGGTGCACCTTAGTCTATGCCCTACCTGCAGTCAGAAAACTTGAAATCCACTCCAGTCCTAATAACAGAAGATACCACCTTTAAAAATTCCCACATCTACATAATTCAGCTCCTACCACAAACAAAGAAGATGGCTGCATTCCAGGACTCACTTGTGCACAAACATGGTGGTCAAGAACTCTTGGAGCATTAATCCCGTCTTATGGTGTCATGCAGGCCCTTGATCAAGTCAGAAGCTTATCGAATTCTGTACAGAAACTGGCCAATGATACGGCTTTGGCCCTGGGTAACATCACAGACACTCTCGCTTCACACAAGATAATGATCTTACAGAACAGAGTGGCCTTGGATTACATTCTTGCAACGCAAGGGGGAGCATGCACCATTATCGGACCTGAGTGCTGTACTGGGTTAATGGATCCAACAGAGAACTTGAACAAAATCCAACAAGACATTCTTGATCTTTCAGCAAAATTACACCGGATGACTGAAGACAACTCTTCATGGTTTGGAAACCTGTTAGGTAAACCCTGGCTGTGGATCAAGGAAATAGCAATTCTGCTATTGTTTTTCCTACTGGTGTACTATCTGTGCGTCCACAGTATCAAGTGTTTCATCCAACAAATGACCCACGCCCATCACAAGGAAATGACTGTTCCAACCAGAAAAGACTATTACCCGTAATAATGACAAGGGCCCTAGCTGCATGTTTGTTTCTGTGTCAACATGCCATTCGTCACTAAAGACAATCAACACAGAGCAAGTGTTATGTGCCTGTAACGAACATAGGTTACAAGAATGAAACTTTTAAGTGTCTAAATTTGTATTTTGTGAGAGTTATTAGAACTCTCAAAGGGGGAACTGTGGGATTACAAATTTGTACTATGTTATATCTAGGTTCCAATTTAATAGTATATGAACTGAAAACTTTATATACATTGTGTTTTACATTCTGAGGTAAAGATAATGACATTCTAAGGAGATCAAGGCAGGCAGCCCAGGTGTCTGTGAAATTAACCTTTTGTCTTCATACACTTCCTAACCATTTGGCAGAACAAGCTCAAAGCACAGCTGTGCCTTTGTCTTTATGATAATGTAAAGGTATGGGCGATACTGCCAGACTGATTGGATTAGCACCTATGCATTTAAATGACACCGTTATGCTGATTAGATCATGGCTGGGAAATGTAGGGAATGGGCTGATTCCTGCACTGCATTTGCATGCTTTGTTTAGATTGTCTCCACCTCTACTCTATGTATCCCTCCCCCTTGAATGTATATGAACTACCAAGTACACTGCCTTAGTTGGACTTGGATGACTACAGCGACGCACAACGTGTTTCTCAATAAAGAGTAACTTCTGCTTGAAAGGTATCCCAACGTCTCCTGGTCTCTGCTTCGACGAGGAAAAAGTTTCCTACAGATGCATCTGGTAAACCATATGAAAAATCAGAAATGGTCCATGCATGCAGCATCTCATCATCCCAGATATCTGCATTAATCACGCTTGGCACACCGTTTTCTGGGGACGATTCTGTGGAAAATAAAATGTATGAGTGTAAAAGCCTCAATCTAATGACAAGACAAGGAAAAAACTTTAGCATATATCTATATGTTTCTGTATATACATACTGCACCATTGTCTTTGACGTTTTTTTTTTTTAACAAATAAGTTTTATTAAAAGACAGATTTAAAGAAGGATTGCAATATTACAGACTCTTTTACCTAAAATACAAGACAAATGAACAAAAGACAGAGAAAAAAAAACATCACCAACCATCCCTTACCAGACCTGTGTACATTAAATTGTGAAATATGGTGAAAAAATATTAAAATATTACAATAATAAATGATGCATTAGTCCATAGGGTTTCCATCAAGATAACAGAGAAAAGAGCGCCAGATTTTGTCAAACTGCTCTATTTTGCCATTCAAATAGTAGCACATTTTTTCCAAATGTAGAGTGGAAGTCATCTCCATGCACAAATCAGCATCTACTGAGTTACATTTGTCACAAAGAGGTGAGACATTTGGGAAAATTCTGTGCAGTTTCTTTTTTGAATAATGTAGTCTGTGAATGACCTTAAATTGAATAAGGCAGTGTCTAGAATTGATAGAATGTTCATTAATATCCTTTAAACTCTTTAGCCATATTTCCTCAGAAATTTCCACTCCGAGTTCTTTCTCCCATTCTTCCTTAAGAAATCTAGTAGAGGGGGAATTAAAAGATTGCAGCAGATCATAAATTATTGATAATGCTTTTTTACTTCCTTCACATTGATCAAGACACTTATCAATAATTGAGGGTGAAGTATTATCCGATGAAGGTATATGAGCACGTATATAATTCCTAATCTGTAGAAATCTAAAAAAAAAAAAAAAAAATGATTTTGGGGAAGTTTAAATTTCTGTTGCAGCTGACTAAAGGATGCCAGAACCCCATCAACGAAAAGGTCCCCAATAGTACATAGACCCATTTCTTTCCATTGCATAAAGGTCCTGTCCAATATTGATGGTTTAAATGATGGATTCTTAGCGATGGGAGTTAAAAAAAGAAAGGGACTTTATCTTGAAGTGTTCTTTTATCTGTTTCCAGATACGCAGTATATTCCGAATTACTATACTATTATGGAAGGTTGAGTGGTCTAAAGTTACAGGGGAAAGAATCACCGCTCCTGGATTGTAGGGATAACACTGATCACAAACTATTTGGAGCCAATTTGGAGGGGTGTTATGATCATCCAACCACAATGAAATTAATCTGATGTAAGAAGCCCAGTAATAAAGACAAAAGTCTGGGAGTGCCAGACCTCCCTCTCGTTTAGGTTTACAAAGGTGTGCCTTCTTAACTCTGTGATTTTTATATCCCCATAAGAACGGAAGAATAATCGAATCTAATTGCTTAAAAAATGATTTAGGTAGAAAGATAGGAATGTTCTGGAATAGATACAGTATCTGTGGTAAGAATATCATTTTAATTGCATTTATTCTGCTGAATAAAGAGATCGGGAGTGCTCTCCAAAATTATATTACCTTGCAGTTTGGAAATTAAAGGGGTAAAGTTAGCCTTTAAAAGCAAAGAATATTTATTGTTAACTACAATTCCAAGATATGTACATTTTTCCATAGAAACTTTAAACGGAGAAGACCATATCGAAGACAGATCTTTTAATCCAATGGGCATTAGCTCACTTTTATTTAAATTAACTTTAAACCCTGAAAAGGTCCCAAAACATTAATAGTGTTAAAACAATAACCGGCAGAGTCACATGTGGTTTGGTAATATATAGCAGGATGTCGTCTGCATATAATGATATTTTATTTTCTGTTTTTAAAGTGTTAAAGCCATGAATAGAAGGGTCAGAACGAATAGACTGAGCAAGGGGCTCTACGGTCAATGCAAATAAGAGAAGAGAAAGGGGGCAACCTTGCCTAGTCCCTCTCTTGAGATTAAAGGAACCAGATAAGGTATTATTGGTTATTACCTGAGCTGTAGGACTTTTATACAAAATCTTAACCCAATCTATAAATTTATCACCCACGTCAAATTTTTTTAGCACTGCGAAAAGATATTGCCACTCCACTCGATCAAATGCTTTTTCGGCATCGAGAGAAATTATAACCAGATTGTCTTGAATAGCTTTGGAGTGATGCATTATATTAAAAAGACGCCTAGTGTTTTGAGAGACATTCCTGCCAGGAATAAATCCATTCTGATCAGGATGAATTAGACCAAAGAAACCCTTAACTTTGCTGGGTACTGTAGACCGTACTTGACACCAGGTTTGTCTTTTAGCAACTCCCTTGCTCGTTTGAAAAGCGCGCGGCGTTTCACAACTGCTGGAGGGTAATCTGGGAAGATGTTAATTCTTTGCCCCCTGAAAGTGACTTGCTTCATCTTGGCCGCCTTTTGCAGGATTTCTTCCATTTCATGGGTGTAGTGTAGCCGAATGATGAAAGCTCGCGGTGGTTCATCATCTCCGGGACGATTTCGCAGTGCCCGATGTGCGCGATCAACAAACGGCAGATTATCTAGCGATAATGCCTCCATCAAAAGTTGCGCGATAAAGTCCCTTGGTTTCATTCCAGACTTCATTCCAGACCTGCTTTAAACGGCCCATTTCTTGTTCAAGCTTGGCTACCGTATCCGAAGAGGTTGAAGCGTTAGCTTCCAAGCCAGCCAGTTTTGAAGCATGCTCATCCACAGTGATTTTAACAGCTGAAATCGCAGAGCTGGCCTCCTGTTGGAACGCGGTGAGCTCTCCTCTTATAGAGACAGCAAGTTGTTCAATCTTGGAGTCTATTATATCCCCGATATCAGATTAGATTGAGCGTATTTCAGAGCGCAGAGAGGAGATTGTGCTAAGAATCGCTACGTTGCCCGTGTCCTGAGTATTTTCAGCCGGTGCGTCTTCTGTAGCAGAGTCCGAGGTGGAGGCAGGCGCGGGCGCGGCCTGATCCGCTGGTTTACGAGGCTTGGCTGGCACGTTTAACTATGAATATACCAAACTGTCAATACGGATAGATCAATTATAACTCAAAACTTGGTTCCTTTCTTAACAATAAGTGGCTATTAAAGATGTTCTGAACGAATTATACTGGATTTAGTGCGGAGCTATCGTAGAACGCCTGCTACCCACTCATTATGAAACCGGAAGTCAAGTTTCTGGATCTTGAGCATTTCAATGGCTTTGCTCTCAATGCAGGCCTCATTGAGCCATCAGATTTCATCAAAAATATCTTAATTTGTGTTCTGAAGATGATCGAAGGTCTTACAGTGTGGAACAACATGAGGGTGAGTAATTAATGACAATATTTTCATTTTTGGGTTCATTTTAACCCTTTAATCTCCTCTAAGTTACACAAATGTGCCAACAGGTGGCAGTATAGCACCAAATATAACTGATGGGGTGCGGTATATATCCACCTTACTGTGTTAGTTCATATTGGCCCAGAGTTTGGGACAGAGAGAGTGAAGATCTCACTTCTTCATGATCTCTTTAATTTGTGCAGTATTGTGTGTGTAAGTAATTAACTTAACTAATGTTAAATGTTTGAAAATGATTATTTTGGGTGAAAATGTGTCTGTTATCGTTACGTTCTGCTGGATTCATGATCACAGTTTCACGACCGCAATAGTGTTCGGTGTGATTCTGAACTTATTGTGTATTAAAACTAATTTTGATGTCACTGTATAGTGTTCTGTTTGACCTTATTGTGAATCTTTAAGATGTCATTTTAACCATCGCAGTTTCAGTGTTTGTTTACCTCACTGTGTCACTCAATGTATATTGATAAGAAATATGATTTATAGCTGTGTAAAGATGTGTAGCGGCCTATCATTTAATTCAGTGATAGTGTGTAACCTATTGGGTTTTCTACATTTCTTTGTAGGAAACCACACACACACACACACATACACACATACTGGCATATGTGGTTTATGAGGTCATTGTGACTTTTTGGTGGTTTACGGGGACACACCTTTACCAACATCCAATCGACATAAAAGTTGTGTCAAAAAATTTCATTTGATCTACAAAAGACAAATCAGGCTTCAAAAAAAGAATTTCACTTTCATAACACACAGATAATAAATTTGTGACATTTCACAGTCTTGCGGGGTCGGGCCAAATTGTGGTTTATGAGGACACCTGGTTTATGAGGCCACTTTTACACACAACACACAAACCTAGCCTCAATCCTGGTTTAAGGGGACTGACAAACATTAAGAAAAGTAGTAATAAAATAAAAAATTATATAGCCTGAGATGGCACAATTGTCACAGTTCCCTTGTCTCCCGGACTCCATTTCCCAGAATCCTCCTGTCTCCACACCTGCACTCACTTCCCTCGTCTTCTTCCCATCATCACGGATCACCTGCACCTGTTCCTGATCATCAGCACTCCCTATATAATGGACTCACTCCCTTGTCTGTCCTTAATGTTGTTTAATATGTGTATGTGGTTATTCTCCTTTGTTGTCATTAAAATACCCATCATTGTGGATCTCCGTGTACGCATCATCTCTTCACACTGCTACACCGTAACAACAATACAATTTCTTGTCATTTTAAGTTGTCTTCATTTCATAGATATAATTTTTTTTAAAAATTAAACTTGTTTTATTTTTTAATTTTTCAAAGTTGAAAAGGCACAGATTTCGTGGAATGACCCAGGAACTGGACCGATTGTATTTTGCTATCTGGGTTATTTCAGTGTAAATACAATTGTCTGTCTAAGCGTGTCACTGACAAAGTATTTTAAAAAGAAAACATGCAAATCTTACCGTTTTCCTCAAATTGTATCCTTCAAATACAGTGGTAATTGTTTGAAGATCCTTCACACGACATAAAGACCCCCGTGCAGCTGTGGTTGTACAGTAAGCTATTATCATTGGACCTCTTCAAACTGGACAACGGACCGTTCGACCACCGAATCCAGCAGTGTCTTCCATAATATCCAAGTTAAGTGTGCTTCACTGATTGTTGTTCTCGATAAAATATTTTGTCATAACATCTGCAGTTTAGTTTAAAGATTGTGCGCCTATCACTTCTCGCTGTCATTAAAACAGCGTGTCACAGGAAAACTGATCGAAAGTAGCACATCCACTATCTAAATTCATATCATTTTTGTTTAACTTCTGCGTAATGACTGCGTAATGTAATTTCAGTGCTTAACGCCATTAGTGAACATGTAATAATAATGTAAATGTGTATATCAAAATGAAAACGTGTTTCCATGCGAGTTTATATCTTTTTATTATTATTATTATTTAAACTGTTATTGTGAACATGCATTGTATTTATAATTAGGACTCACAATGAGGATTTAAAGTGGTTTTCCTTCATCTACCGTCAGTCCCTCAGCTCACCATCGGTGTCGCCAAACTGCCTTGTCTCCAAAATGTTTGTATGCATGGGTCAGAGTTTGCGTGGAGGTGTGCAAATTTTCCCGTCAAGTTTGTTTTTACAAATCACAACTTATGCGTCAGAAGTGGCGTACGCACTTTCAGGGCCTGTTTTGTTCGTACGCAAAGTTTTATAAATGAGGCCCCTGGTCACTCAAATAAATGGAGGCGCCTTCAAATGGTCAGGTATGGAGTGGGTGTCATCTAGTGAAAAAGTGTGGTACTGCGCCCAAACAAAATCTTACTGAAAGCTAATTTTTTAAATATATTTCAACCTAAAACTGGGAATGTTGACATTTTTGGCTTTTAGTTTCTTGCAGTTCAAGAGTAAAATATGCTTTGTAATATATTATTATAAAATATAAACAATTATATTTTTACATTTTCATAAACCTAAACTTCTATAACTTTTTTTTTTATTTCACTTTCATAATTTATTTCACGTCTACAATAATTTGACAAGTGTCTCAAGACCAACCTTAGGTCTATATTCCAAAGCATTCTTGAATTACAACCATTTATGTTTGGATAGTGCATTTTCATGTATATGCGAAAAAGGGGGTGACAGTTATTTAAACCTGTTTTTCTCAGAATTCCGTTCCTGAAAATCAGAGTGATCAGCCAAATTCAGATAACCATAACCTTTTTTACAGACTAGCTATGAAAGAAGTAAAAACAGATTTTGGAAAGAGCTCGAATCATGGTATAGCTTTCATGGTATTGACCATACCCTGTGATAAGTAAAATTTCAGTTTTTGCAGATCACATCACATATATAAAAACATTAAAATCAAACATTAAAATTAAAAAAAAATAAAATTAATAAATGACTTATAATAATTACCATTACTATTAACATTACAATTAATAATGTATAGCATAATACATGCATTAAAATCGAAAATAAAGTCATGTTGTTTCAAATAAAAAATTATTTGAGTCCTAATAAGATGGAAAATAGCAACAAATAACTTTTCTGATGTCTTGCCCTTTTTTGGGGTAAATGCAAAAGTATAAAGGAAACGCCGTATGTAAATCCGTTTTGACTGTTTCCAGCACCCATGCCGTAAGTGCAGGGCTAGACGCGCAAACAACAACAAAAAAAAGTGCGGCTGGCTTGACCGTGTATTTTTGACGCGCGGCCCGCTTGACCGCAGTTTATGGAAGCTTGTTTCCGCCACTAAATAAAAAAATAAAAAAGGTAATTTTCTGACTTTATAACATGCAATTGCGAGTTATAAAGTCAGAATTGCGAGATATAAAGTTAGAACTGTGAGATATAAACTCACAATTCTGAGAAAAAAACAGTCTGCAGTTGTGAGGGGAAAAAGATTGTTTTTTTTCTCTGAATTGCGAGTTTATATCTCACAATTCTGCCTTTATATCACACAATTCTGACTTTATAACGCAATTCTGCCTTTCTATCTCACGATTCTGACTATATCTCGCAATTCTGCCTTTATATCTCGCAATTCTGACTTTATAACACAATTCTGCCTTTCTATGTCACAATTCTGACTATATCTCGCAATTCTGTCTTTATATCTCACAATTCTGCCTTTATATCTCACAATTCTGACTTTATAACACAATTCTGCCTTTATATCTCGCAATTCTGCCTTTATATCTCACAATTCTGACTATATCTCGCAATTCTGCCTTTATATCTCGCAATTCTGCCTTTATATCTCACAATTCTGACTATATCTCACAATTCTGCCTTTCTATCTGTCACAGACACGCCAGGCTCCACCATCAACCAATCACAACGCTCCCTGTCACCGGAGTACTGATCACGCACACCTGCACGTCATTATCTCACTCATTACGTTCAGTATAAAGGACCCACTCTCAGTCACACTCATTGTCCTGTCTTGTTAGCATCTTACTAGTATGCTCCCCACAAGGACCTTGTTGGGAATCTATATGTAACTCTGTTCGTCTCCTGTCCTATATGTTTCAACTCTTGTTAGATGTGCATGAAGGCCCTCAGCCTCGTGTTGTGTGGAATACTACCTCCGATCGTCATTCATCATTCTGCAACTACTAAGGACAGTATTCTCTCTCTATTCATCTACATTCTACTTCAGTATTGCCATATGCTCACCTGCTTGCTGTTGTTGCATCTGGTTGTGAAAATAAACACCTTACTTTTATACATCCAGTGTCTGTGCCCTTCTGTGATTGTAACACTATCTCACAATTCTGACTTTATAACTCACAATTCTGCCTTTCTGTCTCACAATTCTGCCTTTATAACTCGCAATTGCGAGGGAAAAAAGTCAGAGTTGTGAGATAATTCACAATTACCTTTTTTATTTTTTATTTCATGGCATAAACAAGCTTCCATAAATAGTAAATTAATAATAATAATAATAATAATAATATATATTATGATTATGTTACAATTATTTTGCAGATATTTTAATGAGACATTCATGTAATTAAAAGGAAGAGTAGTTAATAGTATCTTATTGTTATTTGGCCTGATTAGACAAGCCCTCCATAAAATAAACTTTCTTTTTTTTAAATAAATAAATAAACAAACAAATGAACAAACAGACACTTCATATTTAATGGTATTTGATGATTAGTTTAATTGCATTTAATAGATTTGTACTTTTAATAAAACATTTGCAATGTGTTGTAAAAGTTCTGTGCAATTTCTGATGAAACACTAAACAACAACAAATCCAAAAGGACAAACTTAATTTATAAAGACACTTATATGAAGACACTTTTCACAGAGAGGAAAGTAAAGATGATTCTAAAAATAAAATAGCAGTTTACCTCCATCCTCATTCATGTTTTACTGCTTTTAAATTTGTATTAATTACTATTATTATTTAGTTAAAGAAACAAACATTGCAATTCAGTCATTTTATAAAATCCCTCACCTCCTTGGACAAAAAATCTTACATAAGCCTTCTAAATCACTTTCAGTTTCGGTTTCTGGGAAGGTCAGTATGTTCTTGTAATTAATGTTTACTCTGCATTCTTTTGTATACTTTAATTCTCCTCGAACCCCAATTAGAAATGTAAAGATAATTCTGTGTGTAGTTCAGAAGGTGTGACAATTTTGAATTTATTAACATATTATATTATTTAAAGAGAACTGCATGAAAATGTGTCTTCTCACACTATGATAAGGTTGATAAAGTGATGAGCTGTGATTAGTTAGTTGTAGTGGAACCATCCTTTAAAAAAAAAAAAAAAAAGAATTAATCCGAATATATATTTGCATATATTTCATATATGCATTCATTTTATTGTATTGACAGCCTTCATGTTATGAACTGTAGGGGGCAGGAATGTGCTAAATCAACTTTAGCTTTAAGAGCAAATAATAATAATAATAATTCTATTTATATAGCGCCTTTCCAACACCCTTTACAAAGTCACTTACAAAAGATAGGTTAAAGATACAAACAAAGAGGGGTTCAAACAAATAACATATCCACAACAAAGTGCAATTTACAGACTGAGAGCTGAGGAGTAATATTCAGACAAAAATGTGTTTTTAAGAGGTTTTTGAAGGAGAGCAGGGTGAATGCTTGACGGATGTCTTAAGGAAGAGCGTTCTACAGCCTGGAAGCCACAATGCTAAAAGACCTAGCTCCCATAGTCACAGACTAAACTTCAAGGTGACTAACAGTCCTGCACTAGAAGAACGTAAGGAACGAACAGGAGCATAAGGCTGCAAGTCAGATAAGTATGTAGGACCAAGGCTATGGAGGGCTTTGTAAGTGAGAATTAGTACCTTGAAGTTTATCTAGGAAACCGGAAGCCAGTTAAGGTGATAGAGGATTAGAGTAATTTGCTCATTCTTTCTTGTATGCGTGATCAGGCAAGCAGCAGAGTTTTGAACGTATTGTAATCTTTTGATATTTTTAGCTGAAAGGCCATAAAGTAGTGAGTTACAATAATCCAGTTGAGATGTGACAAAGACATGTATTATGGTTTCAGCATCCTGCTGACTAAGAGAGGATCGAATGTGAGATATATTACGTAGGTGAGAAAAAGCTGTCTTTACCACTTTACTAATGTGGTCCTTAAATGAAAGAGTGGAATCAATGAAAACACCAAGATTTCAAACTGTCGTAGAGGGTATTTTCAAGTCACCATCCAAATAAATCACTGAACCGGATAATTTAGATTCAACTGATTTAGAGCTGATCGGTATTTGATCTGTTTTACTTTAGTTAAATTTAAGGTATTTTGCCTCAAGCCAAAGCTTGAGTTCCTTGATGCAAACTGTTAGTGTAGGCGGAAAAAACACTGAGGTGGGAGATATGCTAAAATAAATTTGAATGTCATCAGAATAACAGTGGAAATCCCTTTCAGTTTCTGTTTCCTGTAAAAGCCTGGTAGGCTCAGGAAAGTATGGGAACTTGCTATTCTAAACATTCCTCTTCTCAACTCTTACTGTCAGGGAAAAACACAGATTCAGTTGCAGGTAACAGAAAAGTTTTATTTTGCTCTCACTGAGCACAGGGGGAAAAAACAACAGGAACACAAGAGAGAGAACGTCCAAAACAAAGTCCTAGCGTCGCTTGTGACGCAGCGTAGATGCGTCAATGGACACAAAGATAGCCAGGGCAGGGAGGAGAACAAAAAGTCTGGCGGAATGAGAAAGAACTGTTCAAAAACAAAAGAAACAAAACAGAACAACACTTGGAGCCTAAAAGACAACACAGCAAGACTAGGCAACAAGAAGAGAAGGTCACGAGCGAAGCGTTAGCTCAAACATACAACAACGGTCTGACAAAAGACTGAGCACAAGGGGATCTAAAATAGGGGAAAGCAGACGAGGGATAAGTGGCAACAGGTGAGACAGAACACAATTAAGGATGAGGATAACGAGTGGGAGGGGAAAACGCCACACTGACAGCAGAGCACATGGAGAGCTGTCAAAACAAAACTGATGAGCTTAAAGACAACAGGACACGCAAACACAGAGACAAGACAACAAAACATGGCAAATCAGACCGAAGTCATGACAGTACCCCCCTCCTCAGGCCTCCTCCAGGTGCGTCGACACCGACGGACAAAGGCCAAGGCAGACGGGACCACGGTTTCGGGTTCCTGTGCAGGGAAAAGAGGAGGTAGATAACCCACAGAACATAGAAAAGGAGACATACCCGTAGACGCCACCGGGAGGGAGTTGTGGGAATATTCGACCCACGATAGCTGCTGACTCCAGGAGCTCGGACTATGTGATGCCAGGCAGCGGAGAGCTCGCTCGAGATCCTGGTTGGCTCGCTCAGCCTGCCCGTTGGTCTGAGGGTGAAAACCTGAAGACAGACTCGTTGAGGCCCCGATCTGTCTACAGAACTCTTTCCAGAACCGGGAGACAAATTGTGGTCCTCTGCTGGAGACCACATCAACCGGAAGACCATGGATCCGGAAGACGTGGTCCACCACCACCTGCGCTGTCTCCTTGGCAGAAGGGAGTTTAGTTAAGGGGATAAAATGGGCCGCCTTGGAGAAGCGGTCCAGCACCGTCAGAATCACGGTGTTACCTCTCGACGGGGGAAGACCAGTGACGAAATCAAGGGCCAGGTGTGACCATGGACGAGAGGGAATAGGCAAAGGCTGTAACAGACCAACAGGAGAATGGTTAGATGTCTTATTTTGAGTGCACACTGAGCAAGCCAACACGAACTGCCTGACATCTTGGGCCATGGATGGCCACCAAAATCGCTGACGGATGGCAGCCAGCGACCTCCGAACCCCAGGATGACAGGCTACTCTGGACTCATGCCCCCACCGAAGGACCTCAGGGCGCAGTGCAGCTGGCACAAACAACCGACCCCCCGGACACCCCCCCGGGACTTCCTCCCTCCGCACGGCCTCCCCCACCCGCCGCTCGACATCCCAGGAAAGGGACCCTACCACCACCTCCCTTGAGAGAATGGCTTCAGGGGTCGCCTCCTCCCCAGGATCCTCAAACAAACAAGAAAGGGCGTCAGGCTTAACATTTTTGGAGCCTGGCCGATACGAGAGGGAGAAATTAAACCGCCCAAAGAAGAGTGCCCAGCGGGCCTGGCAAGCATTCAACCTCTTGGCCGAACGGACGTACTCCAAATTCTTGTGGTCCGTCCAGACCAAGAAGGGCTGCGCTGCTCCCTCCAACCAGTGGCGCCACTCCCCCAGAGCCAGCCTGACTGCCAGCAGCTCCTTGTTACCTATGTCATAATTTCGCTCGGCAGGGCTCAGACGGTGAGAAAAGAAGGCACAAGGGTGCACCTTCCCATCTCTGGGGAACCGCTGGGACAGGACCGCGCCTACCCCGACATCGGAGGCATCCACCTCAACAATGAATTGCCGTTCAGGATCTGGAAGACAAAGAACAGGAGCAGAGATGAAACGGGACTTAAGAGCATCAAAGGCCTCCTGAGCCTGGGCATTCCATCTGAACGGTACCTTAGGTGAGGTGAGTGCTGTTAAGGGTGCAGCAACCAGGCTAAAGTTCCGGATGAATCGCCTTTAGAAGTTGGCAAACCCCAAGAACCGCTGCAGCGCCTTCCGAGAGTCAGGGGTTGGCCACTCAGCCACGGCCCTTACCTTAGCGGGATCAGCCTTGATCCCCTCCGTCGAGATTATATGCCCCAAGAACAAAACAGACTTGGCATGGAACACGCACTTCTCCGCTTTGACGTAAAGCTGGTTCTCCAGCAGCCGTTGTAGCAACTGACGGACATGTTGAGTGTGTACCTGCAAGGAGAGAGAAAAGATGAGAATATCATCAAGGTACACAAAGACAAATCTGTTCACCATGTCTCTCAACACGTCGTTCACCAGGGCCTGGAAGACTGCTGGGGCGTTGGTAAGCCCGAAGGGTAGAACCCGGTATTCAAAGTGTCCCGTAGGGGTGTTAAATGCTGTCTTCCACTCATCCCCCTCGCGTATGCGGACTAAATGGTAGGCATTATGGAGGTCTAGCTTGGTAAAGACCCTGGCTCCCTGTAGCAATTCGAAGGCTGACGACATCAGAGGCAGAGGATACCTGTTTCTTATGGTGATGTCATTAAGACCCCGGTAGTCAATGCATGGTCGCAGGGAGCCATCCTTCTTCTTGACAAAGAAGAACCCAGCCCCAGCGGGTGAGGAAGAGGGACGGATGAGGCCGGCATTTAAAGATTCCTGAATATACTTGTCCATGGCCTCTCTCTCAGGACCAGATAGGGAGTACAGACGACCCTTGGGTGGAGAAGTGCCTGGGAGGAGATCGATGGCACAGTCATACGGCCGATGAGGAGGTAGAGATGTGGCCCGGGACTTACTGAAGACCTGACAAAGATCGCAGTACTCCTCCAGGACCCTGGTGAGATCGACCTCCTCAACCTGAAAAACAGAAGACACAGAGCCAGGAGACAAGGCAGCACCCAAACACGACGCAAGACAAGACTGACTCCAAGAGAACACAGAATTACTAGACCAATCCACGTGAGGGTTGTGCTGCACCAGCCACGGGTGTCCAAGGACAACAGGAGCGCCCGGGGAATTTAGGAGGTACAGCTCAATCACCTCACGGTGATTGCCAGATACAATAAGACTTATGGAGGGTGTGGAGTGGGTAATGGAGGAAATGAGGAGACCATTGAGGGAGCGGACAGAGATAGGAGAGGGAAGGGGAATGGCAGGAATACCCCACAGCGCAGCAACCGAGACATCCAGGAAGTTGCCTTCGGCACCTGAGTCAATCAGAGCAGAACAGGAATGGACGGTGTCCTTATACTGAACAGAGACCTTTAGTAGTGTACGTGAGATGGGGGAGTCGTGACAAGGAGTAGTGCCCACCAGGATCCCCCGGGTTACTGATGGGCTCCGGCTTTTAAAGGATAGCCCGATGGCCTGGCTTCCCGCAGTAGAGGCAAAGGCCTCGAGTCAAACGATCCTGCTTCTCCTTAGGGGTGAGTCAAAGACTCCCCACTTGCATGGGCTCAGGGTCCGCTGAAGGAGACGAGGAGGAGGAAGCAGCACCGGTGACACCCTCCTCCAACATCCAGGGAGATTGAGTTGTCCACCGCTAGCGTCGACGTTGAAGACGCCCCTCCACACGAAGCGCCAGCTCCACAAGGGTGTCAAAATCATGAGGCAGCTCGTGAGTGACAATCTCATCCTGGATGTCGTCATTCAACCCCTCCCGAAACCTTACACGTAAAGCCGCCTCGTTCCAGTCACAGGCGGCCGCAAGAGTTCTGAACTGAATTGAGTAGTCGGTAACTGAACGTCTGCCCTGACTCAACCGCGCCAACTGGGAGGCTGCCTCATCGCCCTGAGCAGAGCGGTCAAATAGCTTTATCATCTCAGCTCGGAAGTCCTTGAATGTTGCACAGAATGAAGCTCGAGCATCCCACACTGCCGTTGCCCAGTCACGGGCCCTTCCTTTCAAGAGAGTGATAACGAATGCTACCTGGGACTCCTCAGTAACATAGCGGCGAGGCTGGAGTGCGAAGACAAGAGAGCACTGGGACAAGAAGGCCCGGCAGGAGTTGGGATCCCCGTCATAGGGCGGCGGATTATTGGCATGGGGTTCAGGCTCAGCATGAGATGGCGAATGGGCAAAAGTAGCAGCTGACCTGCTGGCCAAAGCTTCCCGCTGGAGTTCTTGTATCTGTAGATTGAGATCTGCTACTTGAGCTGTCAGGCACTCAACCTCCCTTGAAGTGGTAGTTAACTGACTGGAATGCTGTCCCAGAAGAATTCCCTGTTGACTTACTGCAGCTCTGACTTGGTCTGCACCTGCTGAATCCATCTTTTGGTCAGACCGTTCTGTCAGGGAAAAACACGGATTCAGTTGCAGGTAACAGAAAAGTTTTATTTTGCTCTCACTGAGCACAGGGGGAAAAAACAACAGGAACACAAGAGAGAGAACGTCCAAAACAAAGTCCTAGAGTCGCTTGTGACGCAGCGTAGAAGTCACTCTGCCTAGAGCGCTGTCCGTGACGCAGCGTTGAAGTCTCACCAAGCTCAAGGTGAGAGCGTTGAGAATGCAGAGAGGGGCTGGAGCGATGCATCCAAGTCTCAATGGACACAAAGATAGCCAGGGCAGGGAGGAGAACAAAAAGTCTGGCGGAATGAGAAAGAACTGTTCAAAAACAAAAGAAACAAAACAGAACAACACTTGGAGCCTAATAGACACAACACGGCAAGACTAGGCAACAAGAAGAGAAGGTCACGAGCGAAGCATTAGCTCAAACATACAACAACGGTCTGACAAAAGACTGAGCACAAGGGGATCTAAAATAGGGGAAAACAGACAAGGGATAAGTGGCAACAGGTGAGACAGAACACAATTAAGGATGAGGATAACGAGTGGGAGGGGAAAACGCCACACTGACAGCAGAGCACATGGAGAGCTGTCAAAACAAAACTGATGAGCTTAAAGACAACAGGGAACGCAAACACAGAGACAAGACATGGCAAATCAGACCGAAGTCATGACACTTACATACAGTTCTATAAAATTGTTTACAAAAACAGGTAAGTAGATCATTAAAAAAGTTTTAATTGTAGATAAATATTAAAATATAAATGTAACTTTTATTAAATGTAATTAGGGATATACTCTCTCTCTCTCTCTCTCTCTCTGTGTGTGTGTGTGTTCCTGTGGGGCAGAGGTGGAAACCACCCAAACCACAGTTTTAGCAGCCTATAAAGGCTTGCTGTTGCTTTCTGTCCAGTAAGAGCCTCAATTGTAGCAACAGTAGCAGTGTGTTAGAGATCAACCACTTGTACAGCAGACATCAGAAGCACCAGCACAAACTACAGCTCAGACTGTCTTCAAGCGGTAAGCAAAAACAATAGTCAAGTCAAGTCACCTTTATTTATATAGCGTTTTTTACAATGTAGATTGTGTCAAAGCAGCTTTACATTAATAACTGGTACATTATTTGGCTGCACAGCAGCTCTTAAAAGAATAGTGTCAATGCAGGCAGATCAAAGCACTGTTGAATATCAAATGTCAAGTCAAATATCAAGTGTCCCCAACTAAGCAAGACAAAGGCGACAGCGGCAAGGAACCCAAACTCCATCAGGTGACATCAGGTGGCAGACAAGTGGCAAATAGGTGTTTAAATGGAGAAAAAAACCTTGGGAGAAACCAGGCTTAGTCGGGGGGCCAGTTCTCCTCTGGCCAACAGTGCTTTGTTACAATTCAGGTAGCTATCATAAGTCCGACAGGATCGCAACATTCAAAGTATTTATTCCAGTTCCATCCAATTGAGGATCGTATTCATCACGGCGGTATGGACGGTTGTTGAGGAACTGTGTTGTGGCTGTCGTGTCGATGAAGCCCTCACAGTGGATGATCTAGTTGACTCAATCTCTGCTGATACTTCAGGGCTGCGTTGTGGTCGTGTCAAGGTGCAGGTCCTTGGTCTCACCTGGATACGGCCCGGATCCGGTTGACTACGGTGAACCTCGGGATAACCAGAAAGACTAATATTAGCGTAGATGCCATTCTTCTTCTGATGTAACGAGTACATCAGGTGTTATAGGAAGTGTTCCCGGTTCCGGCCGACCTAATTTATGCAGCCTAATAATCCTTTAACAGATTTGAAAATATAAATTGGTAATGTGTTATGTGTATGCCAGGTTAAAGAAATGCGTTTTTAGTCTAGATTTAAACTGACAGAGTGTGTCTGCTTCCTGAACAATGCTAGGAAGATTGTTCCAGAGTTTAGGTGCCAAATAGGAGAAGGATCTACCGCCTGCGGTTGATTTTGATATTCTAGGTATTATCAGCTGGCCTGAATTCTGAGATCGCAATAGACGTGAAGGACTATAATGAATTAGGAGCTCGCTCAGGTATATCATCAAAAAGTTGATTTATTTCACTAATTCCATTCAAAAAGTGAAACTTGTATATTAAATTCATTCATTATACACAGACTGAAATATTTCAAATGTTTATTTCTTTTAATTTTGATGATTATATCTGACAACTAAGGAAAATCCCAAATTCAGTATCTCAGAAAATTAGAATATTGTGAAAAGGTTCAATATTGAAGACACCTGGTGCCACACTCTAATCAGCTAATTAACTCAAAAGACCTGCAAAGGCCTTTAAATGGTCTCTCAGTCTAGTTCTGTAGGCTACACAATCATGGGGAAGACTGCTGACTTGACAGTTGTCCAAAAGACGACCATTGACACCTTGCACAAGGAGGGCAAGACACAAAATGTCATTGCAAAAGAAGCTGGCTGTTCACAGAGCTCTGTGTCCAAGCACATTAATAGAGAGGCGAAGGGAAGGAAAAGATGTGGTAGAAAAAAAGTGTACAAGCAATAGGGATAACCGCACCCTGGAGAGGATTGTGAAACAAAACCCATTCAAAAATGTGGGGGAGATTCACAAAGAGTGGACTGCAGCTGGAGTCAGTGCTTCAAGAACCACTACGCACAGACGTATGCAAGACATGGGTTTCATTCCTTGTGTCAAGCCTCTCTTGAACAATAGACAGCGTCAGAAGCGTCTCGCCTGGGCTAAAGACAAAAACGGACTGGACTGCTGCTGAGTGGTCCAAAGTTATGTTCTCTGATGAAAGTAAATTTTGCATTTCCTTTGGAAATCAGGGTCCCAGAGTCTGGAGGAAGAGAGGAGAGGCACACAATCCACGTTGCTTGAAGTCCAGTGTAAAGTTTCCACAGTCAGTGATGGTTTGGGGTGCCATGTCATCTGCTGGTGTTGGTCCACTGTGTTTTTTGAGGTCCAAGGTCAACGCAGCCGTATACCAGGAAGTTTTAGAGCACTTCATGCTTCCTGCTGCTGACCAACTTTATGGAGATGCAGATTTCATTTTCCAACAGGACTTGGCACCCGCACACAGTGCCAAAGCTACCAGTACCTGGTTTAAAGACCATGGTATCCCTGTTCTTAATTGGCCAGCAAACTCGCCTGACCTTAACCCCATAGAAAATCTATGGGGTATTGTGAAGAGGAAGATGCGATATGCCAGACCCAACAATGCAGAAGAGCTGAAGGCCACTATCAGAGCAACCTGGGCTCTTATAACACCTGAGCAGTGCCACAGACTGATCGACTCCATGCCACGCCGCATTGCTGCAGTAATTCAGGCAAAAGGAGCCATAACTAAGTATTAAGTGCTGTACATGATCATACTTTTCATGTTCATACTTTTCAGTTGGCCAAGATTTCTAAAAATCCTTTCTTTGTATTGGTCTTAAGTAATATTCTAATTTTCTGAGATACTGAATTTGGGATTTTCCTTAGTTGTCAGTTATAATCATCAAAATTAAAAGAAATAAACATTTGAAATATATCAGTCTGTGTGTAATGAATGAATATAATATACAAGTTTCACTTTTTGAATGGAATTAGTGAAATAAATCAACTTTTTGATGATATTCTAATTATATGACCAGCACCTGTATATATATATATATATATATATATATATACACACACAAAATATATATGTATACACACACACACACACACAATGCACAATACTCAACTCAAACAGTCCTTTTTGTGTTTATTATTCTTGTAAAATTAATTTAAAGACCCCCTGTGGTGAAAATCAAGTTTTTAATGTTGTTTATATATCTATGTAGTGTTTTTAATATGCTTTAAGACAAACCATGTGCAAATTCATAAGTCAGCACCATTGCTGAGTATTTTAGGTTTGAAACTGCCGTAAACCAAAAACCCGCGGTTTGAAATCGGTGGTGTTTGTGACGTCACAGACTACCTTGTAACCAATCACAACAACGTGCCGGCAGGCTTTAGCATATCATTAACTATGAGCGCTCTGAAGCAGGAGAGTCTTGAGAGAAGCCAGGTTATCCAGGTAAATTTTCTGTTGATATGAAATTTTTTTGTAGATTCATCAATATAGCGAGTCTATTACGATGTTATGATGAACTATATGCCTTTCTACACTGACGTTCTGAGTTGTTCAAAGCATTTGTAAGGATACTGATCGTTAGAAGGCAGCTGTCTGACTCTGAGATGAAGAACAGGAACTGTGTGTGTAAAATTAGCAACACATTATTAGCTGTTTAGTAACGTAGTCAAGCAAAAGGCTAATCATATTAATTCATATTAATAACAGAACCGTCGCAAGGGCTGTGCCAAGTGTGCGAGCGCATAGGGGCTCGCGCCAAACCCCCGGGTCTTAATGCATCGTGTTTCCTTCTGGAGCATCAGTGAATGTTTGAACCTTTTTTAAACGTTGTGTTTGAGTCCCTCAATTGTCCTCAGTGTGAAAAGATGGATCTTAAAATCATACAGTTACTGCCGTAAAGGGTTCAAATATACAAAAGATGGTGGAAAACTCAGTTTAACTGCTCAGAACAAACAAGAGACTCATGAACAACCATCACAAAACAAAAAAACAGTCGTAGATCATCCAGGTAACCACACACAGTATTAAGAATCAAGGGTTCACAAACCTTTGAACTGGGTCATTTTAATAAATTCAGCTACTTTTTTGTCTTATGGATTATATGTAAACATCTTTTATGTAAAATATCTTACTCAGGACAGTACTGAATAAAAAATAACTTGCATTTTGTATGATCTCTCTTATTTTGTTAAAATTATTCACATTTTCACAGATTCTGCAAGTGGTTCACATACTTTTTCTTGCAACTATGTATATATATATATATATATATATATATATATATAAAATGTGTGTGTGATGCGATCTACCTGTCGGATGTTGCCGTGGAACTTTTTCAGTAAAGTCAAAACCTGTTTAGTGCAGAAAAATAGCGATTTATAGTGGCAAGACTGTCTTTCTAACATTACTGTTTAAGAACAGGTAAAAAAAAAAAAAAAAATGCCTATAGATTTCCCTCTCGACGCCCATAACTTTCCCTCTCTTAACACTACAAAGACAGTTCACCTATCAAAATAAACAACATAACATGTAGAATGAAGGTGTATTAATGCAAATTTCTCACCAGTCCTGTATAAACTATGGCACGCAATTTGATGTTCATCGTTCATATGTCTCATTCTTATTTGACAAACAATATGTATTTAGAACTTGAATGCAGCATGAAGGAAAGGCTTTTGATTGCTTTCTTACGGACCTCCAGATCAAGGCAAAAACCTGTAATTTTAATGAATTGAGAGATTCCATGATTCGAGATCAGATTGTTTTTGGTACCTGTGATAAGAAATTATGAGAAAGATTGCTACGAGAATCTGAACTCACCTTGAATCATGCTATTGAATTGTGCCAGTCCAGTGAATTAGCGAGACAGCAAGTGATGCAGTTTGATGTTTCTGCAGCGACGTCCTCTCAGAATGCAGCCGCAGCAATAGATGCCATTTCTTTCAGAGACAAGAAACGAGGTAATGCAAGACGTAGAAGAGGCACTGTCACGAATTCGGCCTCTGTGGCTCCCTCCGATCACCACCTGAGGGCTCCATCACCGGAGTACTAACAACTTTGGACTTCATTTCCCATAACCCACTGCCTGGTGCTGATTACGCGCTCACCTGATCCCCTTCCGGTGGACTATAAAACACGCACTCTCACACACACACACTGCGAAGTCTTGTTTTGGCACGGCTGACATTTCTGAGCGTTTTCCCATGTGTATTGTTTTCCCGTGTGTATTGTTTTCCCGTGTATGACCTTGGATTGTTTATACTGTTCGACGTCTTGCTGCCTACCCATCTGACCTTTTGCCCGTTTATCTGGATATTGCCTGTTCTGTTTGCTGCCTGCCTCGACCCTGTGCCTGTCCCTTCGTTACATTTCTGCCTTGCCTGTGATACTGCTGTTGCCGGTGATTTACCCTTGCCTGTTGTACTACGACTGTCAACAATAAAGCTGCACATGGATCCCATGGCTTCTGACTCCTCGTTACAGGCACTGAAAATGAGACATTTCTTTGCAAACGTTGTGGGACTAAACATAAGTTCAGACAGTGTCCAGCATTTGGTAAAAGGTGTTCTAAGTGTAAAGGTCTGAACTATTTTGCAAAAATGTTTTTCGAAAGAATCCAAAACAGAACACAGAGTGCATGTAGTGGAAGATCCAGATGATAGTGATACCTTGAGTGATTCCTTTTACGTTCAGATGGTTTCTGATGATGATGCAATTTCTGAGGAAAAATGGGCATCCATTATGGATTCTGTGCTGTCATCCAAGTGGATTGTTCCTCTTGTGGCTAATGGGACAATTAAAGTGGACACTGGTGCCAAAGTTAACTTGATTAACATTCGAGATGTGAAAGCATTGAAAGAAAGACCCCTAATTAAAAAATGCACAGTTTTTCCTTAAAGCCTATAATGGACAACCAATTAAAACACAAGGAGTTTGTAGACTAAAAGTACAAGTCAAAGGAAAGACACAAAATGTAATGTTTGTTGTGGTTCCAAATGGCCATGAATCCCCTTCTAGGAGACAGAGCATGTGAAGACCTTCAGTCGGTTAAAAGAATATCTCAAGTTAACAAAGAAAATGTAGTCGTTCAGACTATCTGTGATCGTGTTACTGATATTGTGAATCAATTTCCAGATGTTTTTTGAAGGTCAAGGAACGTTGCCATTTACTTACAAAATACAACTGAAGGAAGATGCTACACCAAGTCATCCACGCTCCTCGACGGGTTCCTGCCCCTCTGCGAGAGCCCTTGAAACAGGAATTGGATCGCATCACCCAATTAGGGGTAATAAAAAAGGATCTAATAACCAACATCACGTGTGTGTAAAAAAGAGTAATGGTGAATTAAGAGTTTGCTTAGATCCTAAAGATCTTAATGATAACATCAAAAGAGAACACTGTCAGATACCCACACGTGAAGAGATTCTTAGTGAAATGTCCGGTGCCCAATTTTTTAGTAAATTGGATGCATCCCATGGTTTCTGGCAGATCCGATTGAATTCTGAGAGTAGCAAATATTGCACCTTTAATACTCCCTTTGGAAGATATTGTTTTCTTCATCTTCCTTTTGGGATCAAGTCAGCTCCTAAAGTTTTTCATTGAGCAATGGAAACATTTTGAAGATCTCGAGGGTGTTCGTGTATGTATTGATGATCTCGTGGTATGGGGGTCTACCCTTGAATCAGCGACTATTAAAACTGATGGAAAGAATGAGAGCAAATGATTTAAAGTTAAACAGGAAAAAGTGTCAGTTTGGAGTCACAGAAATAACTTTCATAGGTGAAGAGCTTTCTGCCAAAGGTGTGGAACCAGATCCAGCTAAAATACAAGCCTTAGTGGATATGCCTCCACCTAGTGACAAGAAAGGGGTGCGTGCCTTGGGTATGGCAACTTTTCTCTGAATATTTCTGCCAAAACCACACACATGAGAGCGTTGTTAAAAAATGACAAAGAGTTTGTGTGGTCTTCCCTACATGATCAAGAACTAATCAGCAAGTGTGACGTCTGTTTGAGTCATCATTATAAACTGGCTAAAGAACCAATAGCTGATGTGCCTACTCAACCATGGCAAAAAGTAGGAACTGATCTCTTCCAGTTGAATGGCAAGGATTTTTTGGTGGTTATTGAGTACTATTCCAATTATCCTGAAATTGAACAACTCCGTTATACAACAACGAATGATGTGATTCATCACATGAAATGTATTTTTGCAAAAGACATGGAATTCCCCTCATTGTGCAAAATGATAATGGTCCTCAGTATAGTAGTCAGGAATTCAGACTGTTTGCAGAACAGTACGGCTTTAAGCATACAACGTCTTACCCCCTTTATCCAAAAGCAAATGGAAAAGCAGAAAAAGGGGTGCAAATTGTAAAAAGACTGTTGAAAAAAGCGACTGGCTCTGTTGAGTTACCATTCCTCTCCACTCAGTTGTGGATTGTCTCCTGCGGAATTACTGATGAACCATAAACTGCGTTACACTTGGCCAAAATTGTCCCTAAAAAGAGAAAACAAAAGTTTGACATTGAAAGTGATGCAACATCAGAAAAGGAAACAGAAAGAATATTATGACAAGGGAGCTTGGCAACTAAAACCTCTTTCTGAACAAGATGTGGTAAGAGTTGAGGGGCCAACAGGATGGAGAAACAAAGCTACTGTCCTAAAAGAAGTAAATCCAAACAGAAGATGGGCAGATACTAGGAAGAAATGGGCGGAGTTTGCTCAAGTCTTCAGAAATATGTAAGTTAAATACAGAATTGTCTCCCTTGGATGTGCCTACTTATGAGATGCCATCTCTGGAAGTGCAGTCTTCTAAAATGTTGCTGTGTCTCCTTCTGAAGTTCAACTCTCTGAACAGTCCTCTGAACTTGATTCTTTTGTGCCAAACACTGACAGTCCAATCTTACGGAGATCTAATCGTGTTAGAAAACCACCTGTTTGAATGAATGAATTGTATTTTGTATAAAGAAAAAAAAGAAATTATGAATTGTAAATGGTGAAATGGATTGTTGTACTGTTGAGCTTGTCTATTGTGAATTGTTAATTGTGATGTTAATGAGGTTAAATTATTTTTTAATATCTAAGGAAAAGGGTACATGAGTGGGGTGTTATTTAGCCCACTAGGTGGCAGTAATTGATAGTATAAAGTTAAGTGCATTTACTAAGGAGTGGTGTGGTAATTTGTATATGATGGATGTTCCAAGTGGAATAAAGATGCCCGCACTAGCTAAACCTCGTTCTTCTTGTTTCTTTATGGTTTCTTGAATTTTACACGTACTACTTCTGAATAGTATGTCTACTTCATAAAAAAATGTATGAAAATATGGAAATATATGGTTCAGATCACTCAAATAAATGAGGCGCCCTTAAATGGTCAGATATGGAGCTTGGGTGTCATCTAGTGAAAATGTTTGGTACTGCGCCCAAACAAAATCTTACTGAAAGCTCATTTTTGAAATATTTCAACCTAAAATTTTGAATGTTGACATTTTTGGCTTTTATTTTCTTGCAGTTCACGAGTTAAACATGCTTTGTAATATATTATTATAAAATATAAACAATTATATTTTTTAAATTTTCATAAACTTAAAATTATAAACTTTTAACTTATTTTTTTTAGTTTCACTTTCATAATTTATTTCACTTATACAATAATCTGACAAGTGTCTTCTTTAAATCAAGACCAACCTTAGGTCTATATTCCAAAGCATTCTTGAGTTACAACTATTTATGTTTGTATAGTGCATTTTCATGTCTATGTGAAAAAGGGGGTGACAGTTTTTTTAAACCCGTTTTTTTCTAAATTCCGTTCCTGAAAATCGATCAGCCGACTTAAGATAACCATAAACTTTTTTTACAGACAAGCTATGAAAGACGAAAAAGCAGATTTGGAAAGGGATCGAATCATGGTATAGCTTTCATATGGTATTGAAACCTGTGACAATTTCACCATGTGATGGGTTTTCGCAGATCACATCACACACACACACACACACACATATATATATATATATATATATATATATATATATATATATATATATATATAATTACTTGCATGCATTAGGTTTTGCATTTGGACATATATTATTTAACACTACTTCTTTTCCATTTAAATATGATCTAATCGAAGACTGTAACTGTATGTACATAACCAGGTCCTGTAATGATTGGGCTGTATAATGTTGTGTGCTCTAAATGAGCTCTAAAATACCTCTCCACCTGAAAAAGCAAAAGCAAGTACATATATGGATTTTTTAAACTTAAAAAATACTGACTTAGCGTGAGTATCCAGATGATTGATGATAATGATGATTATGTCATTCGTCTGTGCTATTCCTAAGAAATCATCTTAACATAGTGTAGCAGCAGATAAATACAGATAAAACACCTATCTTTATATCGTAAATGAAAACCAGAAATGCATTTGTAAGTACAGATTAGCGAAAGAAAGGAGATAACAGCAAAATATGCAGTGTATTAAAAACAAAGTCAAACATTTTTCAGTTTCAATTTATATTCATTAGTTGTTGTTTTTTTGTTTTTTCATTTTTATTGCCACAAAAGGTAATTCCATACAATTTGAAAAACATGCTTTTTGTGAATATTGTGTACCTGTAGCTATTTATTAGGAATGACCATAATTAACTGATTAAACATTAACTGTCAGTAAGAATTTTGACCATTTAATCAGTGAAATGGTTAAAAGGTAATTTAAGTAATTTTTAAAGTAAAAATTTTCAAGTTATTTTAAAAACATTTGCTTTACATGGTTAAAAAAAAAAAATGATACACAGTCAAAATTGCATTTTTTAAAGAAAAAATACAGATGTCACATTATTACATTCAGAAATAATGTAAAATACATACAAATAAAATTAAACATTTACAAACTGTCACGGGCAGACAGATGAAGTTCCAAACAACTCAAAGTTTAATGATAAATACCAAAAGACAGGCAGTTGCAAACATATCTAATGTAACTGTGACAGTACAACTTATAAAGCAGACACAAACGAGATAATTAATGAAACACTGCTGATACAACAAACTCAAAATGATGGTGACCATGGAAACAAATGTGGAGCGAGAAAACTGAACAAAGGAAACAGGAAACTAATGAAAACATACTAAAAGTCAGTGAAAGCTAAACAAACTGAACATAAGTGTGACACAAACATAAACAGATCCTTTAAATTTAACGGTATTCAGAACAGAACAAGAATGAAAAATACAAGTAGCTATAAAACTGTGGTATTGTATTACATAAAATTGTAAAATAAAACAAATTATAGTGACGTCATTATAAACATAAATATCAAGTTACAATGAATTTATATGAAGTGAAATTGAAACAGCATTTGGCTCACGTACCTCTTATTCAGCACAAATCCAAATGTCTCCACATTCACAGGTTTTCATTTTGTTTTCATGAACTACTCCTGCCTTATTGCATTTTCTCCAGAGTGTTTTAGTTTATTATTAAAAGACTAATTATCAGAATTTGATCTCTTTTTTGTGATTGAACCATGCTGTTACAGCATTTTGGCTTCATTGACACAATTAACAGGTGTTTCTAGCCTTTCATCAGTACTGGGGAAACTTTTAAGGAAGTACTAGATAGTTGCTGTTATGTGCACACTACACAACGGATCAAACTGGATTATGCATTACACACCTTTACAATAGCGGGGGGGGGGGGGGGGGGAACACAGACAACTCCGTCTGGCTCTAAGTTTCACAACCAACACATGCGAGAAGTGTTGCAGAAAATAATGCAAGATCATGCATGATGGTTTGCAGTGAAAAAAAAGAAGAATATGGAGGAGGCTTTACAGTTTTGGTTTATATTACCACCTGTTGGTTTGGCATGTTCTTGACAGCGCATGTGAACTTTGTTTTTTTTTTTTAAGCGAAGGAGGAAAAACTTGTTTATAAAAATACCTGTGTAAGTGTGGACTAGTCCTGAGTTGCCGTCAGGTCCAGCAGCAGTGTGTGCCCAGCTTTAGATGAAATAAACTGCAAATAAAATAACACACACACACGAGAACTGAGGCCTAAAACCAGTCCCGTTTGTCAGCTGGCTCTCAAACTCTAGAAAAACCAGTTTCAGATAAGCACTGCTAAACCAAATCATAAAAGAAAGCAAAAATTCATATTTAGACTAGTGAACTGAAATGTTATTGGGCTCTAAAAAGAAAACATGATCTGGCAGAATATCTGTATACCGCTAGAGATGCAAAGCAGAGACAGATCTTCACCAAATTCAGACTTTGTGGCAGGAGTCTGGCAATAGAGTAAGAAAGACAGAGTAACTGATATCCAGCTGCAGTCCTGCAGTGCCAGCAGTTTGATAGTTTATATTGCATGAACGTATGAGAGCATATACAACTATTAATAAAAACAAACAAACAAACAAAAAAAACATTAATAAGTGTTTAATTTATATTAACCAAAATTAACAAATGCTGTAAACAGTGCTTATTGACATTCATTTTAACCAATGCAGTTAACTAACTGAACCTATTATAAAGAGTTTCCCATCTGACTGTAATATGTGATATTATTTCCTTCATGGTCATGTTGTTACAAATAGTACTTAAAGACAGAGTATGGCCATTTAATGTAAAATATACTGTATACAATCATATCAAATTCAGAATAAATAGTTGATACAAAGCCTTAGACAGGTGGAATGTGCAGTTCTCTATATGAAAACCATTAAAACATTTAAATAATAAAATTGAAATAATGTAATAAAAAGCCATAACCATAACACAGCAACATCCATGGTATCTTTCTCTATCGATGCCCAACTAAGGAAAACACTTATCACCATAATGAACCATCAAATGATCCCATTATTTTCATTAAAACATAAACATTAGACACAGAAGATTCAAACAGGTAACTTTACTAATAACGATCCAAACAGGTACAAGCTTTACACATACGTGTAGGTATTACGGTGACCAGACAAGGAGTGTAGCAGAAGGAACAGCTTCACAAAGACCCACCCCCCTTAGTTACTGTTGCTTTGTCCGACAAGCCATGGCACTGTCACGCCACACACAGTGAAAAATACATCGCAGAGCAAAGAGGATACGGACAATACATCAACAGACAAGACAAACCAGGTTACTTATGATATTAAACAAAGTCCCAGCTTTCAAACTGTGTATTTTTTTAAGAAATTCAAACAATAAAAACTGTTTTGTGGCTCTTTAATGTGTCGTGACAGATTGCTGTAGCGCCTCAGCTCAAGAGGTTCGTAAACCAATCGTCTCTTCCTACTAGTTCATTTATAGCATCAAATAAACATGAATGAACATGAGAAGGAATGTTGTTTCAAACGCGGAAAGACATTAATATACACAATTTTTTGAGTTTAACTCCACCGAGGTTAATCTTCCAACTCCTGACTGCTTTGTCGGACAAAATGGCGGATTCGGCGTTCTAATTGGATAGATCGCTTGTCAATCAAACTCACGGCGAAGGGTCAATTACTTAGACACAGTTGACACATATGAACTCATAATGACGGTAACTATGGATACAGATGAGTGGCGGGAATCTGACAAAGAAACGTGACAAATTAAAACAAACTGAAAGTCCATGAACAAAACTAAACAGAATGGTGACAGGATCCATATAGACAATGTTAATTTTAGGATTTTGCTGTGATGATTATATTAATGATATATATGCATGTTTTTGTTGTTGTTTTTAAGCAGCACAGTAGGAAGCAGCACTGAAAAATTCCATTGGATTGGGGATCTTGTGATCAGACCACGAGAAAATATGAGCCGCAAAGTCCCTGAAAAGTCTGGTAAGCACATGCATTAACCCTTACAGACCTAGAGCATTTTTGGGGCTCCTGACTCGCCTGCACTTTTCTTTGGTTTTCTAACCCATTCTAGCAGTCAGCATCAAGTGCCATATATCATTTTAAACAGGACAACTTGAAGTTTCAGTTTCAGGAAAAAAAAATGAACTGTAAACTCACCCAAAACCTGAAGTTTGCTTTTTTCTCTTTTAAAAAGTTATATTTAGATGTTTTAAACTTTCAGATGAAATTTTGTCTAAATGTAACAATCTCTAAGCAAGTTATAGCCATTTGTTACAATATTACTCTAGAGAAAACTACAATATTACTCTTTAGGGATAAACAGGTGTACTTTATTTATTGATAATGTGTGTCCAAAAAAGACCAGGGAGTAAAATAAATACAAAAAAATGTTATACAACAGAACACTAAAGCAAGGGGAAACTGACCCTAGGGAAACTGCTCTCATTCAGGCAGTTTACATCCCAGGGTACCTCAATTTGGGAGCAGACATCCTGTCGAGGCAGGGGCCGAGGCCCGGGGAATGGAGACTTCACCCCTAGGTGGTGAAGCTCTTATGGGAGAACTTTGGCAGTGCCGAAGTGGATCTGTTTGCGTCTCGAGAGACGACTCACTGTCCATTATGGTTCTCCATTACAACCCAGCACTTTTGGGGCTGGTTGTTATGGTACAGCCGTGGCTGAGGCTACGCCTGTATGTTTTCCCCCTATTGTGCTGCTCCCGGGAGTTCTGGAGAGAGTTCGCCACGGGCGAGCGGATCGATCCTTCACCCCCGCCCGGAGTTATGGAAACTGTGGGCTTGGCCTCTGAGAGGGCCCAGCTCATAAGTTCATGTCACTCAACCGAGGTTGTTGAGACCATTCTCCAATCCAGAGCTCCCTCCACGAGGAAACTCTACGCCTTGAAGTGGATATTTTTCACTTCTTGGTATGAAAATCACCAGTGGGACCCAGTTAACTGCCCCGTTGGCGTGGTGCTGGAGTTCCTGCAGGAAAGATTTCCACAGGGCTATCCCCCTCCACACTAAAGGTGTACGTGGCGGCCTTAGCTGCCTACCATGCTCCTTTAGTGGTGTATCTTTGGGGAGACACCCGCTTATAACTTGTTTCCTTCGTGGCACTTTGAGGCGTAGACCTGCAGTTTGCACGAGAGTACCGACTTGGGATCTGGCCATTGTATTACAAGGCCTTTCTATGGCCCCCTTCAAGCCTATCGAAGAAGTCTCTGAGAAGTTTCTCACACTTAAAACAGTGTTTCTCCTGCTATTACGTCTCTCAAGAGAATTGGAGACATTCAAGCCCTCTCGGTATCTCCATCATTCTTGGAATTTGCGCCAGGTTCGGTCAAGGCTTTCTTGCATCCAAGACCGGGATATATTTCTAAGATCCTCACTAATACTGTGAGACCTATTGTGCTGCAGGCCTTCTGCCCTCCTCCTTTTACGACGTCAGACCAGGAAAAGCTTAATCTGCTGTGCCCAGTTAGGGCTTTGGATTCTTATGTCCACAGATCTAAGTCATGTGGAGAAATCTGAGCAATTATTTGTTTGTTTTGGGTCACCCAGGAAGGTCTCCCTGCATCCAAGCAGAGAATGAGCAAGTGGGCGGTCGAGGCTATCTCACTTGCTTACGAGTCGGCTGGTCAGCCTTCACCATTGGCTGTTCGAACTCACTCGACTAGGAGTATGGCTGCCTTTAAGGCATTACTTTCGGAGTTTCTCTTCAAGTTTGTGATGTGGCAGGCTAGTCCTCACCGCACACATTCGTGAGGGTCTACAAGCTAGACCTCGGCTCCACTCCAGGGGCGCAGGTGTTATCGTTTTAGTGTGCGCTTTTGATTTTACACGAATGGTCACTTGCTCATATGGTGGCGTTGGGATTGTCGTTCCCATAGCGACTGACGCAGCGCGAGTTCCCTTGAAAGGGTTTGTTTGTGTAATCCAAACACTTTGTATTAAAGAAATAAAAGAACGCACATCACATTAATTAGAACTAAACAAGGGTAGGCTGTACGACACCAGATAAGAGTAAAGATGATACAAATTAAGCAATGTCCTATTGCTTTCACTCACTTTACTTTCCGATGCAATCTCCAGTCTTTGATCAAATTAATTTTTTTAAAAGAAAAAATACTTCCAGAGTTGAAAAATAACTGGGTTGATCATGTTAAACAAGTCACATCATCCAGGTTTAAAGTTAAGCGTGTATTGAAATAAACTGAAACAATAAAAACATACGCGGTCGCCTCGTTTAGATAATGTTGCACAATTAAAATGAAAAATGACACAAGGTTTCATGTAAGTCTAAATAAACTGTTTTAAAGAGAGACGTTTATTGTTAAGTTCTAAGAAGTTGAATTTCTTGTCAAAACTGCATCTGTCCATTATTTTCTGACAGCCACGCGGAGAGACTGGGCGGGGATTTAAATGACGTCGCCCTCTGAATGTAGATACGATGGCTGGATCGCGTTCACACTTGTCTTTTCAATGCGCATGTGGACAACATCCAGATACAGGTCGCATGTTAATGCCAAGTGTAAACGCAGCCAATGCTGCAGATTTTGATGACGTAACCAGTCTAATCACGGAGCCTCTGAATGTCAGAATGAAATAAATGCGATATCACTGGAAAGCAGAGAATCTCCTCTTTACGGTACATTTAAAGCATACAGATTGGATTAGCCATTAAACATTTTACAGCGATAGTTTTTAGTTTTGGCTGCCAGTGGAGGTCTTGGTTTTTGAGGGTTAAGTCCAGGATTTATTACTGCTGGCCATTTGCCAGGATTAGGGCTGTCACGATATTAGATTTTTCACACCACGGTTATTGTGGCCAAAAGAATTCACAATATCGATATATCGCGATATCTATAGAATCCTTGGGGGGAAAAATATATCAGTCTAAATAATTTTTACTTTGTTTATTTAGTTTTTCTCTTTCAGGGTTGCTGCGCATTTTTTAAAGTCAAATTTAAGACTTTTTAAGACCTGAAGAAATAAAAATTAATACTAGCCTAGTAGCCTATACATTATGACTGTTATCAATCAAATGAAATCATTATCAACAAAATCCATCTTTGCAATACAGAGGTGACACAGAATGAGAAGTGGCATTAAAGGGATAGTTCACCCAAAAATGAAAATTTGATGTTTATCTGCTTACCCCCAGGACATCCAAGATGTAGGTGACTTTGTTTCTTCAGTAGAACACAAATGATGGTTTTTAACTCCAACCGTTGCAGTCTGTCAGTCGTATAAAGCTTTTGAATGGTAACACAATCTATAAGAGTCAGAAAAACATGCACAGACAAATCCAAATTAAACCCTGCGGCTCATGACGACACATTGATGTCCTAAGACACGAAACGATCAGTTTGTGCAAGAAACCGAACAGTATTTATATCATTTTTTACCTCTAATACACCACTATGTCCAACTGCGTTCCGCACTTGGTTAGTGAGGTCTGACTGCGCTCTGACAGCAGAAGTGATGTCTCGCGCTTATACTTCAATTAGTGTGAGACATCACTTCTGTTGTCAGAGCGTGATTTACAATTTGTCTACATAAATTTAATTCAGTATTCAAATATAGAATTTTTTCCAATTTTAACTTTTTAATTAAAATGTACTTTAAATATGAAACTAAACTGCCAGTAGGTGGCAGCAAGTCACTGTCTTAATGAGTGAGTCAACCGATTTGTTCAAATGACTGATTCATTCAGGAAGCAAGCAAGTGACCATCTTTATTGAATGGTTCATTTAATCATCAAACTGATTCGTTCTAAACGTGGATTCAGTCAGTATAAAAACATTTCTGTCTATTGCACAGGAACTCTATTCTGCTGTTCATAATTTAGAAATTTTCGTTGCCGAAATAAAGAAAAAAACAAAATGTAACTCACATTGTTCATTTAACAATAGGTTAAATGAACATTGCATTTGTGCTGATTTGGGGGAAATGGCACTCTTGCTCATGTGATATTGTAATACAACTACATCATATAATATAATGACAAAAACTCATCGGGGCAAAAATGCTTGTGTATCTTGAATGTTGAATGCATATAACTGCATGCATAGCTACATCATGCTGAGTAAAGAAAACGCGGTAGGCTACTTATTAAAAGAATCACACTTTATTTATATATATATGAACACAGAAAATCACTATTAACAGGTTAATATAACATTTCCCATTCCATGACTAGTAAAATAATTGCAACATACTCTCTGTAAAATGGCGTAATCCGCAGGGTGATGGACACGGAAGTGGGTAAAAAGGTTGGTGGTGTTGCCACCCTTCGCTAAGGAGCTGTTTAATTGGAAGCCGAAAAACTCCCATACTGTCGAGCTTACTTTACTTTTTTCGGTGTGGACAGAGCCTCTCACTGTCCCGCTTGGACGACATAGTGAATAGCTGCGTGCGCTGCGTCTTCTTCTTGTTTGACAGGTGTCAGCGTTAAGGTGCAATACTGCCACCAGAGAGGTCAAACAGGTACTGGCGCTGGAGTATTTACATGTCATGATATCATAAACGTCCTATTCATTTTAAATATTGTGGTTATCGCCAATACCGGGATATTGCCACACCCTAAATTAACACGATATCGACATTTCATGCATTGAATATCACGATTATCGTCAATACCGGTATATTGCGACACCCCTAGCCGGGATAGTGACATATTTCCTCACCTTCTGAGGATAATATTACTCCCTGTTGTTCCGTCTGTCCCTCATCAGATGAGCTAGTTATGGCTAAGCTGTCTGCCTTCTCCAGTACATTACTAGTAATTTCCACATGGTCGCTGCTGATGCCTACCCTGTAATCTTGACTTCCAGAGGCGATGAATTTTTCCAGTGCTTGTTCTTTTAAAATCCGTCGTCTTTTGTACTCATGTCCTGATAGTTTTATTCATTTTGACATTTTTGGATATACATTAAAGTATTTTACATGTAGACTAATTGATGCCACTCTAAGTAGGGGTGGGGGCAGGGCACGGCCAACCTAAAGTACATTTAAATTTAGAATAACTAATGGAGTGAAAAAATTGATATAATTGCAACCTAATGTCAAACAAATAAATTAATTAATTAATAATTCTATCTCTTTCTTTTATTCTTTATCTTTATAGTTTATTGTTTGTTAATTAATATAGGGTTCTTGTAAGTAGTGTCATGCTTTGCACGGATCACCTGGCGTTAGGTACGGCGTCCACAGGTGGAAGCACACTATTATCTCTCCGCCATGGTTTCGGGTGCGTGTCAGAGGCGAGTGCTACAGTTGAAGATGTTTTGCTAGCAGTTGGTGAGCAGATATCGTTACGGCATCGAGAATGAATAAAGCCGTAGTGGTTTTTCTCAAAACAGAATAACTGGTTAACAAGGTCAGTGAAAATGGCTTGTGGGTGAAAGAAATCTTCGTTAATACGACTCCGCTGTTTGCTCCAGCAACAAAGGTGTTAATTTCAAATGTCCCTCCATTCATTGAAAATGAAGTCATAGTGATAGAACTTGCGAGATTCAGAAAAGTGGTAAACAAGGTTAAAACAGTTTGTTTAGGATGTAAAAACCCTGCGCTTAAACGTGATGTCTTTTAGAAGACAATTGTTTGTTTCTGAATTCTCCAGATAAATTACTGGATATGTCATTTAGAGTGAATGATGGCGATAGCTCGTACATGATTTTTGCTAGTACGGAGAGTCTGCAATGTTTTGAATGCGGGGAGTACAGACATAAAAGACTTACGTGCCCTCAAAAGAAAACTTGGGAAGAACCTACGATTATCGGTGAGATGGATGAATCATTGGTGCATAAGGATGTGGAGGCGAAACGGAAACCAGGGGAGGAAAACATTTCAGGTTACGTATGTAACCGTGGTTCCCTGAGAACAGGGAACAAGAAACTGCGTTTGAAACACTTAGGGGAACGCCTCCTCGTAAACCGGTGTCTGAAAACAATTATCAACTCACGACAATCCTATTGGCCGGCGACAGCCTATGACGTCATAATTGGCGAGACCCAGAAGTATATAAGGAGCGCCTAGAGAACCAGTCAGTACCATATCTGAAGGGACTGTTCAGCAGGCAGCCCTGATGCATGGCTAGGAAACGCAGTGTCTCATTCCCTGTTTTTAGGGAACCATGGTTACATACGTTACCTTAGACCAGTGATTCTCAATCTGCGGCCCGTCACGAATGTAAATGCGGCCCGCAATATGCCGACCACAATTAAAAAATAAATGATAGCTTTACAATTTATTTGTTTTTAAATTTAAATTAAAGTGAATTAAACAAATGTAAATGAGCTATAATGCTTTATTTGTTATATAAAATCATTTTGATGAGCATTTTTTTTCAGACATCAGGCAATGTAATGACACAATCACTCAGTAAATGAAACGAACACTTACAAGCGTGTGCTTTGGAAGAATTCCAACAGTAGCCATTATTTTTGTAAATTTAGGGCTCAAAATGGTCAAATTTGTTATTAGAGGAAAAAAACGAAATGAGGAACATACAATGAGGGAACACATGCAAACAAGAAGAGTCGCAGCATTAGCAGCAAAGGTAAGAAGAATGGAAGAATCAGTTTGCTGTTAATGAGCGAGATGGGCAGCCTTCCTGTTTGCTCTGTAGTAAAGTACTAACTTGACATATGCAAAACCTACAATTTCTAAAGACTGAACTGTGAATTCGATGTGTTTATTTGATGTACTTGTATTTTAAATCAATAAAAATAACTGCATCAGCGCAACCGCGGCTGGAATGAGCCCAACTCTGCACGCGCTTGCGGATTCGATGCTGCGCGAGGGATTGGAACGTGACAGAATAATTGATATCGTCAGAGATTGAAATTACAATGTGCTCAATGTTGTTTGTAAAAAGAGCTGAGTAACATTTGCTTATTAAGGCGTTTGGTTTGTGTGATTGTTTGGTGACTATTGCGATGCTGTTGAAGAGAGTTAAAGTCATACAGAATTAAATAGCAACTTAAAGTGAATGTATAGTTTGTGTATGCTCATTGAGCATTACTATCTGATTATTATTGTAAAGCTAATCTCAGTAAGTTAGTTTTTATTTGTTATTTATTGTGTACAACATCTAGGTATAATAATAGTATTATTTGCTAATACCATAACATTAAATCTGATTGGTTTGCATTGGTGACGTCATATGTAAATTATATGCGGCCCATGACACTTGCACTTGGACCATTGTGTGGCCCACTGGGAAAAAAGGTTGAGAACCACTGCCTTAGATGTTCCCTTTCGAAACGGAACTCCACACTGTGCTTGAAACGCTTTGGGGAACGATATACCAATGCCGCCATGCTTGAGGGGAGTGCATGCCAAAGAATGGCTAGACAAACGTCAGAACTAGAAGTTTAAATTGAAATGTCAGAACCACTCCCCCTACGGGTCATACATAGGCTGTCAGTGACAGCATTCCCTGAGGCCAACAGCCCAAGCTATAAGCCTCAAAAAGGCCTTCCACAGAAGACCTACCAAGGCCGCTCAAAGGCTTCTGGAACCAAGCTTCTATTCAAAGAAAGAGGGTACCTTTAAAGGGTCATGAAACCCCAAAACACTTTTTTTGAGATGTGAACAGATATGTATAGGCTGAACATCATTGAAAACACTAAAGGTACTCATTAATGTTATTCATAAGTGAAAAATAGTTATTTTTCCATTTTTCAGTGCAATTTCTGTCTTCCGGTTTGAAAAGCTGAGTCGGAGCAACATCACAAAATCTGACGTAATCGTGTACTTTCGGCCCAAGTATGGGCATGTTCGAACATGTTGACGTAGACCGTTTCGAGCGATTCTCAACATATATTCATGACATAAAGCTCATTTAATCCAATCACTGCGCTGTAGTATGCATAAGGTTATAATTGCGGTATTATGCATGAGGAAGCATCACTTCTCTCGCCTTGGTCTCTTGTCATTCAGAGACGTATCGTTGGTGTTCCTCAGTGCTACAACACAAAAATGTGTTTTCCTGAGATGCGACCAGAGCAGAAGTTTGGGTGCATGTGGATTGTTTTGCTGTAATCTACCAGCACAGATAGAAAATATGTTCGCGTGAGATCGCATTACAGCGGAGAATTCAAATGTCACAAAAGTGCTGATCATTCACCTCTGCCTGCTCTAGCTGCATTCAAACACGCGAGCCGTAGGCTATGTTTCCTTCAGCACAGTTTGTATTTTGCTCGCAATGCGGTCAGAACTGGAGTTTGAAAACGAACACATGAAAAATACGACTGTTATGATATACAGGCGGAGCACGCATATGATCGGTTTCAGCACGGAGCTCCGCTTTGTGTTTAATAACACTAGCCACGTGGCTCATAGCTCATAAAGTATCCGTGTTTAATGTTTTTATTTCACACATTCTCCTGCACCAAACATTAACCAGCACGGTGTAGTTATGCACACATATTTCATCAAGTCTTCTTCAAATGAATTATATGTGCAAACTGGACACTGATACAGTGGTGTAGCCTATCTGAACACGACGACACGAATATTCTAATAGACAAAAGACTGATTTTGAGACTGTAGTGCCTATTATTAGCCCTATTAAATACTTTCGCATTTCTTCCTTGTGCTTGGGAGTTTGTTGTCCTTTTCTCCGTGCTCATATATCAATATTCATTATTCTGTATAATGAGTGTGTTGTAGGTCTGTGCTTCATTGGTTGTTCTCTCCCCTCTTCCCCCCCTCTACACTCCAACTTTTCCAGAGCTTTACACGCCCATTTTAACAGACTTTTTTCAGCTCAGAGGTGTGAACGACCAGGCTAAAACAGGGGGGTTTCATGACCCTGTAGCCAGGGGGCCCGAAGGAACCCTAGCCAGTCACTTGTCAGGGGAACATATTCGACCCTGATTGCCACCAGGGAGGCTGTCCTAGTCTAACAGTAACCTAGTCTTGGCCAACTAGGATCTACTCAGTGCTTGTTTATATATGCACTGAGGAGGCTGTGCACTCTAAAGGGATCCAAACAAGGGGAGTACAACCAGCTTAAGGGCTGGTCTTCAACAGGGAGGCCTTATACAGGCCTTCAACCACTGACCAGACGAGGGGAGTACTGGGCTCAACCTAACAGGTAGATCATACTGTAGGCACACAAATCATGGAGGCTCCCTCTTAGAGAGCCTACAACATGAACTAATTCTGATACATTGTAAGATTATTTTAATCTCTGTTTATTGTCCCGTTTATTGTCTCAGTTTGTCTTTTTCATTCAGTGAATGCATAGGCCTATGGGAAAGAGTCATGAACATGAAGCCAATCCATTCACAAATCCTCCTTCCAATCTTACTTCAGTACATGGCTTTTATACATGTTCAAGGGGTGGTGTAGCAACTGTCCAATAAGACTATACTTTAATGATATAGGAATGTGGTACATATAGAAAAACAAGTATAAATATGTGCTGATCGCCTTTCTGATATTATTGATTTTCTCAGAGAAGAAGGAAGCAAACTCACAGCATTTGCTGTCTGAGAGCATTTCACTGGGAATCTGACTTGGGGGTTTGTTAGTCTGTCTACAGTAGCAAAAAGAGTGCGGGTGTTGTTTAAGTTTCTGTTTATAGAAGGAAGGTGTTGCTGAGAGTGAGGAAGCGGTGCGTCGCCCACTGTCAGCACAGACCCTGTATGGCCCAGAGATTTTGGAAACTGCTCTTTTATTGAAAAGGTGGGTACCGCTGGCCAGCAGCGGAACAGAAATAAAAGGAAAAACAGGATTCTCCACCTGGCCCTCTCCCAGGGGAAGGAGCGGTGCCCTCACCGTCTCCTGGAACAGAGCAGTCGCCTCCGTCTCTGGGCCATCATCCTCAGGACCGCTTCTTGGCTTTCTTCTTAGAGGGCTTGGCGGCCTGAGTGGGTGGCGTCGTCTTTCTGCGGGCGGCTCGGGGGGGGGATGAGAAGATTCCGATCTCCCGGAAGCCTGAGCCGCAGGGGGACGCCCTCGGCGAGGAGCAGGCGGAAGGGCGGCCCGCGGCGGATTGGTGGCAACATCACGCCGGGGCAAGATGTGTTTGATGACCTCTGTCTGCTTTTGCACTGCCGAGAACTGCTGCGCGATGTCCTCGACAGTGTCGCCGAAGAGGCCGGCCTGGGAAATGGGGGCGTCGAGAAAGCAGACTTTTTCAGCGTCCTTCATTTCGGCCAGGTCCAACCAAAGATGCCATTCCTGGACCACCAGGGTGGACATCGTCTGACCCAGGGCCCGCACCGTGACTTTCGTCGCCCGGAGGGCGAGGTCAGTCGCCGTACGCAGTTCTTGCAAGAGCCCTGGCTCAGAACTACCCTCGTGCAGCTCCTTAAGAGCTTTCGCCTGATGGACCTGCAAGATGGCCATGGCGTGCAGGGCGGAGGCCGCCTGTCCAGTGGCAGAGTAAGCCTTAGCAGCCAGAGCTGCTGTCGTCTTACATGCCTTGGACGGGAGGCGCAGACGATTCCACCAGGTGGCCATGGACTGCGGGCATAAGTGCACCGCAATCGCACGTTCCACCTGGAATGTCCACGTAACCCTTGGCGCCCCACCATCGAAGGTAGTGAGAGTGGAGGAGGCAGAAGAACGAATTCTGGCAGTGAGTGCCAAGTCTTCTGGAGCTCCCCATGCACCTCCGGGAAGAAAGGCACTAGGGCGGGACATGGCTGAGCACCACGCCCCGAACCCAGAAAACAATCATCCAACCGCGAGAGCTCTGGACACGGTGGAGGGTTCCACACGAGCCCGATGCCCGCGGCGGCCCGGGCAAGCATGTCCGTCAACTCTGAATCTGACTCCGCCAGAGCAACCACGCTGGAGGGCGGAAGCTCGGTGTCCTCATCCTCAGAGTCCAACAGCCCACTCCCCGATGCAGCAATTGACAACTGATCCTCCTCCGGAGCGCCGAAAGTGATGCGGGGAACCTCCGTAGAGGGTCCCACGGCAGCAGCCGGCAACTCGACGGCACATGGCGTTGCGGAGGAGTGGGAGGTTTGTGGGGGCGGGCCCGACGGAAAGCTCCCACTGTAACCCTCAGATCTCCCAGAGTGCTAACCAGACCAGCAGCCTTTACAGCTGCGGGTGGCTGGGTAGCAGCAGAGGGGACTCGTACCTCCGTGTTAAAAAAGGAGAGTCGCAATCTCAACACCAACATGGACATGCCCTCGCAATGAGGGCATGTACCATCCACGAGCGCTGACTCAGCATGCTGTTTACCCAGACATTTGAGACAGCGATCGTGGCCGTCAGACGAGGTCAGGAAACGACCGCATCCAGAAACACATGGACAAAAAGACATCTTGAAAAAGACGCTGATCGCCCATGCTTGCTCTTTCAGAAACCTCCACCAGCTGAAGCACACAGAGATGAGTGCTGCACCGTCCTGTGGCAGCGCGCCGTCACACCCACCGCTGAGCGTGCCTTCCCACCAGCTAGAGAGATCCGAGCTGCAGCCACCGGAACAAAAACAATAAAAGCAATTAAAATTGCTGTTGTTGGAGCTAGTCCAAGCAATTAAAATTGCTGTTTTTGCTCTCAAAGTAGAAATTCACTCTTCAGAGATGAAAGGAAGATCCGAACCGATCGGCTCCGAAGCAAAAGTATGAATGGAAGTAAGTATGCCAGTCCTATTTGCTGGGGGTGTGGCCCGGCATGTAAATCTCACTGGCCAATTCCCATTGGCTTGTTTTGTATCCCTTGGAGGTGATTGGGCTCCCAAGCGAGACCCCATTACGTCAGTATCGACGTAACGTCGAACGTGACTGACTGAATGGGAACTGGTTGTTCTTCTCTACACCAAATTCCTAAAATAAAACCTTCACTTTTTTCCTTTTTTCCTTCATTTACCTTTGTTAAAGATGCATTTTCATGCTTCTTTAAAGCATCAGTTGCAAATATTCCAATATTGTCACCATCTCTTTTTGCAATATCTATTATATCACGAACAAGAAAGATATTATCCATTATAGTTCTGTCCAGAATGCAATAAGTTTGATAATCATTTACTATTCTATTACTTTCTTAACCCTTTAAAACCGGATGTGTCGTCGGCGACACATCCAACCAAGCTGTATTCATGTTACCGTAACTCTTCAACCGTTTGCACTATCGTAATAATTCAAATTGCTACAGACAGTTCACAACATGGGCTTTTCGGCAATATATGGGTTATTACGGTAATTTCGTGCCTACCATCAGCAAATGGCAGCCGCTTTCAGGGAGAGCGGGTGGAAGGAGAATTTGAACGGAGAGATATGGAGCGCGGCAGTTTAGGGAGTTTTGGATCGCATAAATAATAGAAGAAACAAACAAAAACATGGCAAAGGAGTACACAGTCGATTGGGATGATTTTTGATAAGATTTGGGAGGAGGCTAAGTGAGACTCGCATTTCGCATTTGGTGTGTGCATCTGTATAATGTGTCCGTGCGGTAAATGTATGCATGCATGTATGATGGATGTGTGTATGAAAAAAATTTCTCCTGAATGAAAACTGTACAACCAAGTGTCACAAAAAAACTTATATATATGTAATATAGTTGAATTTTCAAGTTTGAAGTGTTAGATTCTTTCGATCATCATTTTTCTCTTTTTTTCTAAATAAAAATCAGAAAATTTATTCTTGTTTTTTTTTTTATTTTAGTCTATTTAAATTCTATTTAAATTATAAAAATCGTCTGGAAGTCCATCAATCCTTCATCAAACAGCCTTTGTTAATTCATCAATATCAATTTCAAAGTCCAGTTGATTCCTCTGTTTATCAGTCAACTTTGGTAAGTCTTTGAAAAGTTCATCCATACAGCCAAAATCACATGGCCTATCTGAAAACAGTTCTGTATAAAAAGCAATAGCCATTGTTCTCATTTCTTTAGGATTAGTTGCTACTGATCCATCTAATTTCTTTAAATGTAACATTGCTTTCCGTGCTCCTTCCCTCTGTTCAAAATTAAAAAAGAAAGAACTTGGTGCATCCAACTCTCTCAAGGAAAGGAAACGAGCTCTTATTAATGCTCCCTTTGCTCGTTCATGAAAAAGTGAGGCCAGAGCTTTCTTTTATTCATTCATTCTTTCAGTTGATTCACCATTTCGGTTAATTAAACTTCTTAAAATTGATTTGATTTCATTTTCCAACTCCATAACAGTTTTTTTAAAACAACGATTTGCATTTGCTGTATAATTTTGGCAAAAGATCCTGATGTGTGCCTTTCCAACATCTCACCAATGCACAACATCACCAAAATCAGTCTTTCACTCTCTCCATTTTGCACAAAATAAATAAAATTTTTCACAAAAAAATCTTGCAGCAATTTTACATTAAAATGCCAATAATAACTATGACATCTTGTCTTCTGTAAATTAAAAACAATCACACATAAATGATGATCTGAAAAACCAGTGGGGTAAATACAGGCCTTTAAAATTCTATTACACCAGTCTTTATTAATATAAAAATGATCTAATCTAGCAAAGCTGATGTAGTCACTTGAAGATTTACACCAAGTAGGCTATATTGTTTTTCTACCGGATGTTGTGATCTCCAAACATCACACAAATCAAAACTGCTTATTACATCATTTAAACCAGTAGCAGAAAGAGGACACGGTCCTTCTCCATTCCTGTCTAAGGTAAAAATCTAATGTGCAATTCCAGTCACCACCCAAAACAAGACAAGTATTTATATATTTCCCCAACATATTTTGACAATTTTTAAAAACCTTTATCCTTTCTGCACCACTATTGGGTGCATATACATTAACAAACACAAATGGAAAACCCAACAAATTAACCTGAACTGCCAAAATTCGACCTTTCTCAATTTCATCACTAGATACAAAAGTCATATTAATTTTCCTTGAGAATAAAATGGCGACACCCCCTTTTGTATTAAAGCCATGACTTAAAAAAAAAAAACATGTTTTCCCCACCACTTTTTCCATTCTAATTCATTAGCTAAGTCACTATGTGTCTCTTGTAAGAAAATTATATCCATATCTTTATTTTCAATGTATTCTCTCAACACTGCTCTTCTTTTACCATCCCTTCCTCCATTAATGTTAATTGTTCCCATCTTAATACTCCCCATCAAAAGAAAGGAAAGATCAAGAAAGAAAAAAAGAAAAAGACAGAGTAAACACCCCAAATGACTTAAGAAGTTATTAAGGAGTTATTAAATCTTTTTCAAGGGCCGTTTTTCTTCACAATTTCGTTAAGTTTTTTCTTCTACTTAATTCATCATAGCTTGCTGTCTGTTGAATTTTCACAGCTGATTGCAAAAAATTTTTTGCATCAGGGAAGAATTCACTAATCTCAACAGTTTTTCCAAATGTCGCATCCAAGAAGTCATTAACCTCGTTCACTGTATATAACTGATCTTCACCAATCTGAGAAAAAATATCTGATACTTCTTGCTCATCAGTAGTATCAGGGACAAAAAAATCTGCCCGGTATCTTGTGTGTCAGGACACAGACAGAGGCATATGGGTAAGTTGAACACACAAATTTATTAACACAGGGATGGTAGATGGCACGAACACAGGGATGGTAGATGGCAGGTAAGTAGATGAACAAGCACTATGCAACAGTCACTTAGCTGAGTATAAATAGAGTCTCTATTGCAGGAATGGATATCCAGAGTGGGGCTGGAGACTGGAGACTGGAGACAGGAGACGAAAGGAGGGAATCACAGGAAGACGTAGGTAAGTCACAGGTAAGGAGTCCATGTAAGTCTGACCAGACCAGACACTGTGTGTGGGGAGTGAACGTCTTTTAACTCTGTCTGGTGATGAGGTGCAGGTGATCAGAACTCAAGGGATTGTGAATGAGTGGGAGGAGCGTGGATGTCTGGTGACGATGGTGCTGGTTGTGTCTCTGTGACAGTACCCCCTCCTCCACGGGCGGCTCCTGACGACTGGATGGGACGAAGACGATGGGGTCTACCTCGACCCCGGGGAGCAGGACGATCCGGGTGGTCTGTGTGGAATTGCGTAAGGAGAGAGGGGTCGAGGATGTTGTGACGGTTTACCCAGGAGCGTTCCTCTGGGCCGTAGGATTCCCAGTCCACAAGGTATTCCAGTTGGGAACCCCGTCGTCAGGAGTCGAGGATCGCCCCCACCCGGAATATGTTCTCCTTCTCAGTGATTTTGGGAGGAGAAGGTACCACATCGTCACCAGAATCTGTGGAGGGAGAAGGCAAGGGATCAGTGTGAGGGTTTTAACAGGGATACATGAAATGATGGTGAGATACAATACTGTGCTGGGAGGTTGAGTCGGTAGGTGACTTCGTTGAGCTGCCTCTGTATGGTGAAGGGATCTATGTACCGGAGACTCAGCTTGCAGCAAGGCAGCCGGAGATGGATGTCCCTCGTGGAGAGCCAAACCTTCTGGCCGGGTTGGTACTGAGGAGTAGGGCCTCTTCTGGCATCCGTGTGTATTTTGTGTCTCCGGACTACCTGCTAGAGATGGACATGCGCTGAGTCCCACACTCTAACGCTCTGCTGTAACCAGTGGTTGACAGCTGGAATCTCCGAGTGCTCACCCGACCAAGGGAAGAGAGGAGGTTGGTAGCCCAGAACGCATTGGAAAGGGGTGAGCCCTGTGGTGGTTTGTCGAAGGGAATTTTGGGCATATTCCGCCCAGGAGAGGTATTGGCTCCAGCTGTCCTGGTTCCGGGGGCAGTAAACTCTCAGGTACCTCCCGATTTCCTGGATCTTCCGGTCAGTCTGGCTGTTGGTTTGTGGATGGTATCCAGAGGGCAGGCTGATGGACACCCCTAGGAATCTGAAGAAGGCTTGCCACACTCTAGAAATGAACTGAGGACCCCGGTCGGAGACAATGTCTTCAGGATGCCGAAGTGTCGAAAGACATTATGGGACAAAGCTTCAGCGGCTTCAAACACAGTGGGAAGACCCTTGAGGGGTATGAGTTTACAGGCCTTGGAGAATCTGTCTACCACTACAAGTGAAGCCTTTGGAGGCAGGCAGGTCGGTCATAAAGTCTATGCCCAGATATATCCATGGTCTTCATGGAATTGGCAGTGGTACCAGTTTACCTTCAGGTAACCTCCTAGGAGTGTCTGCAACGGTGCAGACTGAGCAACCCTTGATGTAGCGGGAGATATCCTGAGACATGGAGGGCCACCAGTATTGTTGTTGCAGGAGCGAGAGGGTATGTGCCCTGCCTGGGTGTGCAGAGCCCGGAGAGGTATGAGCTAAGTCCATGAGGGGCTGACGATGGACTGGTGGAATGTAGAGGAGCCCCTCAGGACCTCCTGGCGGAGCTGGTTCCAGGTGGTTAACTTCGGTGATGCGTTGGTTGATGTACCACTGTATGGGACTTGACGATCATGGCTGGAGGGAGGATAGGCTCGGGGTTGGAATTCTTGGGATCAGGTTAATACAGATGGGAGAGAGCATCAGCTTTGCTGTTCTTGTTCCCAGGGCGGTAGGAGACCGTGAAATTGAATCTTGTGAAGAAGAGGGCCCAGCGGGCTTGCCGTGGGTTCAAACGTTTGGCTTCACGGAGATATTCCAGGTTGCGATGATCTGTGATGATCTCGAACGGATGTTTTGCTCCCTCCAGCCAGTGTCTCCATTCCTCCAAAGCTAACTTGATGGCGAGAAGCTCTCTGTTCCCAGTATCATAATTTTGCTCTGCCGGGGATAGCTTTTTGGAGAAGAAGGCACATGGATGGAGTGGTGGTCGGTCACCCTGCCGCTGTAAAAGAACCACTCCGACCCCGGTGGAGGATGCATAGACCTTTGATGGAGAACGGAAGATCTGGATCAGGATGAACCAGGTTCGGAGCGGTGAGGAAAGCTTCTTGTAGATGATGGAATGATTCTTGGGCAGATGGAGTCCAGGATAGAGACTTGGGCCGGCCTTTGAGGAGAGAGGTAAGGGGTGCACTGAGGAGACTGTAGTTGTGGATGAAGCGACGGTAGAAATTTGCAAACCCCAGGAATCATTGTAGCTCCTTGACGGTGGTGGGTAAAAGCCAGGATGGATTCCACCTTCCTCTGGTCCATCTGGATGCCATGTTGATCTATGATGTATCCTAGGAAGTGCACAGAGGTGGTGTGGAACTCGCATTTCTCCAGCTTCAAATAGAGATGACATTGGCGGAGCTTTTCTAGGACCTGGGAAACATGTTGACGATGTTCAGCCAAATTACGGGAGTAGATGAGAATGTCATCGATGTAGACCACTACGAATCAGTTGAGGAATTCTCGGAACACCTCGTTCATGTAGTTCTGCAACACAGAGGGTGACAGTTTGGGAGTTCAGGTGGCGGTAATCTATGCACGGCCTCAAGCCTCTGTCCTTCTTGGCCACGAAGAAGAAACTTGAAGCGGCAGGGGACGTTGATGGTCTGATGAAGCGTTGATTGAGACCCTCCTGATTGTACTCCTCCATGGCCTTCTGCTCCGGGATGGACAAAGGGTAAACCCTACCTTTGGGTAGGGTAGCCCCAGGCAGTAGGTCGATGACACAGTCCCATGGCCAATGAGGTGGTAATTGTGTAGCCAACCGTTTGCTGAACACATCCTGGAACGCCCGGTATTCATGAGGAATTTCCACTTTGAGGTCTGTTTCACGACTTTCGATGGAAGTGGAGAGGACAGGTAGAACCTTGGAAGAGGAGGAAGAAGGTGGTGACTTCGAAGAGGATTTTCTGGGAATAGTTAAACACTTGGAAAAACATTCAGCACTCCATTTGAGAATCTCACCAGTGTTCCATTGGATACAAGGTTGGTGTTGATTGAGCCATGGGCGTCCCAGGATGATATCCGTGGTGGAACCTTCCAGCACCATGAATGTGACTTCCTTGGAGTGCATGCAGCCAATGCAGAGCGTCAGTGTGGGGGAGAAATGACGAACATGACCACGGCCCAGCGGTTTTCCTTGTATGGTGTGGATGCGGAGATCCTGTTGGCATCGCTTGTGACGTATGTTTAGTTTCTGGAGAATCTGGTTGCTGATGAAATTCCTGGCAGAGCCAGAGTCGATGAGGGCTTGCGCTGAAATACAGACATGAGAATTAAGAAGATGTACAGGTGTTCTGGTAAGGGGTGCAATGCGAGCTGGTAGCTGGATAGTACTCACCGTTAGGCGTGGTGGTCAAACCGGACAAATAGCTATCAGTTGGTCCTCTCCCCCACAGTATAAGCACAGACGAAGTTGTAATCTTTTCTGATGCTCCGCACGGGTTAATCGAGTAGAATCCACCTGCATGGGTTCAGGTGCTGGAAGGGCAACAGATGGTGTAGTGGGCAGAGGATTAACAGCGGGTAAGTTGAGATGACCCGCAGAGAATCATTGGGTGACCCGGATGGTTTTCTGAATTAGATTTTCTAAGCCCATAGTATCATCGTTGTTTAACATTATTTGTTTGACATTGTTATTTAAGCCCTGGCGAAAAGCAGTTATTAAGGCAGTTTCATTCCAACCGCTGGCAGCCACCAGGGTACGGAAACGGAGGGCATACATACTCACAGATTCATCTTTCTGGCGTAGGTTGAATAATTGGTCGTGTACAGAAAGCTCGGCGGTGTTTTGTCCGAAAACCTCTCTGAAATGGGCGAAGGAGGTAGTAATGGAGGCAGTTACTTGAGCATGGGATACCCAGAGAGGTTGTGCCCATTGTAGCGCTCGTCCAGCGAGTAGTGAGATCACAAATGCCACCCGCTAAGTTACCAAAGGTTGTGACAAAGGGTGCAGTGTTTGTGATCGGCTGTGGAAATGAGGATCGTACTGCGTTGACCAAGGTGGCGAATGGATCCGCAGTACGATCCCCACCTGTGTCCGAGGTGCTCTGCATGAGGTCTGGTCTTCTGTCAGGACACAGACGGAGGCAGATGGGTAAGTTGAACACACAAATTTATTGACACAGAGGCACAAACACAGGGATGGTAGATGACAGGTAAGTAGATGAACAAGCACTATGCAACAGTCACTTAACTGAGTATAAATAGAGTCTCTATTGCAGGAATGGATATCCGGAGTGGGGCTGGAGACTGGAGATAGGAGACGAAAGGAGGGAATCACAGGAAGACATAAGGAAGACTGTGTGGGAAGTGAACGTCTTTTAAGTGTGTCTGGTGATGAGGTGCAGGTGATCAGAACTCAGGGGATTGTGAATGAGTGGGAGGAGCGTGGATGTCTGGTGACGATGGTGCTGTCTGTGTCTCCGTGACATTGTGCATCCTTTGTCACAACCTTTGGTAACTTAGCATGAAGACCCTCTTCATCTCCATTATCACCAGCACCTACACACACATTTTCTCTTTTCAGTGCCACTACCAACTACACTTCCAGTTAAATTTCTTTTCTTCTGATTACTCATCCCTTCATCTGCATTTTCATCTTTGTTTTTCCCATCAATTGTTGTTTTGTTTGGTTCTTCACTAATCTCTACATTTTCAGTGGACATTGGTTCTTTCTACGATCGATTGCTCCTGTCTGCCTGCTGCTTAGAGTGGTTTGTGTCTATAACTCTGTATAGCTTTGTCTTGAATCTCTTACTTTCATTCATTGTTGCTTATATCATCATTACCTTATATATAATATTGCCTACCACATTAATTTGACGTTGCTAGCTTTTAATCTTTGAATCTAAATCGCTATTACAACGCGTTTGCATCTTGCTAGCTTGTTAACTTGTCATCAGTCTCTCGCGCGCTCATTTTCTTTTCAACGCGTTCATCAAACAGCTGTGGTAAGTCGGACAGTCTACAAACACGGTGAGTCATGTCATCCTCTCCTAGTGTTATATCCTGTTCTGTTTGCCACATGTTCAGCATAGCTTTCTCTGTCAGCGACGAGGGATTTACATGTCATAAATGTAGGGAAATAGTCAGGCTGACAGAGAAAATCTCAGAATTAGAGACACGCGTCCAAACTTTAATTGAGGATAGTAAGAATGTAAGGGCTTCAGATACTGTTTTGGATGCTACTAGCTTAGTGAACTCTGTACATTGTTCGGTTCTGGCTGTAGAGCCCGCGCAGCAGGGCACTTGGGTAACAGTGAGGCGGCCTAGCCACGGAAAACACCACTCTTCCATTCCAGTAAGAACATCAAACCGGTTCTCCCCACTCAGTGATACACCCACTGAGAATCCTGTTGAAAGTGCCCTAGTTATTGGCAATTCTATTACACGAAATGTGAAAATAGAGACACCAGCCACCATAGTCACATGTTTGCCGGGAGCCAGAGCACCTGACATCAAAGCAAATTTACAAGTGCTGGCTAATGCTAATCGTAAATACTCTAAAATTATTATTCACATCGGCACTAATGATGTTCGACTTCACCATTCGGAGATCACTAAAATTAACATTAAAGAGGTGTGTAAACTCGCAAGTACAATGTCAGGAAAAGTAATCTGCTCTGGTCCCCTTCCTGTTCGTCGGAGTGATGAGATAGTTAGCAGATTATCATCACTCAATGGCTGGCTATCTAAGTGGTGTCCGCAGAATAATATAGGTTTCATAGACAAATGGAAAAGTTTTTGGGGGAGACCTGACCTGTTGAAAAGATGGTATTCATCCCTCCTGGGATGGTGCTGCTCTCCTCTCTAGTAATATGGCACATAGTCTTAGAGCTGAAACATGACAAACTACGGCCCAGGTCAGGAAGCAGACAGACTGGCTAAACCGACCGTCTGCTAGCTGCCTCACGTTACAGAAGTCAGATAATTCCCAACACATAGAAACTCTTTCACCTAGATATTATCACATAGAGACTGTGTCTGTACCCCGAATTAGTAAAAACACAAAACTTCCAAACCCATTTAATGGTAAAAATTTAATTGATGTTCAACAAATAAAAAATAGAGATAATACTGATTAACAAATGATAAAGCTTGGGTTGTTAAATATTATATCCCTTTCTTCAAAAGCACTTATTGTAAATGATATCACAGACAATAATCTAGATTTGCTGTGTTTGACAGAAACTTGGCTAAAATCAGACGATTACATTACTTTAAATGAGTCTAGCCCTCAAGGTTATGATTACCGACACAATCCTCATCAGAAAGGCAAAGTGGGAGGTGTTGCTGTAATTTATAGTAATATTTACAGTATTAGTCAAAAGTCTTTCAAATATAATTCCTTCAAAGTGATGGTACTTTATGTAACATTATGTAAATTGACATTTGTGCTGGCTACTGTATACAGGCCACCAGGACACCATACAGACTTTATCAAAGAATTTGCTGATTTTCTATCGGAGTTAGTACTAGCTGCAGATAAAGTCCTTGTTGTTGGTGATTTTAATATCCATGTACAGGTGCTGGTCATATAATTAGAATATCATCAAAAAGTTGATTTATTTCACTAATTCCATTCAAAAAGTGAAACTTGTATATTATATTCATTCATTACACACAGACTGATATATTTCAAATGTTTATTTCTTTTAATTTTGATGATTATAACTGACAACTAAGGAAAATCCCAAATTCAGTATCTCAGAAAATTAGAATATTACTTAAGACCAATACAAAGAAAGTATTTTTAGAAATCTTGGCCAACTGAAAAGTATGAACATGAAAAGTATGAGCATGTACAGCACTCAATACTTAATTGGGGCTCTTTTTGTCTGAATTACTGCAGCAATGTAGCGTGGCATGGAGTCGATCAGTCTGTGGCACTGCTCAGGTGTTATAAGAGCCCAGGTTGCTCTGATAGTGGCCTTCAACTCTTCTGCATTGTTGGATCTGGCAAATCGCATCTTCCTCTTCACAATACCCCATAGATTTTCTATGGGGTTAAGGTCAGGCGAGTTTGCTGGCCAATTAAGAACAGGGATACCATGGTCCTTAAACCAGGTACTGGTAGCTTTGGCACTGTGTGCAGGTGCCAAGTCCTGTTGGAAAATGAAATCTGCATCTCCAGTTGGTCAGCAGCAGGAAGCATGAAGCGCTCTAAAACTTCCTGGTATACGGCTGCGTTGACCTTGGACCTCAGAAAACACAGTGGACCAACACCAGCAGATGACATGGCACCCCAAACCATCACTGACTGTGGAAACTTTACACTGGACCTCAAGCAACGTGGAATGTGTGCCTCTCCTCTCTTCCTCTAGACTCTGGGACCCTGATTTCCAAAGGAAATGCAAAATTTACTTTCATCAGAGAACATAACTTTGGACCACTCAGCAGCAGTCCAGTCCTTTTTGTCTTTAGCCCAGGCGAGACGTTTCTGACGCTGTCTGTTGTTCAAGAGTGGCTTGACACAAGGAATGCGACAACTGAAACCCATGTCTTGCATACGTCTGTGCGTAGTGGTTCTTGAAGCACTGACTCCAGCTGCAGTCCACTCTTCGTGAATCTCCTCCACATTTTTGAATGGGTCTTGTTTCACAATCCTCTCCAGGGTGCGGTTATCCCTATTGCTTGTACACTTTTTTTCTACCACATCTTTTCCTTCCCTTCGCCTCTCTATTAATGTGCTTGGACACAGAGTTCTGTGAACAGCCAGCCTCTTTTGCAATGACCTTTTGTGTCTTGCCCTCCTTGTGCAAGGTGTCAGTGGTCGTCTTTTGGACAACTGTCAAGTCAGCAGTCTTCCCCATGATTGTGTAGCCTACAGAACTAGACTGAGAGACCATTTAAAGGCCTTTGCAGGTGTTTTGAGTTAATTAGCTGATTAGAGTGTGGCACCAGGTGTCTTCAATATTGAACCTTTTCACAATATTCTAATTTTCTGAGATACTGAATTTGGGATTTTCCTTAGTTGTCAGTTATAATCATCAAAATTAAAATAAATAAACATTTGAAATATATCAGTCTGTGTGTAATGAATGAATATAATATAAAACTTTCACTTTTTGAATGGAATTAGTGAAATAAATCAACTTTTTGATGATATTCTAATTATATGACCAGCACCTGTAGATAATGAAAAAGACACATTAGGATTGGCATTTACAGACATTCTAAATTCTATTGGTGTTAGACAACATGTGTCAGGACCCACTCATTGTCGTAATCATACTTTAGATCTAATATTGTCACATGGAATCGATATTGATGCCGTTGAAATTCTGCAGCAGAGCAACGACATCTCAGGTCATTATCTAGTCTCGTGTATACTACATTTAGTCAAGGCTGCTAAACTGCCTCCCTGCCATAAATATGGTAGAACCATCACTTCTACCACTAAAGATCGCTTTATAAATAATCTTCCTGATCAGTTTCATCGCCTTAGCATACCAGACAGCTTAGAAGACCTCGATGTTGCAACAGAAACTATTGCCTCTGTCTTTTCCAGCACATTAGACTCAGTTGCTCCTTTGCCTTAAAAACTGCTAGATCTGCCTATTTTTCAAAACTTTTAGAAGAAAACAAGCACAACCCTAGGTATGTATTTGATACAGTGGCTAAATTAACAAGAAATAAAACTTCAACTTCTGATGTTTCCAAAGAGCACAGCAGTAATGACTTTATGAACTTCTTTACTTGCAAGAAAATTATAACCATGCAACCGTCTACTACAGTATCATGTCAGACAGTGCATTGTAGTGTCCCTGAGGAAAAATTCAATTCATTTACTGCTTTAGGAGAGGAAGAATTGTCTAAACTTGTTAAATCATCAAAATCAACAACATGTATGCTAGACCCTATACCGACTAAGCTATTGAAAGAGATGCTTCCAGAGGTCATAGATCCTTTTCTTAATATCGTTAATTTATCTTTATCACTAGGATACGTACCAAAAACTTTTAAGCTGGCTATTATTAAACCTCTTATTAAAAAACCACAACTTGATCCTAGAGAATTAGTCAATTACAGGCCGATCTCAAATCTCACGTTTCTGTCAAAAATACTAGAAAAGCCAGTATCCTCACAACTATGTTCCTTTTTAGAAAGAAATAGTATCTGTGAGGATTTCCAGTCAGGATTTAGACCGTACCATAGTACTGAGACTACTCTCATTAGAGTTACTAATGATTTGCTCTTATCATCAGATCGTGGTTGTATCTCTCTATTAGTGTTACTGGATCTTAGTGCTGCATTTAACACTATTGATCACAATATTCTTTTAAATAGACTCGAAAATTATGTTGGCATTAGTGGAACTGCATTGTCATGGTTCAAATCATACTTAACTGACCGTTATCAGTTTGTAGTAGTAAAGGAAGAGATGTCATATCGATCAGAAGTTCAATATGGAGTACCGCAAGGCTCAGTACTAGGACCATTGCTGTTCACTCTGTACATGCTACCCTTGGGAGATATCATTAGGAAGCATGGCGTTAGTTTTCACTGTTACGCTGATGATACTCAGCTCTATATTTCTTCGCGCCATGACGAAACTTACCAATTCACAAAATTAACGGAATGCATAGCTGATATAAAAAATTGGATGACCAGTAATTTCCTACTACTAAATTCAGAAAAAACAGAGATTCTAATTTTTGGACCAAAAACGTCTTCACGTAATAACCTAGAATACTGTCTAACACTTGATGGCTGCTCTGTTAAGTCTTCATCATCAGTTAGGAACCTGGGTGTGCTCTTTGATACCAATCTTTCATTTGAAGGCCATGTTTCTAGCATCTGTAAAACCGCATTCTTCCATCTTAAAAATATATCTAAACTACGACATATGCTCTCAATGAAAAATGCAGAACAGTTAGTTCATGCGTTCATGACCTCAAGGCTAGATTACTGTAACGCTCTACTGGGTGGTTGTTCTGCTCGCTTGATAAATAAACTACAGCTCGTACAAAATGCAGCAACTAGAGTTCTTACTAGAACTAGGAAGTATGACCATATTAGCCCAGTTCTGTCAACACTGCATTGGCTTCCTGTTAAACATCGTATAGATTTTACAATCTTGCTAATTACTTACAAAGCACTAAATGGTTTAGCTCCCCAGTACCTGAGCAAGCTCTTAATGCATTATAGTCCTTCACGTCTATTGCAATCTCAGAATTCAGGCCAGCTGATAATACCTAGAATATCAAAATCAACTGCAGACGGTAGATCCTTCTCCTATTTGGCACCTAAACTCTGGAACAATCTTCCTAGCATTGTTCGGGAAGCAGACACACTCTGTCAGTTTAAATCTAAAAACGCATCTCTTTAACCTGGCATACACATAACACATTATCAATTTATATTTTCAAATCTGTTAAAGGATTATTAGGCTGCATAAATTAGGTCAGCCGGAACCGGGAACACTTCCTATAACACCAGATGTACTCATTACATCAGAAGAAGAATGGCATCTACGCTTATATTAGTCTCTCTGTTTATCCCGAGGTTTACCATAGTCGACCGGATCCGGGCCGTATCCAGGTGAGATTGAGGACCTACGCCTTGACACGACCACAACGCACCCCTGAAGTATCAGCAGAGATTGAGTCAACTAGATCATCCATTGTGAAGGCCTCATCGACACGACAGCCAGTGGCACAGTTCCTCAACAAACTGTCCATACCATTGACACCATTTTCTTTAAGAGCTGCTGTGCAGCCAAAATTATATACCAGTTATCACTGTAAAGCTGCTTTGACACAATCTGCATTGTAAAAAGCGCTATATAAATAAAGGTGACTTGACTTGACTTTTCTCCAGTCTGTACACTAAGAATGACTTCAGTATCATTTACATTGTTTTCCAGGTGCATTTTATTATGTGAGCAAGCAATCTTTTTATGCCCAATGTCACCACATTTGAAATATTTCAAGTTTCCGGTACTCGCATAAATCATATATGATTTACCTTCATGTTTAATTTGGAAAGAAATATCAAGCGATGGTTGATCAAGAAACAAACACATGACGCCTAAAAGACAACACGTGTTTCAATGCTTCATTCCTACACCTCAACGCAATCATTTTCATTTTTCTGGCCATTTTTCCAAACCTCAACAATTCTTTTTCAATAGCACTGTTTGGTATAAAGGGGGTACGTTAGAGATCGTAACTTATACAGATTGCGACACAAGCGGTAGTAATGGGAAGTTCGGTTCTTTCTCCGCAAACCGGTTCTTTCAGACAGTTTGATTCAATAAACCGGTTGAAAAAAACGGTTTACTGGTTCTTTTACGCTCCGGCGTAATGACATCATACACGATGACAATGTCTATCGCGGGCCAGGATGAAAAAACACTTAACACATTCAAATATATAAAGTCAGTAATCATAACATCAGTCAACTAAAACATCATTATAATCTGAAGCGTTTCTTACAATTTAGTTTTGCATCTAAAGCATTCAAACATATACAGGCAGTGATGTGCAAACTACATTTTACAGTCATAATGTGAATAAATTAGTCTTCATCAGCGCAGAAACCATGATCCTCTTACATTATGATTTATTTGTAATTAAATAAACTTACGTTTCGCCATATTGGCCCCTCATTTTAGTCCTCTCATAGCATCAGTTGTCCTAGTTAACCGGTGCTGTGACAGTCATACTGTTCGGTAGCTTCAGATTACACGCTGAATCACGCATGCGCTGTACCAAAACTTGACTAATGAACTTTTCATTCTCTTGGAAAATTACACGCATGCGCAGTATCATCAGCTCATCGGTTCTCAAATTGGACATGTCCGAAAGAAGCAGTTCTCGGTTGTGCACTGATGATCTGAAAACCGTTGCAACAGATTCTTGGCTCGAGAACGAGAACGGTGACAGGCCGTGTACGTTCGTTCGTGTACGCCGCACATGCTCACTCATATCAGCTGCTGCTCGTGCTCATCATCATCAGTTCTTCACAGCAGGTTAAGTCAGTGTATGGTTGGAGTAACTGAATAACTCCGGGATGTTGGTTTATTTCGAGGTAGTGTCAGGCACGTCAAAAAGTGAATAACTTTAGTAATTTGTGGATTAGTGTTTGTTTACTGGAGATGCAAACTGTTTGAAACGATTCAGATCGATTTGGTGAACTGGTTCGACAGGTTGACTGAAAAGAACTGGTTAAAAAGAACGATTTGTTCGCGAACCGGACATCACTAACAAGCGGTGAAACAACAGTAAACGCTCCATTTATCCAAACCCCAATTTCAATTAGTTTACTCACCATACTTTCGTCTTTAAGGAAAATCACCACAGCTTTGTTCATTCTTCACGCTGAATTAATATATTCGTATCCAATTTGCTCACCAACCACAACAAGCACGTCTTCCACACTTGAATCAGCATCAGGTACTCACCTGATTCCATGAAGGAGCGAGAGTGAGGCAACACCCCCACTTGGGTGAGCCTTCATCTCAGGCCTCCGCCACAAAGTCTAAAACTTCCCGAAAACGAAATGTATAATACTCGAAATTAAATTAATCTATAAACTAAACAAAATAAAACATAAAAGAAAGGAAAAATAAAATTAAAAATCTTAGCAAAGTAGTAGAAAAACCCAACACTCCACTCACCCGTTTGTTGCTCCCATAACCCAAACATGCAAAGCGAGAGAGAGAATAGTAGCCATGTATTTAATAGCAAATGTCTCTTTTGTGATTTCAGATGACATTGCAAAGGACCTGGACCACCTTTCATTGGATGGAGACGTAGGTGAAAGAAATGCAAACATTCAGACAACAGGTGATGATAATGCATTTAATGTAAATGACCACACTATGTGTAATGATGCTATTCTAATTTGAGATTTGACTCATGTTAGAAAAAAACAAAAAACATTGGATTTACTTAAACCAGTGTCAATCCATTATTAAGCCAAATGAATTAAAGAAACTCAGGCAAACTGCTGTATGCAGTGACATTTAGTTTAATTAGATTTTTTTCCTGCATGAAATTTATACAAGCAGAAGAGGAAATGTCGGATGATGATGATAATGAAGAATTTGAATATGATGATAATGAAAAAGAATATTTTGAAGGTGATGATGATGATGATGATGAAGAAGATTATGAAGGTGAAGATGATGATGGTGAAGATGAAGATAATGAAGAAGGTGATGAGGATGATGACGATGATGAGGATGATGACGATGATGATGATGATGAAGATGATGATGAAGATGACGACGATGATGAAGACGACGATGATGAAGATGACGATGATGAAGATGACGATGATGATGATGATGAAGATGATGATGATGATGACGACGATGATGAAGACGACGATGATGAAGATGATGATGATGAAGATGACGATGATGACGATGATGATGATGATGATGAAGATGACGACGACGACGATGAAGATGATGATTATGAGAGCTCAGAATTATCCTCCGGTATGTGGGAAAAAAATTTCTAAGTTGTAAATAAAACAATGATTATTACCCAGTCAACAATTTGTCTCACAGTGATATCACCATGTGGTCAAACTGTGAGGTCACACTGTTTGGGGTGAGCTCATATTGTAGCCATAGTATGAGCACACAGTGAAAGCGCTGTGATGTTTTAGACCCACCCATGTTATTGTTTTAAGAGTGTTCTGAGAACGTTATGTTATGTTCTTGTAATGTTTTCAGTAGCTAGTTTTATTTTTGTTACCAGAATGTTTTGCTAAAAGGTAGGATAACATTCTCTAAAACATTCTAAACATGTTTAGTGGTAACATTGATGGATTGCTATCCCCTAACTTTCTTGTAAAGTTTTAGAAGGAAGTTTCCCAGCAGGCACTGGACTCCAATGTCATTCAGATGTCAAATTTTGGTTGAAAGTGAAAATATGGTTGAAATCAAGCTCCATCGCCATTAAACAACTCCAAAAACAGCACTAGCAGATTCAGTTATTACAAACGAGATAGACTTTATTTTTGTCAAATGTGTACAGAAGTTCTTATTGAGATTAAAACAAGTTTAGATGTTGAAGTTTTGAAAGTCAAACATCACCATAATGGTAACATCAAACCAAACTATTATTTTCAATAAATCATTACATTTTTTTTTCTGCTTTGGTGCCATTTTCACAAGCAATTGGTACATTTTAAAACTCTTAGTACTAAAATCACAACGGATCATTTCAGCATATTTTCAATTGTGTTAGTACAATACACAAAGTCACAAAGTATCTCATCTACACTGTTAGACCTTGCTGGGCTTTTTTACAGTAAAATACTGGCAACACTGTTGCGAGTGATTTACTGTTGATTGTACAGTTATTTACTGTAAACTACAGTATGTTACTGTAAAGATACCATGAACTAAATTAAAACTCGTTAACAAATTTCATTTGCAGAAACCGACTGCCTTAAATTGTCCCACTGCCATTTAAATTTATAAACTAATATTTATATTTTAATCATGTGAGCATTTTATTACTGTGAACTAATTTCATTAGTGCCCACAGAAAATATTTTAAACGAAGAGATTTTCACTGCATTAGCAACAACATAATCATCATCTCTTAAATAAAGCAACATGCAGCATTTCATCAACATTTCTTGATCTTCTCCTGAACTTAAGCACAGGCTCTACTCTTCAGCACAATGGTGACACACAAAACTTAATTTTACAGTAAACTACTGGCAACAGTGATTGCCAGTATATAACTGTTTCTTAACTTACAGTTTGTTACTGTTAAAATACATTTTGTGGGTGTGTCTTTTTATCTTACACCTTTAACACTTTCAACTCCACAGGAACATCCTCTAGTGTCCACACTACAAAGAGTAAAAGTAACATTGATGCTGTGTTGCAATAATTAAGTGAATGTGTAAGTGATGATTGAGCATTTATGATGAACACCTGCTGTTAACAAGCAGAATCTCTAAAGAGAAGAGGAACAACAAGAACAGAAAAAAAAGATGAGCAGAAACACAACTACAACTGTCTTCCAGCCATTAAGGCCGGAACACACCAAGCCGGTGGCGACGAAAGCAGACTGCGGGGTTGGCTCACGTCCGCAGCGTCTGGGTCCAAAGTTGCCCTGACACACCAAACCGATGCTCGACACCCGACGGCCGAGTAGCACGTCATTCTGCGCCTGTGTAAGAAGAAATGTCTTTCCGTACCAGCAGGTGGCAGTAGCTGAACGGCCAATCAGAATGATCAGATGACCGACGAGCTCCAATGCCAATTCAACATTTCGAATCGGCCGAAAAAAAGCCGACGAGGACCAACTTCAGCCGACGGTGTGGAACACACTGAGAAAACCTAGACCGTTGGCTTGGTGTGTTCTGGCCTTTACACATTATTACACTTACTACTGACCAGATTGACTTTATTTCTAGAAGATCTTGAGATTTAACAGAAGTTTAGATGTTGATGTTTAATTGAAAATGTTTGGTTTGATGTCACCATTAAGGAGATCAGTGTTTGCTTTAGTTGAGATCTTGACCCTTGACTTTTTAATATCAGTTTTTTTTTCTCCTCTGGCTGCTTTAACTGTTTTTGCAAACCACATTTATTATGGCAGAAACAAATGTGGAGGGAAAAAAGTGGTCATTGAGTGCTGATAGTTATGTATTGATGAAAATGTATAACTATCATATAGTTTCTTGATTCACTGTGTTTAATCCCTTGTGTTACATTTTTATCAGACTAAAGTTTTACATTATTATCACCACTGTGAAACTACAACAAGAATTCCAACAACAATTCGTTACAATGAAGAACTTTTTTAAACACCATGCAAAAAAAAAAAAAACAGCTACAACAGTTAGACACACACAGATATCAAAAATCAGCACACCAATCTCAACAATGGTGGCAATAAAAAGGACCATTCAGTTGAATATTTTATTCACGCTGCAGTGCATGCAGGGAGTTTTGTACTATGCTGGCACCCAGCATGCATTGCGACATTACGCCTTTAAATGTCACCATTGTTGAGATTCATATGCTGATTGTTGATGTCTGTGTGTGTCTAAGTCATGCAGTGTCTTATGCACTACATGACTTCAGTATTCTTCTAAATATCTGATTATTGAAACATTGCTGGCTCTCATGCTTTTAAATCACAGACATAGTATAATCAATAAATATAAAATACCCATGAAATCAAAGATTAGACACAGAAAGAGATCAGTGAATTCGATAAGCCCAAGATGACTACAACATCATCACAACAGCCAAAAACACCTGATCAACCTGGCTTTTTGTTGCCATAACAAATGTGTTTTATAAACACTCAGTTACAGCAGAAAAACAAATGACAAAGATTCAAGAGCCCAACTAAAGCAAACACTGGTCACCATGATGGTGACTACAAACTTTATTATTTTCTTTAAAACATCAACATCCAAATCTTTTAATTCTCAACAAGAACTTCTGTACATGTATACATGAAAGAAATAATGTCAAACTGGTTTGTAAACTGGTTTCACACTCAGTGTGGCTGAATTCAGTTGTAGTTCTTGTGTTTCTGCTCTTCTCATCTCTTTTTTTTCTGGTCTTGTTTCTCTGTCCTTCGGTGATTCTGCTCATCAGGTGTTCATCAGTGTCTGAATTCACTACCTTCATTTCATTCACTCTGTCAAGTGGACTATATTCGTGAACTAATGTAGGGAATAGTGAATGAGGATATAGGGTGTGATTTAGAACACAGTGTCGACTTTGAGCGATGTTAACTCTCAGTATATTCCTGTAGGCTATTTTCTCGAAAATGACAAATATTACCCAGAATGCATTGTTTTCTACAGTATATATCTGTTTTAATGGAAAATGGTATGTTACTGTCAGAATTTGGTCATATTTTTACAGCAAGGTCCAACAGTGTAATATAACAATATTAAAGGGTTATTTCACCCAAAAATGAAAATTCTGTCATTTATTACTCACACTCCACACCCATAAGACCTTTGTTAACCTTTGGAACGCAAATTGAGATATTTTTGTTGAAATCCGATGGCTCCGTGAGGCCTACATAGGGAGCAATGACATTTCCTCTCTCAAGATCCATAAAGGTACTAAAAACATATTTAAATCAGTTCATATGAGTACAGTGGTTCAATATTAATATTATAAAGCGACGAGAATATTTTTGGTGCGCCAAAAAAAACAAAATAACGAATTATTTAGTGATGGCCGATTTCAAAACACTGCTTCAGGAAGCTTCGGAGCATTATGAATCAGCGTGTCGAATCCGCAGTTCGGAGTGCCAAAGTCACATGATTTCAGCAGTTTGACAGTTTGACATGCGATCCAAATCATGATTCGACACTCTGATTCATTATGCTCCGAATCTTCCTGAAGCATTGTTTTGAAATCGGCCATCACTAAGTAAGTCGTTATTTTGTTTTTTTTGGTGCACCAGAAATATAATAATTTTTATAATATTAATATTGAACCACTGTCCTCACATGAACTGATTTAAATATGTTTTTAGTACCTTTATGGATCTTGAGGGAGGAAATGTCATTTCTCCCTATGTAGGCCTCACGGAGCCATCGGATTTAAACAAAAATATCTTAATTTGTGTTCCGAAGATCAACGAAGGTCTTACGGGTGTAAAACGGCACGAGGGTGAGTAATTAATGACAGAATTTTCATTTTTGGGTGAACTAACCATTTTAAATAAAAAAGACTGTTGGATGAGATTAAAAATGTACAAGGCATAGGCCTATTCTTTAAACATTTATTGATAAACTTCATTCGAATGCTGTCTAGGCAACATCGCGCACAATACAATAGGCCGCAATATGTTCATATGTCAATATGTTAATATCACACTTTTCCTTAATTAAAAATAAATATTATTATAATCTGTTTTGGAAAAAAAATCCTTTGTTGTTTAGTGGTGAGAATGTAATGAAACAAACACTTAAGAGATGTCTTTGTTGATTTTATTCTTGCAAGAGGTCATTCAATGCAGACACAGAGCTCCACAGAGAAGAACACCCTCATCCAGTGCTGGCTGACTTATATACCCCCCCTTATTGTTCCTTGTCACCCCAAACCAATCATAACACGTTACCATATACAGATCAGAAGAATAAGAAAAAGTAAATGGGTCTAAAATTTAGCAAATGCACTATTGAACTCCAAGATGTCTAGACAAACACATTTTTTTTTCTTTCTTTGCATTTTTTTTTCTTTTCCTCACTTCCTTTGTCAGTTAGAAGTGCTTCTTAAAATACAGCATAAGCAGTAATTTACCACTGAACAAGCTGTTTTAAATGTCACATAAGACAGAGAGAAAACAAATTTCAATGCATAATTTTATAAATCAAGAAAATTAATGATAAACAATAAAAATTCCTCTACATAATCTTATCCATTTCTGATAATTCCAGGTTGCTATGGTTGCACAGGTTGTTTACACATTTGATTCGTGGCCACGAGAAAAATATATCGTTCCCTCACCATATGATCTCGAGGCCACGACTTTACATCATTTGGCCACAACATAAGGATGTCATTACCTCAACAAAATGATCTCGTGGCCACAACTTCTTATCACGTTCCCACGAGTTTATATGTCATGGGAACATGATAAAACTAAGTGAACCAAACATGTCCCCTCCTGGTCACCGTACTATCAAACTTTTCACTTTTACAGTTCACTTATCTCTCTCTCTGTGTGTGTGTGTGTGTGTGTGTGTGTGAGAGAGAGAGACAGATGGATAGAGTACAAGGGAAAAGAAACAGTCAATGACTGTATAAAATCATCATTTTACATGATAGTATGCCATGTGATACTGTAAACATATTACCATAATAGAGACTGCCACATTACTGTAACTCACCCTTCATCTGTAAAGATCAACTACAGTATAGATTCAGTCATATGGTACAGTGAGATCATTTACTATATTGGCAGCACACTCTGCTCTAGCACAGAACATTATGACTGTGTCATACTTCACACCTTTTGATAACACACTGAATAGATATTATTACAAACATTATGGATTTTATGTAATTTAGATAATGTAAGACATTTGTAGCCTGTGTAACTAATTATTTCAGCAACAAGAGTGATTTGAAACATGTATCTTGCATTGTTGGCTATTGTATTAACTGATTGTTAAAAGTACTAAATTGAAAGAAGATCGTACTGTTGTGTTTCAGTGATTAAACCAAATGTTCTCATTACATATCACAATTATCTTGAGTTTTGAAACTGATTATGTGGAATGAAAATTTGTAGAACTAGAACGAAAGCATGAGATCAGGTTTTGAAAGAAAGCTGTGTTACAAATGCAATTACTTTTGTACTAAGAGTTTTGAAAATATACACCTTACTTGTGAAAATAGTACCAAAGCAAAAAAAAAAAAAAAAAATCTCAATAAGAACTTTTCTACACATATGACAGAAATAAAGTCAGTCTGGCTTGTTAATGCTGTTTTTGGAGTTGTTTAATGACGTTGGAGACTGACGTCACACAAATGTTTAGACGTCAACCCAATTGTGATTTTCAACCAAAATTTGACATCTGAACGATGTTGGAGTCCACGTTCAATAAAATTTCTAGCTGAGGTAGTCTCACATTGTGGCCATAGTATGAGCACACAGTGAGTGCACTGTGAGGTTACACTTTTAGATCATGTGACCATGTAGTGAGATCACTGCACTTGACCCTTGGATTTTCTCAAAAGACTTTCAAAAGTTTAGAGACGATAATAACACTAAACCCCAACAGTCAGTGATGAGATAATGCTCAGATGCTTTCATAATTAATAAGTAAAAGGCATCTGATTTCTGGCTTTTTTTTAACACAACACATGTGTGTTCTAAACACAGTGTTAAAACAACCAACAAAAGCTAATTGGAAAAATCAAGGTTTAAGAGCACAACGAAATGAATCTCCATTCAACAAAATGGTGACTTAAAAAATATTTAATTTTCAATTATAAATAAATAAATAAATAAATAAGTGAAGCTGGCAAAGCTGTTTTTTTGTTTTTTGTTTTGTTTTTTAGTTGTTTGATCATCCTCTGTTGAGATCTTGAGAGATTTAATTTAAATGTTTGCAGTTGATATTCCATTGGCTGACATCTGATCAACTATTATTTACGATAGAAATAAATTTGAATAAAAAAAGATTAACTAAGAAATAAGTCAAATTAGGTTAAATTAGTGTAAATGAACATGAGCTGTGGTGTTCACTTTACTTTCGTTATTCTAACTAAACTTTATAAGTTCAAATAACTACATTTGTCAAGTTGAAAGTACTTAAAATTCTAAGTAAATACAACTTAACTCAAAAAGTTAAGTTAGAAATTTACTTTTTTTTTTTTTTACAGTGTGTGAGACAAATTGTTAACAATGTTTTTCTACTTCAAAATTTTTTTTTAATTGAATGTGTCACTTGCTATTTCTTTGTTTTTCTGAGTGAAACTTCTACATCAAATTTATCTTTAGTGTAAAGTGCTAAATCGGACTGGTACTGAGTCGCTGTCAGTCTCTTTAGCACAAACACGCTTTCTTTTTAAATGAATTTAGCTCACTATAGATTGCATCTTTTCACAACTTTATGCTAATGCAGTTAACATCATGCTTTTACCACCCACATGTGAATAAGAGGAGAATAAGTATGAGAAGGAGCGGAGACGGCAATTGGAAGAGGAGAAAAAGAGGAAGAAGAAGAAGAAAAGGAAAAGACAGAAGAAGATCCTGATGGGGGTTGCAGTTGGAGTCGGTATAGTAGCAGTTGCAGCTTTAACCGTGGCTACTGGTGGTGGAGGAGGTGTAGCTGCTTTGGTCGCAGGTAAAGCTGCACTTAAACATGCAATTAAGAAGAAGAAGGGAAAAAAAAGCTGCAAAAAACGTACAAAATAAATAATTTGACTTACTAGGACATGAGAGTTTATATATAGTTTTCCCACACTTATTTGTCATGCTAACCTGATAAGTTGCATCCTTCTGTACAAAGGTCTTTGATCTCCCATTATTGTCATGGTGTCCTGAATGGTCACTAGTCAGTGTGTGTTGTGTTGTCTTTATTCAGCAAATAAAAGCTTGCAATAATTCATATGAAATGACATATGAATATTTATTTTTGCATTATTTTGTTCAGTTGTTCCCAGTTCTGCTTTATGTAACTGTCTTTACAACTATGAACTGCAGGTATGATCTACGTTATTTGTTTTAAATAAATACACATTTTGTTAAATAAATAATTAAAATAAATAAAAAACTGTCAGTTTTATATTAAAAAAATAACGTACTCGGTTATTAACGTAACCGTGGTTCCCAGTGATACGGGAACAAGTACTGCTTTGCTACACACGATGGGAAAACTCCTTTTTCTCCGATTACAGAAGCCTTTTTCATAACACAGTGAAAACTGCATGGCCATTGGTTTGTGCAATTCAGATAAAACGAATCAATGACGAGGCAGTGGAGCTGCATGAGCCTATGGCGGTGAAGCCCACCAGAGCCTGCCAAAACGGGCAGGGTCATCTGGCTATATAAGCGGGCATTCTGACATAGGATCCTCAGGTTCGACTGAAGCAATGACACCGAGTCGTGCAGCGACATAGCACGGCTAGCAACGCAGTACTCGTTCCCGTATCTCAGGGAACTGAGGTTAAGTTAGTAACTAAATACATTTCCTTTCGATACTTCACTCATACTACATCGCTAGACGTGATGCGGAACCAGTACAATCACGGCGTGCTATGATAGAGGAACGATTAATATGTGAATTCACCTTAAGCACCTACGGGGATAGTATAGCAGGGCAAAGCCATAATAGTGTCTCAGACTTAAGTTGGGGCCCTGCAGGAGGCAAATCAGGCTAAACTCTGTACAGCCTAGGCACTTAGGGAGAGCCAAGAGCATACAAGTGGTAAAGGCAAATGCCTGAAGCCAGCAACCTGGATCTAATCGGGGTCGCAGACAGTTTTAGCGAGTTTGAACACGTTAAGGTCAAGCTCTGCTCAGAACTGGTCCTGCCCCGAGGCAGGCGCGTGGTTCCCAGTGAGTCAGGCTCCAAGAGGCCATTTTATTATGCAGAAAGTACCCAAGCCTGCAAGGCAGGGACGTCCAGGTTATAGAACCTGGCAAAAGTGGACGGCGAGGCCCAGCCGACCGCCGCACAGATTTGGACCGTGCCCAGGATGAGGCTATGCTTCTGGTGAAGTGGGCTCATACTCCAATAGGACATTGCAGGGCCAACGAGGTGTATGCTAGCACAATCGCATCAACTATCCATCGGGATGGTCTCTGCTTCATGACCGGATGCCCTTTGGGGCAGCCTCCGAAGCATAAATAGAGTTGAACAGGGCAGAACAGAGCCTGAACAGGGCAGAACGCTCAATGTAAATTCTCAAAGCCCTGACAGGGTAGAGCAGAGACTGTGGTAACCTCTGCTCTGAACGGAGTGGAGAACACTTTAGGTACATAACCATGCCTTGGCTTTAGGACGACTTTGGAGTCATTGGGCCCAAACTCAAGGCAGGTAGGGCTCACAGAGAGCACCAGTAAGTCTCCTACTTGCTTGACTGATGCTAAAGCTAGTAGCAGAAAAGCCTTAATCGACAGGGGTCAAAGGTCAGCTGACTGGAATGGCTTAAAGGGGGGACTCCTAAGAGCCCTGAGAACCGTAGACAGGTCCCATGTAGGGACAGTAAGAGAGTGAGGCGGGTTGACCCTCCTAGATCCCTTTAAAAAGCAAACAACCAAGTTGTTCCTGCCTAACAACTGTCCGGCTACAGGAGCGTGAGAAGCTGTTATAGCAGTCGTGGGCCAGTCCATTCTGCCTTTCGAAAAGTAAGTTGGGCAATAAAATTTGTCTTCTGAGATGAAGAGCTTGACCTCTGCCCTTCTGAAGATTTTCCAAATTCTCTGAACCGTTTGAGGATGGAGCATCCACTCTTCTCCGGGAGAGCGTGACTGCTCTCAGGTTCAGTTTGCCCAGCACATGCATTGCCCACAGGGAACGCAAGTTGGGGTGTGCCCATTCCAAGAGGCATTTTACCAAATTGAAGAGACGCTTTGAGGTGAGACTGCCTTGGCAGTTTATATAGTTTTATATACCACTATTATATAGTTTTATATGGTTTATATATCACCGTCATGCTGTCCAAGTGGACCAGAACGTGGTGTTCCTCTAGGTCTGGCAGGAAGGTCTGAAGTGCTCAACAAACTACAGCCCTCATTTGGGTTGGATTGAATACTGTTCCCAGGAATGAAATCTGTTGGCTAGGGGACATTGAGCTCTTGGCAAAATTGACCCTGAGCCCCAGGCACTCTAAGTGGCTGAGGAGAAGGGACCTGTGGGATACTAGCTCGGCCTCTGACTGGGTTAAGATGAGCCAGTCATCAAGGTAGTTTAGAATACGAATTTCCATCTGTCTCAGAGGGGAAAGAGCCACGTCCATGCACTTTGTAAAAGTGTGAGGATCTAGAGACAGCCCGAATGGAAGGCCTGTATATTGATATGCCACTCCCTTGAAGGCGAATTTTAAGAATTGCCTGGGCTATCTGGATATGAAAGTAAGCATCTTTCAGGTCTAGAGAGAAGAACCAGTGGAGAGGATCTGCTTCAAAGTAGTCATCCTGAACGATCAGGGCATGATTCAGGTGCCTAAAGTAGAGGATTTGTCTGAGGCCCCACATCCTTCTTGGGGACAATGACTGTAAAAGTCTTACTTGCTCTGAGCTGGCAGAACCCTCTCTACAGCTCCTTTGGCAAGTAAATTCCTCACCTCGGAGCACAGAACATGAGCATCCTTGCTCCCCACTGAGGTGGCAATCACGCCACTGAATCGCGGGAGTCTTCGAGCGAATTGAAGTGAGTAACCTTGCTTTATTATCCCTGAAACCAATTTTGACACTCCAGGAATGGCCTGTCAGGCCTCAGCCCTTGTGGCAAGGGGTTGAATTAGCTCGAGTGACAGGTCACTGAGAGGGGACCTGATGCTCATGATAAGTGGAAGAAAAAAACGTTCTCTTTTTGACTTTGTTGTTTTTTATTTTGTCCGCTATCGCAGTGGTTTGTTGCACAGGCGCTTGAACGGGCCCAGTGCTCACAACAAACACATTGTCTCCAGCACTCAGAACTGAACGGGGTGTTTGCAGGCATAAACAAGGTTGTTTGGGGGGTGGTCCGGCCACAGTGGGATGACTTCTGAGGTGTAGGGTCCAGCGCTATCTTGGGCCGGGGTCCCTGACGCTTCGGAAGGTATGGCGCTTTGCAGAGCGGGAGTGCTGTCGAGGCTCAGGCTGTGTAATAGGCTGAGCGGTCAAAAGTGCGACTGGGATGCAGCTGCAGAGCTGGAACGCTTGGGCAGGAAGTGTCGCACTGCTTGGGATGACTTCTGTGCAGTGGTGAAGCGTTCTGTGAAGCCATCGATGGCAGGTCCAAAAAGACCAGTGGGGGAAACCAGGGAGTCAAGGAAAAGGGTCTTGTCTGCTTCCTTAATCTCAATCAGGTTTAACCATAAATGGTGCTCCAGCACCACTAAGCTAGCCGATGACCTGAGCCGTCACTTTTGTAGCACGCAGGACCAGGTTGGTGGCGCTGCACAGCTCTTTAAATGCAGCTGGGTCGGGTCCAGACTCATCCATGGAACAGAGGAGTTTGGCCTGAAAGGTACCTGGAGGACAGCCATGGTGTGTATTGTCACAGGGTCGCTCTCTGCAAAGAAAGCGATCCGCAGATGCAGAGAGGTGAGACTCATGCTCTCGCAGTGAGAGCAATCCATCTCTGTGAGCGCAGCTTCCACGTGGGATTTCCCCTAGCAGGAAACACACTCACTGTGCCCGTCATCAGCGTGCAGGGGTGTTCTGCATGAGCCACAATTGTGACGCGACATTTGTATAGACGCCACAGAAATTTGCTCTTAGGAAAATGCTCTTTGAACTCGCCGGATGGCGGCAGGGGATGCGCTGAAACATCTGCTCACAGGCACCTGTGTCAGCTTAATATGCTGCAAGGCATGTCAACGGCGAGAAGGCTTTGAGTCTCGTTGTGCAGTGAAGAGAAGAAGCTTGTCGTTGCTGAAGGAGAATAAATATGAGGATCCTATGACAGAATGCCCATTCATATAGCCAGATGACCCCGCCCATTTTGGCAGGCTTTGGCAGGCTTCATCTCCATAGAATTGTGCAGCTCCGCTGCCTCGTCATTGGTTCATTTTATCTGAACTGCACAAACCATGCAGTTTTCACTATGTTATGAAAAAGGCTTCAGTAATCTGAGAAAAAGGAGTTTTTCCATCATGTCTAGTGATGCAGTACAAACAAAGTATCAAAAGGGAACAGACGTAAACACAAAGCTCAATTTAATTAATCATATGTCGTTCAAGGATCATGGGGATAGAGATAACAGCATTTTCATGTTTCATGTTTTAATTATTTCTTATGCAGTCAGTGCTTACTGTAGCAACAAACCTCTGTTAATTTTTAATAGGAACTTCAGTAGATGCGTGAAAGAAAATATGTTAGTCTGATTAGTAATAAGTGAAGCTGGTAATGTTGTTTGTGGAGTTGTTTAATCCTCCTCTGCTGAGTTCTTGAGAGATTTAAACCCCTTTACTGCACACCCCACATTTTGGCAGGTGTGGCATAAATGACATACCCAAAATAAAAAGTTTGCTGCTCATAAGTCATTCTAGATAGACACATAATCAACATATTAAGAAAGCCAACACTTGAGAGTTTACAGTGTAATACTCAGAATTGACTTATTAATATGGAGATATATAAGCTCAAACATAAAAACAAAAATATTAAGAAAATAATTGTATGTATAAAAATATTATATAAATGTGGTATAACAACTTATAACCAATTAAAGTGAAGCCACAAGTCTGGCCATGCTTAATTTCAAAATTGAGGAATATATCTCTAAAACTATGCATTTTATTAATCATTTGCTGAGATTATGTCATGTAGAGAAGGACAATAAAAATGCTAATGAAATTATTTATGGCCCCTATAACTCTAATGTCTGCCCATTCACAACTCTATTGTCTTCTCTCAAGGAATGTTAGCACACTGTTAAACCTTGCTGTAAAAAAACGACCAAATTCTGACAGTAACAAACCATTTTCCATTAAAACAGTTATATACCATAGAAAACAATGCATACTGGGTAATATTTGTCATTTTCGAGAAAATAGCCTTAAGGAATATACTGAGAGTTTACAGTGCTCAAAGTCGACACTCAGAGGCTGTGTTCTAAATCACGCCCTATATCCTCATTCACTATTCCCTACATTGGTTCATTAATATAGTCCACTTGACAGAGTGAATGCAAAAATTGAGTGAATTCAGACACTGATGAACACCTGATAAGCAGAATCACTGAAGGACAGAGAAACAAGACCAGAAAAAAGAGAAGAGAAGAGCAGAAACAGAAGAACTTCAGCTGACTTCAGCCACACTGTGTGAAACCAGTTTACAAACTAGTTTGACATTATTTCTTTCATACATGTACATAAGTTCTTGTTGACAATTAACAGATTTGGATGTTGATGTTTAATTCAAAATAATACATTTTGTAGTCACCATCATGGTAACCAGTGTTTGCTTTAGTTGGGCTCTTGACTCTTTAACAGTCAGTTACAGCAGCCAAAAAAACCCTAATGTTTATAAAGCTCACTTGTTATGGCAAGAAGAAGCCAAGAGAAAGTTGATCATGTGTTTTGGCTGTTGTGATGATGTTGTAGTCATCTTGGGCTTGTCGAATTCACTGATCTCTTTCTGTGTCTAATCTTTGATTTCAAGGGTATTGTGATTTCATATTTATTGATTATACTATGTCTGCGATTCAACAGCATAACACCCAACAATATGCTGAAGTCATACAGTGCATAAAACATTTTGAGCTCCTGCATAACTTCAAGACACACACAAACATCAACAATCAGAATATAAATCTCAACAATGGTGACATTTAAAAATTTTATGTCGCAATGCATGCTGGGTGTCAGCATAGTACAAAGCTCCCAGCATGCACTGCAGCATGAATAAATTATGCAGCTGAATAGTCTTTTTTATTGCCACCATTGTTGAGATTCATGTGCTGATTTTTGATATCTGTGTGTATCTAAGTGCATGGTGTTTAAAAAAATCCTTCATTGTAACTGATTATTGTTGGAACTCTTGCTGTTTCACAGTGGCGATAATGTAAAATTTTAGTCTGTTAGTACTGTAATTCAAAAGATTAAAGACAGTATGAGTTCAGTGAATCGAGAGACTATGTGATGGTTATATCTTCATCAATACATAACTATCAGCATTCAATGATCACTTTTTTCTTCACATTTGTTTGTGCCATCATGTGCCTTGCAAAAACAGTTAAGGCAAAGGTCAAGAGCTCAACTAAAGCAAATGCTGATCTCCTTAATGGTGACATCAAACCAAACATTTTCAATTAAACATCAACATTTTTGAATTTCAGATAAATTTCTGTTAAGTCAAGAAGATCTCAAGAAGATCTTCAGTAGAAGTTAAGTCAATCTGGTCAGTAATAAGTGTAATAATGTGTAATGGCTGGAAGTTGTAGTTCTTATGTTTCTGCTTCTTCATTTTTTTGTCTGTTCTCATTGTTCCTCTTCTCTTGAGTGATTCTGCTTATTAAAAGCAGGTGTTCATCAAAAATGCTCAATCATCACTTACACATTCACTTAATTATTGCAACAGCATCACAGCATTTACTCTTTGTAGTGTGGACACTAGAGGATGTTCCTGTGGAGTTAAAAGGGTTAAAGGTGTAAGATAAAAAGACACACCCACAAAATGTATTTTAACAGTAACAAACTAAGTTTAAAAAAAAAAAAAACACTGTTGCCAGTAGTTTACTGTAAAATTAAGTTTTGTGTGTCACCATTGTGCTGAAACAGAGACTGTGTCTGTACCCTGAATTAGTAAATACAAAAAACTCTCAAACCCATTTAAGGGTAAAAATTTAATTGATGTTCAACAAATAAAAAACAGATATAATACTGATGAACAAATGATAAAGCTTGGGTTGCTGAATATTAGATCCCTTTCTTCAAAAGCACTTATTGTAAATGATATTATAACAGACAATAATCTAAAAAGGGGGAGTTGTTGCTGTAATTTCTAGTTATATCTTCTGTATTTCTCAAAAGTCTTTCAAATATAATTCCTTCAAAGTAATGGTGCTTTATGTAACATTGTGTAATGTAAGCGACAAATCCTGTTTAACATTTATGCTGGCTACTGTATACAGGCCACCAGGGCACCATACAGACTTTATCAAATAATTTGCTAAAAGAAGATTTTCTATCAGAGTTAGTACTGGCTTTAAATAAAGTCCTAATTTTTGGTGATTTTAATATCCATGTAGATAATGAAAAAGACGCATTAGGATTGGCATTTACAGACATTCTAAACTCTATTGGAGTTAAACAACACGTGTCGGGACCCACTCATTGTCGTAATCATACTTTAGATCTAATATTGTCACATGGAATCGATATTGATGCTGTTGAAATTCTGCAGCAAAGTGACGACATCTCAGATCATTATCTAGTCTTGTGTATACTACATTTAGCCAAGGTGGCAAACCCACCACCCTGCCACAAATATGGTAGAACTATCACTTCTACCACTAAAGATTGCTTTAAAAATAATCTTCCTGATCAGTTTCATCTCTTTAGCATACCAGATAAATTAGAAGACCTCAATGTTGCAACAGAAACTTAAATAAAATTAAGGAAATTAGTCCAACGCCATGGTACAGCAAGCACACTCAGGCCCTTAAGAGAGCAGCTGGAAGAAAACAACTAGAAGTTTTCCGTATTTCGTGAAAAGAACACATTTTTTACATACAGTTATGCCTTAAAAACTGCTAGATCTACTTATTTTTCTAATGTCTTAGAAGAAAACAAACACAATCCTAGGTATTTATTTGATACAAATTAACAACAAATAAATTTTCAACATCTGATATTTCCAAACAGCACAGCAGTAATTACTTTATGAACTTCTTTACTTGCATGATTGATAATATTAGAGAGAAAATTATAACCATGAAACCGTCTACTACAGTATCGCGTCAGACAGTGCATTGTAGTGTCCCTGAGGAAAAATTCTATTCATTCGCTGCAATAGGAGAGCAAGAATTGTCTAAACTTGTTAAATCATCAAAATCAACAACATGTATGTTAGACCCTATACAGACTAAGCTATTGAATTGAAGACGCTTTCAGAGGTCATAGATCCTCTTCTTAATATCGTTAATACATCTTTGTTACTGGGATACAAACTGAAAACTTTTAAGCTGGCTATTATTAAATCTCTTATTAAAAAAAACACAACTTGATCCTAGATAATTAGTTAATTACAGGCCGATATCGAATATACCTTTTCTGTCAAAGATACTAGAAAAGGCAGTTTCATCACAACTATGTTCCTTTTTAGAAAGAAATGGTATCTGTGAGGATTTCCAGTCAGGATTCAGACCGTACCATAGTATGAGACTGCTCTCATTAGAGTTACTAATGATTTGCTCTTATCATCAGATCGTGCTTGTATATCTCTATTAGTGTAACTGGATCTTAGTGCTGCATTCGACACTATTGATCACAATATTCTTTTAAATAGACTCGAAAATTATGTTAGTGTTAGTGGAATTGCATTGGCATGGTTCAAATCATACTTTTCTGACCGTTATCAGTTTGTAGTAGTAAATGAAGAGATGTCATATCGATCACAAGTTCAATATGGAGTGCCATGTAAGACTTGATTTTCCTGCTAAGACAAAAACTGAGAACAAGAACCCTGCAATAAAGCAATAAAACTCATCTGGAGAGAAGATCTCAAAGAAATAGCATAGGACAACGCCTTGCCCTCACACATCTACAGGATGCAATAATGTAACTTGTATACCTATTGTTTTTTCCCTTTCATGTTTGGTATCATTTTAAATGTTGGTATCATTTTAAATGCGATTGGTAAAATGGTCTCAATTTCACAGCAGTCACTAGTATTATGAAGAAGATTGAAAACTAAGGAGAATTCTGTCCTCCTTTTGGGTATTGAAACACCCACTCCTCTCCCCCAAAACAGGTGTTGGTGTAATAAATATTTACAACCCTTTTGTTCTGGTCTGTATATAAGGTAAAGTGCAAAGCAGTCATGCAGGATTTTCTGTAGCCAGAGACCCCCACACAGTGATGGACAAGTGTCTTCAAACACTAATCCACCACTGTGTGCATGTGCATTTCAATTAATGTTATGCATTTATTATTTCTGAAATGGCTTCTAATTGTCCAACTATGAAATTGACATGGTACATTTTTACTTGACAAATAAAATGTTATATTTGATTTACTCTGGATTCTTCTGAAATCATTATGAGCAGTAGATTATTGGAGTCCATATTTCCGCAAATCTGCGTCAGGATAGATTCAAACTAAAGGCCCATGAAAGGAGCATGTGAGCACATCATGGGACTTTTTGATTTTTGTCTATCAACTGGCTTAGCAAGTTGCAGTATCGTGACTAAGAAAACGGTGTTTTTGTATGAACAAGCATGTGGCGGTTCGACTCAAATGCATTAGTAAACTCTGCACCCTCTGACTAAGAATCAGAACTAGCGAGTTTGTGATTGTGAAAGGCACTCACCAGCCGAAGTGACTTTTCTAAGTGTTATGGGTCCGTAATGAACGAATAATTGAAAATATGAGATACCCAGAATAATCAAAAATCTGAATTAATACATAACAAATGATTAATTTCTAATTGGGAACACAACCTAAGAGTAATAATCATTTAAAATTGGAGTCAGATTAAACGAGTGAAATTAAGTGAACTTCACAGAGGCGCTGAAAAGACATACACGCGTTAACCTTCGCCCAGGCCGTCGGATTCTGTTTTTGGGCCGATGCGGGGTTCCTTACAGCCACAAGGCTCAGTACTAGGACCGTTGCTTTTCACTCTGTACATGCTACCCTTAGGAGATATCATTAGGAAGCATGGCGTTAGCTTTCACTTTCTGATATAAAAAATTAGATGACCAGTAATTTCCTACTACTAAATTCAGAAAAAACAGAGATTATAATTATAAGACCTAAAACCTCTGCATTTAATAACCTAGAATACTGTCTAACACTTGATGGCTGCTCTGTTAAGTCTTCGTCGTCAGTTAGGAACCTGGGTGTGCTCTTTGATACCAATCTTTCATTTGAAAGCCATGTTTCTAAAAAATATATTTTTTCTAAAAAATATATATATAAACTACGACATATGCTCTCATTGACAAATGCAGAACAGTTCATGTGTTCATGACCTCAAGGCTAGATTACTGTAACGCTCTATTGGGTGGATGCCCTGCTTGCTTGATAAACAAACTACAGCTGGTCCAAAATGCAGCAGCTGGAGTTCTTACTAGAACTAGGAAGTATGACCATATTAACCCAGTTCTGACAACAATGCATAGATTTTAAAATCTTGCTAATCACTTACAAAGCTCTAAATGGTTTAGCTCCCCATTATCTGAGCGAGCTGTTAACGCATTATAGTCCTTACCGTCTTTTGCGATCTTAGAATTCAGGTCAATTGATAATGCCTAGAATATCAAAAATCAACGACAGGTGGTACACTGTAAAAAATTGCGAATTTACAGTAAAATACTCGCAAAATAGTTGCCAATAATTTACTGTTACTTTTACAGTTATTTACCATAATCTACATTATAGTATGTTGCTGTAAAAGTACCATGCACTCAATTAAAACTCGAGTCAACTGCCTTAAATTGGCTGATTGTCATTTAAATTAATAAACTAATATTTATAACTATATGAGCATATTGTTCACTTGAACTTATTTCATTTGAGTCCACTAAAAAAGAACATTACTAAAGTAAAAATAACAAAATTAAACAAAATCATTAAAACTAGAAACATCAAGACAGCTTAAATCTCTTGCAGATAACTGCTAGCTAACAACAACACATGTGTGATTAAAATTAGCTAAGAGATTGTCACTGCATCAGCAACTACCAGAGGTGGAAAGTCCAGCGGTCAGAAAGTAAAAGTTCATATGTTTATTTCACACACTGAAGCATTGTTAAAGTTAATGAGATAATTAAGTGATTGAGTGATGATTGACCATTATTGACCATTATTGAAGACACCTGCTGCTAACAAGCAGAATCACCAAAGGAGAAAAATCACAATTTTTAAGTCACCATCATGGAGAACAGGGTGTGCTTTAGTTGAGGTCTTGACCCTTGACTTTTCAATATTTGATTTTGTTTGGCTGTTGTAACTGAGTTATAACAGCCAGACAAGCAAAGAAAAAAGATGGTCAGGTGGTGTTGGTTATGTTTTCACATAATCATTATTTGACCTGAATCACTGAACTCATTTAGAGCCTAATCTCATTACTGATTATAGCAGCACTGTGATTCTACAGCAGAAAATCCAGCTTTTTCAATATAATCCAAAGAATTCCTTAAAAGTTGTTCTGATAAAATAAAAAAAATCTTTCATTTAGAGACACAGACATCAAGAATCAGCCTGTCAATCTCAACAATGGTAAGAATAATAAAGCATGTTGCAGTGCATTCTGGGTGCCACCAATCAAAATTCATCCATGGCTCCCATCATGCATTGCTGCGTGAATAAATTATGAGCTTAATTGTCTTAGGAATTTTCTTTTATTCTACATTAAGGCAATTCAGATGACATTTTAATGCATTTGTCATGTGTACGAAAGTCTGTCAAACATCATTAGAGCGCCACCCTAAGGCTGAATAAAGCAAGGACATTAGAATTCTGCCAAAAGTGTGTCTGATGTGTTCAGCGATTAGGATATAAAGCTTACAAAATGTTTATCATAAACTAGCACTAAGACCCAGAATCTGCCCTACCTAAATTTATGGCCAGGAGCTGCTACTGGCAGTGTGTTAACTGAGTTTCTTTGTTTCTGCTGCGCTTATTTGTTTCGATTTCTCCACGAGATGCAGCGCAAGCATTTTGTTAGCGTCAGTACATTACATCAGCCTATATATTATTATGCACTATCGATAATATCAATATTATTATGCACTAAGCCACTTAGACTAAATGAATGCAGAAGCATTATCGTGTTTTGGTGATTCCCTAGTCATTTTTTTTTATTAGCGTTTTAATCAGGCCAGGCAAGTAAAATTCTCTTTCACTTGCCCCTTTAAAAAATCAATTTGTCCCGGGTAAGCGGACAAGCGTTAATGTCGAGCCCTGCGACGTGTTTTTAGTTCTTCCTCATTTTTTTTCTTTTTGTCCATTTAATTCATAATTAATGTTATTATGCAATGAGGTTGATCTCATTTGTGCCCCCCTGAAAAAAATGTAATGCCCGTCCGTGAATTTGTGTCTGGCGCTGGGTCTGGTTCAACTTTCAAATTCAGTCGATTTTATAACAAAATTTAAACAATAGATGTCGCTCTTTAATAGCCTACTGCGTGTGACAGATTAGCTACTGCAGTGCCTGTAAGCGGCAGATCAAGCGGATCAGACACACATGAACCGATCTTCTCTTCCTCTTGCCAGTTACAGAATGAAATATGAACATCAAAAGGTAGGCCTATATGATACAGTACAACTTACAGAAGATCATTGTGTCTCATAGGACACTTCCCTCGGGATGTCGAGTTTTTACATTGGTTAAAAAATGAATAGCCTATTGATAACAATCCGTGCGATCAAGCTGACAAAAATAATAAAAAAGTGCACAAGACATGTCATTACTCTAAAGAAGTTGTTATACTTGATCTAACTCAAAACATTTAATTTTCTATCTAGCCATCAGTGTTATGTAAAAAGTTTGGTTGATTTAAATTAAAAGTAAGTCTTGTTAGTGTAAAGTAAATACATTTCTGTAAATTAAATAAAAACTATTGCTTCCCATTGTCATGCGAGATGACGTTCAGCTTTCTGCCATCTTGTTACACCGCATGGATGAACTCGGCGTGGTAAAACGGGAATCAAGAAAATTGGTAAGTAATTTTAAACATACGTTTGGGCATATTATTAACATTATACGTGTATGATTTCATAAAATATTATGTTGTACTGTTGTTTTACATACGGTTAGTATTACTAGTTTGATGGCTCTAACTCGGCTAGAAGATTTACAAGTTTCCCTCATCATGATGTTAAACCGAATGGAAATAAAATAATAATAATACAAGTAAACTGCTTGAGGTGAGATGGATTGATATTGAAACGTAGTATACGTAGAAGACTGTTTCGGGTATGCTGGAGTGCGATACTGTCTGGCGCCATGTATAAAGTACATGCACGCTTCAGACACTTTGTATGGACTTAACGTAGTTATGAAGCTTTATTTTTATGATGATTTTTATTGATTTATTATTAAGCTCGTGTTCGCAAGGTATTCGCTCTGCTTAATTGTATGGTCTCTCATTTATGATTTATGTTAACACATAACGTTAGCTTTACATGAAGGCCCAAACACGTCTTTAGTGACGTGCCTAAACACTTATTTTAAAGTATTGCGTCGACCAGCATACCCGGTAAAGAAGTCGTCTGTTTACTTTTATGTGAGCCAGTTTGTTATTTCTTTGTCATTTGTAGGATGGGGTACTGCTGAACAACAATTATGACAGGTTTTGAATAACCCAGTCACATGAAAAACCTAAGTAATTTGCACTTTTTAATTATTGCTTTGGAGGGTCAGTTTTGTAATTTATCTCTGCTCTACCTCACCATTCTCGTTGGCAAGTAACTCAATGTGGAAATGCAAAGATTGTGGCGTCTCCAAAGCCAAGCGTTCTGAGCTTCTCAAGCATTTTAAGCTTGATCAAAGGAATTTTGGACGTCGTCATCCTTATCCTTGTGTTTATTCAGACTGTCCTTGTTCATTTAAAACTTGGAGTTCTCTGAAGAGCCATGTGTCAAGGAGGCATCCTCAGCATCCCCCTCAAAAAGATGCACTGACAACTTATAAATGCTTGCTTTGTGAATACAAACACATCATCGTTTAAAGACTACTTCCATCACATTGGGCAGCACCTAAAAAATAATGAAACTGTTCCTTGTGTTTTTAGTGGGTGCTCATACAAAACCAATATTTATGTATCATTTAGAACACACAAGGCAAGAAAACACAAATCATTCTCTGAAGAGGACTTAAAGCCTGGCATTGTTGTCAGTGAAAGATCAGTCCCTATTTTTTCTGCAGAAGATGACATTGAATCAGATGAAGATGTCTCACTTGATGTACCTACATCCTCTGGTGTAATAACAGAAAATACTGAAGACTTATCCAAAGCTATAGAGCACAAATTAGCCTCAGTCCTATTAAAGTTAGAGCACGTTTTTCTTGTACCTGGTGTGGCCATTGATGACCTTTTGCAGGAGTTGCAGTATTTAATTAGTACAGTTTCAGTTCCAGTTGTTAATCAAACTATTCACCAGGTACTGCAGGAACATAATTTGCAGGTTGATAAAGTTGTTGTAGATGAGTTAGCCACCTTTCTTTGCCAGTCACATCCAATTCAAACAGCAATCAGAGAGCAAGGTCCACTTTCCACTACATGGAAAGAGAAGGCATACTACAAAGCCCATTTTTCAGTAGTAAAGCCTGTAGATTATGTGCTTGATCGGAGTGATGGAAGGACATTTCAGTACGTTCCAATTCTACAATCCCTGTAGCAACTTCTGAGTTGCCAGCCAATACTTGATAATACACTTTATTTAAAATCAGTGTATAAAGGAGATGAATGTAAATATACATGTTTTTTTTTTTTATTCACTCAACTTCCAAAGGAATGAACTGCTTTCTGAACCTGCTATCGCTTTAATTTTGTACGATGAGGAATCCTTGGCACGTCCAAGAAAAAACACGTTTTTGGAGTTTATTGGATATTAGTCAATTTACATGAAGGATGTCAGTCATCCCTGTCTGCTATAAATTTAGCTGCTTTAATTAAAAGCAGTGATGTTAAGCATTTTGGGTATGACAAAGTGCTGGAACCATTGATTGATGACCTTGTCACGTTGGAAAGACATGGACTTTTCATTGAAAAACTGGGAAAGACTGTGAAGGGCACAGTTCACTGTATTGTTGCTGACAATCTTGGTGCTCACAGTATTGCAGGATTTGTGGAAAATTTCTCTGGAAAATATGTCTGCAGATTTTGTACAGCAGAGAAAGAACAATACCAGACTCAAGAAGTTGGATCTGAAACATTCTGCATCAGAACTGAAGAACTACATTCTGCTCATCTTCAGTTTATGAAAGACATTGACTTGCCTCACCATTTTGGTGTGAAAGGGGGGTGTGTGTTTTCAGAAAAATTATCACACTTCAAAGTTTGCACAGGACTCCCGGCTGATGTTGTGCATGATCTCTTTGAGGGTATTGTCCCTTTTGAGATAGCTTTGTCCTTGACAGTCTTTTCATCTAAAAAGTATTTCACCTTGGAACACCTGAATAAAGCAATTCAGAACTTTCCATTCAAATGGAATGACAAGACAAATCGTCCACATACTGTTCCTCTCACATTTTCTGCAAGAAGAACAGAAGGGGGTAATGCCCATGAAAATTGGAGCCTGTTCAGGTTTTTTCCTTTTTTGATTGGAGACAGAGTGCCTGCCAATGAACCTGCATGGCAGATTCTAAATGATTTGAAAGATATTGTAGATCTTGTTGTCGCTCCTTCACACACAAAAGCTTCTATAGCATGTCTGGCCTTCAAGATATCGGAGCATAGAATCAGATTCCAAGAGGTTTTCCTGAGACTAAACTTTTGCCCAAACACCACTACTTGGAGCATTATCCTGAGCTAATTGAGAAATTTGGCCCTCTGGTTGCTCTGTGGACAATGTGATTCGAGGCTAAGCATAGCTTCTATAAAAGAGTTGTGCATCACACCAACTGCTGCAAGAATGTGCTCCTCTCATTGTCACAAAGACATCAGTTTCATATGGCATATCATCTGTATCAGTGCAGCTCTCTTACACCAAGATTTGAAGTATCACATGTTTCTAATCTTCCCATTGATGTTCTGAATGAAGACATATCATGGACTGTACAACAGAAAGACCAAAACCTGGATGTTGTGTGCTTGGCCAAGGAAGTAACATTTAAAGGCTTCACCTACAGAGAAAGTATGGTCATTGCTCATGGAGAATGTTCAAGACTTCCAGAGTTTGGCAAAATTCAGCAAATTATTGTGTTGCAGGACAAACCAATGTTCATTGTCAGAAGACCTGATGCATGGTATACTGAACATTATAGAGCCTATGTCTTGGTCCAGTCATCTGACAAGAAAATTTAACTTTTAGAGCACCATGACCTTACAGACCCATATCCACTTGTTCAGTACACAATTGGGGGGAGACGCATTGTGGCTCTGAAGAGATATATACGTGTTTGAGGTTAGAATTGTTTATAAATTCTAAGAAAAGTGCACAAGATGTAATGAACATGTAAATGTCTAGCAATTTATCTATTACTTGTACTGTATCTAATCTTATTTATTTTCTTTTTTCCAGAATCTGTTAGCATGTCAGTAAGAAGATCTGCCAAGCTTTTGGTGATTTGTGAGTCAAGATGATTCAAGAAAGTTGCTTCTGCCAGATGGGACTCCCGAATCAGTGGATGAGCTCATTGAAAAAGTGAGGGAAGTTTTTGGATTAAATGGTAGATTCAGACTACAGTATCAGGACAAAGATTTTGGGGATGTATTTGTAAATTTGACGAACACTGGAGAACTTCAGAGTCTTGGCACTCTAAAGATTATCCCGTTGCCAGATGAAGACTCATTCACTGCTCAAACAAATGATGGGACCCAGTCTAATGATGATGCTCTGTCCTCCGTTGGCTCTGGCGACACTGATGATACAATCATCCTCTCACCCCCTGGCTCAGAAACAGTTTCTACAAGAAATCAACAGTGGCCAAAAGAATTTAATATTCCACGCTTTTCTTATGTCACTGAACTCCAATTAGAGAGAGGAAATGCTCTTTTTAAGGCTAACGGAACAAGACTGACTGTCACTCCAAAGATGAAGTCTGATATTCTGGAGAAGGTTTGTGATGAGATATACAAGTATAAATCTTATCCCAACAGTGCAAACTTCTGTGAAGTTTCAGAGGCACTTATCAAGAAGCACCCTTGCTTAGCAGAAAAAGGATCCTGAAGATGAAGATGGGAAACCTACGCACACAGTTGAAAGGTCTTGGATGCTCTGAGTATTTGGTAAATTCTCTGAAAACCAAAGCCTCAGACCATGCTTTTCCAGCAAAAAAATGTTAAACAACCTAAACGTGGTGAGGCCAATCACATCCCATCCCTACCTGCTGGAGAGACATCAGCAAACCTTGAAATTGAGCGCCTGATACTTTTAAAGGAAGTGAAGAAAAGAAACAATGCATTGACAGTCAGAGAAAAAATGACAAAGACGTTTGCCTTACGCAGACAAGAGATTGTGGAAAACCAACCTAGTGTTCAAGAACTGCAAGAAAGATGGCCAGCTCTGTTTCAACAAGAGGAGTTAAAAGCATTTATTTTATTGAAAAATGTTAAAAAGTGACTAATCCTGAATTTACCATAGTTTTTACCATGGGATTTTAGTATGTAGTGTTTTTGAAAATGTCTTAGATGCCCTAATTATACCTTTTGTTTAATGCTTTGTGTGTATAAGTATTTTTACAACTAGTTCTCAAAGTAAAATATTTTTTTTCAGAAGTCTATTTTCTGTTTCTCTTTCTTACAGATTAATACCGAATTTTTGCGCATCACGACCTTACCTTCACAATCGAGATTTATGGCCCCTTTGGACAGACAGCTCTCAGCTTCTCCAGGTTATTAGGAGCAAAGGTGGAGTCCTCCGTGAAAAAACTAAGGACACTATTAAAGTTATGGATCAGGTATTGGTTGTATGCGAACAAAATTGCTTGTGGCAATCAATTTAGTAGTGTTTTGGTCTAATAAAAACAATACATCTTGAACATTTTGTAGAGTCTGGACATAGACATCAGAAGAGAGAGCCTACTGAAGTGCCTGATCATGTACCTTGGTGAAGATGCAAGCTGTCTTATCAAAGAATACCAGGTAATGTAGACAATGCAAACCACTGAAATTTTCTCCAACCATGTTTGCCTTAAAGTGATATTTCACTACCAAATCAACATTTCCCCATGTTTTACACACCCTCAAGGCATCCTAACTGAATATGGTTATATTCTTGAAGAACAATACAGGCAAAGTTATAATCCTACGTATCATTTTACTTCCAAGCAGGAGAATGGGAGTGAATTGTTGACTTTAAGCTTTAAATAGTGCATCCATCGATCAAAGAACTGCTCGACACGGCTCTGTGGTCTTAACAAAGGTCTTCTCAAGCCTTGAGGGTGAGTAAAACGTGGGGAAATTTTGATTTGGTAGTGACATATCGCTTTAAAGTAGTTCAAGCTATTGTGTTATCATTTACACATCAGCCTGTGTGACTTTCTTCCACAGAACACAAAAGAATATATTTTGAAGGATGTTGTTAAGAGCCCCCCATTCACTTGCAGTGGTTTTGTGTCCATACAATAATAGTGAATGGGGGCTGTGCTGTTCTGTTACCAACATTGTTCAAAATTCTGCAGAGAACAGTAATTCATACAGGTTTGAAATGCGTGTAAATGATGACAAAATTTTGAATGTGAACTACTCCTTTAAAAGGGGTTGGTTCACCCAAAAATGCATTTTGAACACTGTTGAGTAGATTGATAAATGTCTCTGATTGGCCATTGTGGTACTGCACTCAACAAATATGTCTGTGATTGTCTACAATGGTCAACCCATGGGAGCGTTTGATTGTACATGTGGTTAAGTGTTTAAAAGCATTTTCAAAGCCAAAGAGAGTGTAAAAGTACGTCTTCACCCAAAAATGAAAATTTTGTCATCACTTACTCTACTCTTGTAATAAACCGTACAAATTTTATTTTTACGCTGAACACAAATGAAGATATTTTAATGAAAGTTAGCAACAGACGTTTGGGCTCTACATTGACCTCCATAGTAGGAAAGCTAACTAAATTTTGTAATTTTCAGATGAAGGGGTGTTTTTTTTCCTTCCACAGTCCCTCAATTACTCTCTGTTCTTGTATGTTTTTAGGCTGACCAGAGGGAGGAAGCGGAGAGAGAATTTGAAAAGACCACCATTGGCATTTTTTGTGATCCGTGAAAGTGATGCTCTTAGTCGTGCACTGGACATTTCCATTGTCATTGACGGTGTGGAAATACTAAATGAGTTGCCCTCTGTTGCATGTGCCTGTGCCATGATGTTTGGACTCATTTATGCACTGAACTTAAAATATCCTGAAGGACTCAAATATACCTTTGAGGCCTTTCAAAAAGTAATCATGGACATAGAGAGTAAGAAGATGAGCCAAAGGGTGCAGAACCTCTCTTCAAAGCTGCAGGAGTAAATGTTTCCTTTGACCCAGCTACAATGTTCAGCTGATGCTAAATTTCTTTGAAGATGTTGGACTGTATAAAGCCTTTTATACAAAGTTAACTGTACTACTGTTTACTAAACCTGATTTTTTTTTTTTTGTCTTGGTTAAGTTGTGTTTTATCTAGGGTAAGTTAAATAGTTTACCCAAAAATGAAAATTCTTATGTTGTTTACTCATCCTTAAGCTATTCAAGTATTTAACTTTAATTAAATTTGGTTCAGAGACATTTTATGACAATTATGAGAGAAGTTTCATTTTTGAGTAAACTATTCCATGAAGGTGAAAAGACTGTCTTTTTTTTTTTTTTCTACCATTGGCTAATTTGGTAGGTGTTTTATTAAAAGTGTTTGGTTTTACACTGCCCATTTTAAAGCAGTTTTTGGGCCAAACTTGTTTTAACTTCAGAAGAATTCTAAAGGTTTGATTGTGTAGTCAGTTCTAAGTGACTGTTCATGGAAAGATTGCATGTTTCTCTTCGAAACCATAACTGATTCTTATGGTGAATTTACATTGTATCCAGTGTGTCTATGTGTATGGATACTAAAAAATGTTATACAGTATGTGTTTTTATAACAGTACTATACACATTGTAGAAATGTTTCAAGTTTATAATGTTTACATTGTTAGACAGTGTGTATTTGTATGAGGATACTGTACACATTGTAAAAAACTTTTATTTTGTATTATGACAAAATAAATTGTCAAAAGTTTGATGCTTGAAGTCATTCATCTTAGACGATAAAATTACACATTCTGAAAGTAAATAAATTTCTTTATATTACATTAATATTAATTAATATTAAAGTATAAATTGAGATTTCATTAAACTTAAAAACTTTATTTGATTCAAAGATACATTTTGCTTTAAGTAATGGATAGTTAATTCTTTGCAAAGTAAAAATTTAAAGTTGATAAAAAGTAAAGTAATTAGATGTAACAAGTTGACGCAAAATGTTTACTTTGTTCCAACGAAACACTTTTTTCAGTGTAAGATTGCAATAATTTTGACTTGATCTTTTGAAGTTTGTTCATTCTGACTCAAGACTCTGCTTTAAACTGTGAAAACTACCCGAAAACAGTGTGATCATTCATACACAAAACATAAAACTGACATGATTGCGAGTGACAAAGTGTTAATCGGTTCACCTGTGGGGAAAACATGCGATTTTAAACTGATTTATGATAAACATTAATATTTGTCAATGTATTTCAGCAAGCAGTTCTGTAAGAAGGAAAATCATGGTCTCTAAACTGATTCTTGAACAATGCACACGCTTGTCAACATGAAAAATAGGTCTAATCCATAACCTTTTACAATACAGAGTATAAGTTTAGTAAAAAGTTGATAAATTGTCCAGTCTTACCATACTGGTATCCCAGATTTCAATATTTGGTGGTTTAAATGCCTGTTTTAGGTCTCTGTGAAAGTTTTAAAGCAGTTTTAAAGCAGTCTTCTGTGCTGCTTTCAGACTGGCGAAGCAGCCGATTGTGTTCCCTTTGGAATGTGTGTTCCCCCTGCTGACAGTTTATGTAATATGCCTGAATTTATTCAGTTGAATTGTGCCTACACAAATTAGCCTATGTCCATGCTGATGTCCAAACTTGATGCCTCATATTACTGCCTTTTTTTTTTTTAGCATTATTATTATTGCAAAATTTGATTCTGTTCCCTTTGGAATCTGTGTTCCCATTTACGCAAGCACAACTGGATGTACGGGAACCCAAAAGGTTCAAAAAGTACGTATTTTTTCCCGAAACTTGAAGGTGGTGGGTTTATTATATAATTACACATATATATATAATATATATATATATATATATAATTTTTTTTTTTTATAAGTGAGATTTTTCCATCTGTCAATTCGATCCTTATTCCTTTTCCAATTTAAAATGTATTACCGATTTCAATGCCATGTTTATTAAGGCTTTGGTTAGTACAGAAAGACAATGATTTTCAGAGACTGATTTGAGTAGGTGTAACAGTTTACCCAAAGTGAAAATTAAGGGGAAAATAAAACTCAAACTCCAAAAACAAAGGCTTCATAATTGAGTCATTTATTGCATGAAACACATTTGTATTCATCCTCCGTGGATGGATTGCCCACACATTTTAAGTGGAACCGTCGCCCACAGTAATCACAGGCAATCTGTAAAAATAAAAATTGTTTTAAAGGTGCCCTAGAATTGGAGATTGAATTTACCTTGGCATAGTTGAGTTCAGTACATGGAAATGACATACAGTGAGTCTCAAACACCATTGTTTCCTCCTTCTTATGTAAATTTGATTTGTGCAAAAGACCTCCGAAGAACAGGCGAATCTCAACATGACACCGACTGTGACGCAACAGTCGGGATCATTAATATGTACGCCCCCAACTTTTGCATATGCCAGCCCATGTTCAAGACATTACACAAGCCAGTATTAACTGGAGCAGCACAGCGAATCAACAGACTTTATGCAGGTAAGCAAGCAAGGACAATAATGGAAAATGACAGATAATAACTGACATGATCCATGATATCATGTTATTTTTAGTGATATTTGTAAATTGTCTTTCTAAATGTTTCGTTAGCATGTTGCTAATGTACTGCTAATGTGATTAAAGTTACCATTGTTTCTTACTGTATTCACAGAGACCAGAGCCATGTCCTTATTTTCATTATTAAACACTTGCAGTCTGTATAATTCATAAACACAACTTCATTATTATAAATCTCTCCAACAGTGTGTAATGTTAGCTTTAGCCCCGTTAGCCGCAGCATACAAACTCATTCAAAATCAAATGTAAACATCCAAATAAATACTATACTTACATGATCTGATATGCTGCATGACGAACACTTTGTAAACATCCATTCTGAGGATTATATTAGCTGTGTGAACTTTGTTTACGCAATGTATTATAGAGTTGTGAGCTTGGGGGCGGGGAGCGCGAGCATTTAAAGGGGACGCGCTGAAACGGCGTACTTCTAATTATGCCCCGAAATAGGCAGTTAAAAAATTGAATAATAAAAAAATCTATGGAGTATTTTGAGCTGAAACTTCACAGACACATTCTGGGGACACCTTAGACTTATATTACATCTTGTGAAAAAGCGTTCTGGGGCACCTTTAAAGCAATAGTCCATTCATTATTACTTGATGTATGCTACACAAACCAAAAATGCTCTGCCATAGTTACCCAAAGAACTTCTTCAGAGTCAAATGTTTCTGCCTCTCCTCCACTGTCTTTTAATGTTTCTGCCTCTTCTTCAGTGTCTTTCAATGTTTCTGCCTCTTCTTCAGAGTCTTCAAATGTTTCTGTCTCTCCACAAATGTGGCACAGTTCACTTAGGTCATCTATGAGGTACAGTACAACACTAATGAAAGTGATGCACACCAAAAAGCACATCAGTAGCATTCATGAGTTCAAAGCCATACCAGATTGGCGTAGCAGCGTTAAAGAAAGTTAAAAAACAAGTTACGTCTTGTGGCTCACTGTTATTCACTGTCAAAAGTTAATTGTAGAATGTGTTCTGCAAACTTAAGTAATAACAAGACAAATTAACTTTAAAGTATTGTACCATTTTATGAACATTTAATATTTTTATATAATGCTATCACACCTTCAAAGCGAACACGCCACATGAAATAGCGTCCCTCTGAAGTGGGTGAGGCAGGCTTTCACAAACCCAGTGTGAAACTGAAACACCCTTTTCCATCATCAGGGCTCTACAAACAAGATAGCAGAGTTTTCTTTCAAGCATACATGTTTCACAATAACAGTACATCTGATTGTGGTGCATGAAAAATACCTTATTGCCTCCAAACACCTTTTCTTCTTGATGCGTGACTCTCCGAGTGAGTCAAGCAGAATGTTTTTTTGTTGGGATGGGTAAATAGCCTAGATTATATGGAAAAATACCCAGACAACACGATTTTAGTGCAAATCAACATTAAGGGGATAAGGTAAAACTCAAGAGAAACTGTTCTATACCACAAATACTTACAACCAGGAACCAGTGGTTGCCCTCATTTACAATGCCCACTATTAGCTCATAGTTTGCTGGGTCCAACTGAGAAAAAAACAAACAAACAAACAAAAAAACATTATGATCTATACCTTGCTAATGAAAACCTTGAGTATGTACCAACAACACAAATTAATTTACACACAGCCAGATCAAAATAGGCATAAGCACAAGTAATAAAGTGCAAAATAACAGAGCATTAAAATTTGCAGGACACCTTGAGCTTCTCATGTTTTCCCTTCCACACATCTGTCATGGTAGATGTGTCCATGTGGCATGCTTTACCCGGAGAGGTGATATTGTGCTGCCTCACCTTCGGTGACATATGCATTATAACCTTGACAAACATAACAGAATTATAAACATTAATACAGATTATTAATAAAGCTGTTTGAAAGGCTTATCTTTAGAGTCATAACCAAAAATAGTTTAAAGTTATGAGTAACCCATTACAAACACACCAATATTTCTTTGAATATCGCACACCCACAAAGCAACCCATTAATGAAGGTTCACCTCTGAATGGTTCCATTAAGTTTTTCCACAAGCCCGTTTGTTTGTGGATGGTATGGTGCACAGAGGCTTCTCTCCACACTGAGGAATGCACAGAGTTCTTCATTAATCTGTTTGCAAAACATATATTAAAATGAATCTACAAAGAATCATAAATGTTGTGTGCATATCAGAATCCAACAAATCTTTTGTGCACATGAAATTACTCATGTATACTGAATTTGATTAATTCAAACTACAAACCTGGTTCACAAACTCAGTGCCTTGGTCAGTGAGTATTCTCTTTGGTGCCCCAAACCTGTAGAAAAAGTTAACGATGCAGCGCAAGACAACTGCTGCAGATTTATTGGGAATTGCATAGGCCTCGGACCATTTGGTGTAATAGTCAACGAGGACACAAATGTACTCATTTCCCTGGTTGGTCCTGGTGATTTTCCCCACTAAATCCATGCCCACTAGTTCCAGAGGCTTGTCCACCTTAAAATTAAAATAGCACAACAAATACATTTAAATTCTGTGAACTCATGAATTACCTGTCTCAAAACCCATGCACATTTGTGGACAAGCATATATACATATATTGGGCTCCTGCTTGATGGACAGTCTGCTATATTGGCACTGGGCACACTGCAAAACCTGATGTTAAGAAATAATCACATGAGTAATGGATTCCAAAACATAATCCATTTGTATGTTTCACAGTAATGTTCAAAGGAATGATTTAGTATTTACCCATTTGTCAATGTCCACCCCCATTCCAGGCCAGTAGAGCCTAGCTGAAATGCAAGCTTTGTTTTTTCTGTCCCAAAGTGGGCTCCGTAGGGGCTGGCATGAACTTCTGAGAATATTTGGTTGGCCTCTTTTTGTCCAACAACCACTTTTCTTCTCAAACCCATACCATTTCTTGAGGAGATGTGGTATAGTTTGCCATCTATTGAATTAGCTTTATTATTAGTAGAATCTAAACAATAACCTGCAAGGAGGTTCTGAAGGCCCAGTGAAAGAAACATGCTCATTTAAACTGAAATTGGACAACAGGTTATTTTTTATGTTCTAGTTGCTGGCAAGTCAATCATATAGTTCATTGAGTAGTTCATATAGTACTTTTTCTTGGTGTATCACTATAACTCACTCCTGTCTGTGGAGTTATCTAGAGTTATCTCCACTGTCTAAAGAATAATTTAGAATAATTTCTCACCATCAACTTGGAATTTGGAGCAAAATTATCTGCGAATGATATATTTATACTCTTTTTTATGCCAATTGGGTATGAGCCCTGAGTTTTATAACTCATTATTTCCTCAAACATTTTCAGAAATGTGCCAGCAAGAATAGATATTCTGGTGACAACGTTGTGTCATTATCTTCCCAATTTATAACACCATTTATTAACCTAATTGACTGATTGATTGATTGATTTCATTAGTGCCCTTTGAAATTATATTTTAATTATGATAAGGATGTTATATTGCACCCTTGCATCTTGCATGTGAAAAATATTAAAGAAGGCAATAATGACAACATATAGTTTTATCCATATTTATTTATTCATTTTTATTTCATATAAGGAACAAAATATAACAATGTGTTTCCCTTGTGACAATAATTTGAGGAACTCAAATTTCATCATGTGTACTTTGGTAACAGTGAACATTGTTAATACATTTTGTATACTGTAGTTGTATATCATAAACATGTCATCTCTGTATTTTTGCAATAATAATAATAATAATGCTAAAAAATAAAATAAAGGCAGTAATATGAGGCATCAAGTTTGGACATCAGCATGGACATAGGCTAATTTGTGTAGGCACAATTCAACTGAATAAATTCAGGCATATTACATAAACTATGAACAAGTTCAAGATTAACTCAATTCACAGAAATAAAACTGGACTGTGAGAATCATTTTATTATGCCACAGTGCAAGACATTTAAATGTAGCGCCAATACTTTTGGCCTTTTTCGCTTTCCGTTCATCCAGCTGTGTTTCATGAATCATGCGCTGTCAGCAGGGGGAACACACATTCCAAAGGGAACACAATCGGCTGCTTCACCAGTCACATCCATAACGTTGTTTTTTCCTCATTTATGCAAACACAAAAAATGAAATGAAATTATTATTTCATGCTATGTGGAGAGCCAACCCTTCTTCATTCGGTGGGCAGTATTACTTTTGGTTCACGCAGTGTAATTCACGGAATTCTTAAAAAAATATGTTGTCACCCAAAACGTAGTGACTTTTTTGTCACGTCCGTAACGCTGTTTATTTCCACGTAAAATATAAAATGATTGTATAGACTGACATTTTTCTAATGTCTAGACTCCTTTAGTAAGGGATTTTGAATATATTAATTGACGGTTCAATATGTTGCTCTTAAATGCATTATTTGAGCGTTTATATTTTAAGTTTTGACTCCAAATGTCACGTCCATAATGCTGGAATTGCCCATCTGGTTCTTCATCCCGCTTTACACGATGACTATCCATTAGAAGGAGCTGCACCTCAGAGACTGCACAGCAAAATAGTGGGATTTTGCTCAGTCTCGTTGCATCAAAGCTTAACAAAAGAAAGGTCTTTCACATTATATTACCCAAACAGTAGGCAAAAATCTCTTACTAACGGTTAGTTAGTAAACAAAACAACGAAACGGCTTCAATCCGATCTGGATTTCTCCGTTTCACCTTTTGTATTTCTCCCCCTCCTTTCTCACAACAGCCAATCCCTGTCATGGATACATTTCTAGCAGGAGGGATTTACGATTCCTCGTTTAATAACAAAAAAGATGATCAAACTTGATTGTAAAAACCACATTTTCCAGCAAGTACATTTCAACCAAACAAATGACAAAAAACTTGTAAAGTAACAGCAATCAAACTGTATGGGTAATTGAGAATAAAATTAAACACAGCATACATATTAAATACATTAATTACACCATATATATCTGAAAAATTTCACCCAGATTACATGTATATATAAATATGTATGTATTGTTGACATATTTGAACTAAGTTCCATCTTCATTTATAAATATCTAAAATTAAGGAGGTAAAGAGTTTGTTGTTCAGGTCTGATTGTTTGTTTGACCTGAGGTCTATTTAAAGGAGCCTGTCTGCTGTGAAAGATACAGTTGTCTTTCAGATTCATCTGGAGATCATCTATTGTTTGTATCCAGTCACTGCTTGTTTTGAACTCTGAACATTTGAATTGGCTTCTGGGGCCTCATTTATAAAACTTTGCGTACATTTCATCCTAAAAGTGTACGTACGTGCAAAAGATAGATTCTGCGTAAACAAAAAAAATCAGATTTATAAAACCATGTGCCAGAACCTGCACACAAATCCCTTTATAAATCCCAGTCAGTGGAAGATTGTGCGTACGTGCATCTCCACCCCGAAATCACCATATATGGAGCTTATGTTTTACTATGCATAACCTCATCTGCATATCATTTCCATGCATGTTCCCATCCACGTGACACCATGGTTAACACCGTCAAAGGTACAAGACATTGGAAAATATTAGATATGGACTTTAAATGCCATTTGTGCAGTATAATACATTGATAAAAAGCATCCAATATCCTCTTTATGTTTTAGAATAAATATATCAAAATATCCATAAAATTGTATCAAATACTTAAGATAAAGGTTTTAGAATAGAGATGATTCATTTCCACTGGCCAAATAGTATTTTAATAGTTTTAAACAATTCAAATCAAATTTATGCAGTTTTGCTGAAAAGGTGAACATGTTTATAAGCTATTTTTAGTGGAAACAGATCGGCCTACTTATTTATTGCAGTGTAAATACAATTGTCTGTCTAAGCGCGTCACTGATAAAGTATTTTAAAAAGGAAACATGCAAATCTTACAGTTTTCCTCAAATTATATCCTTCAAATACAGTGGTAATTGTTTGAAGATCCTTCACACGACATCAACACCTCCGTGCAGCTGTGGTTATACAGTAAGCTATTATCATTGGACCTCTTCAAACTGGACAACAGACCGTTTGACCACTGAATCCAGCAGTGTCTTGCATAATATCGAAGTTAAGTGTGCATCACTGATCAATGTTCTCGCTAAAATATTTAGTCATATCATCTGCAGTTTAGTTTAAAGAGGAATGATTGTGCTCCTCCTATCACTCCTCGTGTCACAGGAAAAGTGCTCGAAAGCAGCACATCTACTACCTAAATTCATATCATTTTTTGTTTAACTTCTGCGTAATGTAATTTCAGTGCTTATCGCTTATCAAAGTGTAATATTAATGTAAATGTGTATATCAAAATGAAAAAGTGAGTTTCCACGCGAGTTTAAATCATTCTTTTATTTATTTAAACTGTGATTGTGAACATGCACTGTATTTATGATTAGGACTCATAATGAGGATTTAAAGTGGTTTTCCTTCATCTGCCGTCAGTCCCTCAGCTCACCATCGGTGTCGCCAAACTGCTCTGTCTCCAGAGTTTGCGTGGTGCGGCGCACATTTTCCCGTCAAGTTTGTTTTTTATAAAACATAACTTATGCGTAGGAACTGGCATTTGCCTCTTTCAGGGCCTGTTTTGTGTGTACGCAACGGTTATAAATGAGGCCCCAGATGTGCCCGGCTACACTGCTGGACCCAAGGTTCAAAAATGTGGCTTTTGGAAATCCTGCCAAAGCCCAGGAGGCTGAAAAGCACATCACACTGGAGTGTGCTTCGCTGATGCGTTCAAACACAGCAACTCCTGGTCAGCAGTTTCAGTCTTCATCTAACATTATGGACAGGGTTGGGGAGTAACGGAAGACATGTAACAGCGTTACGTAATCAGGATACAAAAATCCAGTAACTGTAATTCGTTACAGTTACATCAAAAAATGTAGTAATCAGATTACCGTTACATTTTGAAAATGGGGGATACTATCAGGATTACGATCGTTTTCTTTAAAACTAAATAAATCATTATTTTGCCATAATAACAAAGTTACATGCTATGATCAGACCTGGTTTCCCTGGAGACCAGATTTAATTCCTCACAAAAACTCATTCTGTATGATTTTTAAGCCTTTTGAAATAAGTCACCCTCTCCTTTTAATACCTGTCATACCCATACAAATTTGTGTCCCGATATGTCACAAAAACATGCACAAACACGTACACACACACACACCTATCTTTATAAATCTAATTTTGACTGTTAATGTTTTTTTATTTGACCCAATTCAAAAATTTCACTACACCTGCTCAAAAGCATTTTTTAAATTCATGATTAATATTGCATTGCATAATGTGTGCTTATACAAACTGACAACCACAAGTGAATCACATTCAATTTATATGAACTAAAATAATTTTTTGTTTGCAATTTCAAGTAGGCTATATTTACATACTACAACTAACATGACAGTTGTTTAGACAGGTTTTGTAATGACAATTAGTGAAGTTTCATAACTTTATTTTTTTTTTTAAACTTTTTTTTTTTAGATTTATTTTTGGCGTTTTTACCTTTATTATGACAGACCAGTGACTAGACAGGAAGCAAAGTGGGAGTAGGAGGGGGACGGGAACAGGAACGGGAAAGGACCACGAGCCGGGGTCACCCGAAGCGCATTATGTGGCGCTATATGTCGGCGCGCTGCCCATGAGGCCATCAGCACCGACAATATTTTTATTTAACTTTAACGTTGTACTTAGAGCGCTGTACATTTAACTGAATTGTCTTTATTTCTTATCGTATAGCTTCTCAGACTTTATACTTTTATAATGGTTATTATTGATAATTAAAACTGATTTTAACAAAAAGAGAAGGTTGTTTTGTCTTATTTCTTTTTATTATAGGCTACATACAGTAAGGATAATCAGAGTACATATGCATATATTGCCTGAACCACACATTCATAGGTTTCATATTTTATTGTAAAACATTTTTCAGTTGGTCTGAACTAAAGTGGATGATGTTACTTCTTCAGATGACGTTTTCTGGTGAAACTTCTTATTTTGGACATACATACGAAACGTAGCATCTGTAATTACGATGTACTGTGAAGATCCACACTGGTGCGTTGACTGACAACCCCCACACATAGCTGCACCTCAGAACATTAGATTCATCCACGCTTATCGCACTGAGGAGCTGTGCCGAAGCACAAACCACGTAAAGATAATTCCACAAATCACTGCAATTGCAGGTTTCAAACAGAGATGGTGACAAAGAGGTCTTACGGTCTGCAGCTTTCAAAGATTTTGATAGTTTTGATAATTGTTCAAGATTAAGGTTAATGCAACACCTGAAAATGCTGTAATAAAGAGGAGATTTCCACAAAGTATTGTTACATAAGGGACAATGTACATCCAACCGGTTGTTATCTCAGAATAATTATGACTTTGCTTGCCTGTATCCACAAGGGAACCTAATATTACAGGAACCTCTGCCATGCACACTATGCTCACATGCTTCATGCAACCCACACCTGAGGTGTAAATTTTATGTTGACTCTACAACTGGACCAATGTGCTCAGAAGACTAGGTTTGTCCACTGAGAGAGATGATGCAACAAGAGTGAACAAATTCAGACGTTCAAGGTTTTCGGTAAGAGCAAGTTTTGACTGTATTGAACACAAGAAATAATTGATTTCATTTAAATGCAGTGACATAGGAATATTCACGTTACACTAATTTGTACCTTTCCTCCTTTCCAGGAATTTGATAGTTGTTTCACTTATTACAATTAATTTTCAGCTCAGAATTCAATTAGGGCAAATGTACTTTGTTTGTGTATAAATTGAGACTAAATAAAATAAACTTTCACTGCCCTTTCTGTCTGGATTACTTGTTCTTGAATTTAACCCTATTTAGTTTTCACTCTTTACACATTAACATCCAATCAGTTTAACATGAACAAATAAAATTTCAGTTATTGGACTGAATAACCAGTAACCACAGGGTTCATTCACCATAAAATGGAAGACCTCAAAATGAAGGAAAATAAAATATAAAAATCAAAATCAGTCCATGAATTCAGTTCAGTTCCTGGAATGTGGTGTAATTCACAGTCTGTGCAGTTGATCCAGGATTAGGACGAATACAAAAAAAACAAAACAAAGTTTGATGTGCAATTCCCGTCCTACCGTTCGACGACCACACGGTTAAGTTCACAAGAAGTTAAGGATTCACTCTACAGGTGGCCCGCCAGTCCAACTCCACCAAGATGCACATAGAAAGTGCAGGAAGGAGTTGAGACGATTCACAAGGATCCACACTTTGATTAATCCACATCCAGATCAGGCAACATTCAGCGGCTGGCTCCACGAAACTCAAACAGACGTCACAGGAAGAAAAAAACCTGGCCTTGAACACACAAGGCCACAAGAACAATTAATAACTGATGCTATAAAAGCACATTACTCCGTTCGAACTCAATTCCTAATAAAACAAATAATATCCACTTGTATCTTGTTACATCAATTTGTATAACAAATTTCCTCTTTGTGGAACTATTTCCCTTACCATTAAAGGCATTTCATTTAACCCTTGTGCACTTGCTTTTCAGTTAACACACAAACTGCACTTTAACATTTCATACAACATATATACAGCGTCTTTTCTGCTTTAAGTTTACACACAAAGGTCATTTGATGAAACACTCAATGTGACTTTGTAAAGTACTGAATTGAAAATAAAGAAGGCCTAAACTCATTCATCACATGTACATCGGCCAAACAGGAAGTTTCCAGAACATACGACTTCCAAAGTGTCACTTTCCGCACAATCTGCTTCTCTCTGAACCTTTTTGTCAGGGATATACATGTACACCACCTCACATTAGCTTAAGCTAATGCTAAAACACCTCATTAACATTCATTTGTAATGACACGGACATACGAGTAAACATCGCACTTCTGCTCGTTTCACACTGATCTCTACATAATCAACATACAAATAATTTAGAGGCTTAGAAATCATCCTTACATTACTTTTCTCTGACTTCGAGGCACTGAATCTCCCGGGATAGCGAGAAGCATCAGAGGTCAGAGAGAAAAGAGGAAGATCGCGAACGCGCAGGATATAATAATCGCGCGACGGAGGATTAGTGACGACAGGCGCGATCTGATTGGATACTTCATAATGTGAGAATATTATCGGAGAATTTTGAAACCTTCAATATTTTATACATATATATTTATATTATGTACAATTTTATGTAATTAGTAAAATTAATTACATCATAATTTATGGTTTCAGCCTCTTATACTTAGTTTAATATATTGTTTTATATATAGTTTGTTTAATTCAAAGGTTTATTTATATTTTTTTCTCAGTCACTAACCACTAGTAACCTGGGTTACATACAGCAAGATTCTAAGCCAGTTAAATGTCTATTTCTACTCATTTCAATCAGAGACAATGTTAGGCTGCAGTTAATATGGTTTTAATGAACAATTCACAACTTCCTTCAGTTTACATACAAATGTATTCATTTATAACCACACACTGTTTGAACAGGAGTTAACATCACATTCAGGAAAAACAAGTGTCTGTAAAAATGGCATTTCATGGTGACAAATAGACCTGGTTTCACAGACAGGGCTTAGGCTAAGCCAGGATCAGACCTTAGTTCAATTATTTAAGTAGATTTTATAGACACGCCTTAGAAAAGTGTTTATCTTGAGACAAAACAATGGCAGTGACATATTTTAAGATGTGTTTTCAGTTAAAACAGCTCAGACATGCATTTTAGTCTGGGACTAGATTTAAGCCTTGTCTGTGAAAGGGGTTAAGCAGTAAAGAAAAATAAAACATTATTGGCGTTCATCTTGAGACAAAACAATAGCACAGACAAATTGTAAGATGTCAGTGCAAGTAGGGGTGTTCGATTCCAGGTTTTTTGGAGTCGACTCCGACGCCCACTGTAGGAGTCGATGGAATCGACACCTCGACTCCATTTACTGTACATCAAAACAGGGTCATAAATAAGGCAAGATGGCAGTCCTTACACACTTAATTAGTTTATCTTTCCCCAACGTGAAGCGTTAAAATCCCCTCATTAAAACAACACGTTTAACGAGACTGTCCAAATTAGTCAAATTTAGCAATGCTTGACGAGTATCAATGTTGCTACCTAGCTAATTGCAGACACCTAATTTTACAGAGAGAAAAGTCACGAAACACAGCTGTGGTCGAATATTATGTCAGAATTAAATAAACAAGAAGGGATTCTTTAATGAATTCATCTCATTATAATGGTCGGGTGATGGCGCTAAACACATCATAGTCTTAAAAGTGCTTGGACAGGAGAGTTAAAGATAATAAAATTAATACAATACATACAGAAATGCATACAATAATGTACAGCTATTGATGTGTTTATTGTTGATGTGAGTTTTTTTTATTATATATGGTTAGTTTAATGATTATGAACACGGTTAACCATGGAAAATCAAATCTATATTGCATTATAAGCTCCCATCAATACTAAAGCTGGCACGGAGATATGTAGAATTACAAACTAAAGTCACTATGACTGTTATCTATTTCTAAAGTAAGCTACATGTAGGATAAATGTATGTGACAAAGTTTCTGCGACAGCTCTCTAATGCAATTCGTCAGTGTCCGAATTCCTCGCTTCATTTCGTTCACTCCTTACTTTATAAAAGCTATGGATTCAAGAATCAGTAAACAAGTGAGTGGTTTCGGACATAGCAACAGAGTCGACACAACATTCCTGTGCTGGAGTCGACCCCGACTCTGGGGCTATTCAGAGTTGAGGAATTGACTCTTTTGGAGTCGACTCCCCATCACTAAGTGCAAGTTACTTTCAGTTAAAACAGCTCAAACATGCATTTTAATCGTTGGAAAAAGAGCCTGGAAAACTGTGACAACATGAATGCAACCTGCATCTGTAAAATGGAAGTAAATACACATGGAAACTCGCCAATGAAGACAGAAACTCAGTACTACAGACTGAAACACTGCCACAGTTCACTGTTCAGGACTTGAAGCTTTAAGGATTGAAGCTACTCTTCTAATGCAAAAAGTATGTCCTTATTCATTAAATTGATACTCTGACGAACTCAGGGATTTCCACCACGAGCAACGCCCGCAAGCTGATCAGGAGTATAACAGAGCCAGTTTTGCAGTAACAGCAAATACAAACTTTGAGGCCTCCTATTTTTTTCAGCCCTCACTTGTTGTAAGACATCTAAAGAAAACAAAAACAAACAGGAAGTTAGAACTGCACAATGTTCTTAAACATTTGATCGGTAGTAGTGCATGACTGACAGAAGGTGGGTCATAAATATTTGGAAATGTGACTGTTACAATGTACTACAAAATTAAGTGAAACTTAAAATATGATAAATAAAAAGAGTTAAAACACACTGAATTCACATTTATGACTATTTAATATAAACCATTATAGGTTGATGTATATCATACCCAGAAGCAGGGCACAAGCTGATGTGACTGAAGTGAGCTGATTCAAAACTTTAACTCCCTCGATCACAATGTCAATGTCAGCAGGTGGTTCATGAAGTTCTCCCCCTCCTTCAGATAATGAACACCATCACGAAGAGCTGCTCAAGGTCACCCTCACAATCATCTGTCTGGGTATACTAAAGTTGTGTACATAAAACAAACCAGTTTCATTGCCTTTTGCTAGAATAACTACAAAATAAACAAATGTATACTTTTTCTGAAAAAATAACACATGGGAACACAGGCAAAACAAAATTATTACAAAACAGATATTTTCCAGAAAAAAAAACAACAACACAAAAGTCACATGCATTTGGGATGGCATAAAGGTGAGTTAATTAACATCTGGTTTGGACATTAGTAATTCATTATCTATTAACAACTATATCAGTTTTTATAGAAATTACTTACCATGTATTGTAAAGTGTCCTCAGTCATCAAACATCATTGAAAAGCTTTAGGTCCTAATGGGAGAAACATTTTTACAGCATTATTAGTGGTCGATATACTTGGGTAAAGTTGGTTTTATATTCGCACATTCGGACTTCCGCGTTTAAGAACGTTCTAATAATGTGCAATAAAGTAAATGTTTGCAAATTCTGAACAGCGACATGATATTTACAACCAACAACTGTAACCCTACAACATTTTTCACAATCGATCAAAATGGTTAAGTATTATATGGCATACTTACTGAATGTCCAATGTAGTGTACAAAGTTATTGTAGCCTATGCGGAAGTCCGAATGTGCGAATATAAAACCAAATTTACCCAAGTGGTCGATAGTTGTTTGCCAGGTCAATTAATTAGTTGTGCAAATACTACTATTATAATCTACTATTTCTACTACTACTAAAAAAATCATGATCCTAAAAAAATCCGTAACGTTAGCTCTCAATGTTTTTTCTTACAGATTTGGATCATCATTTTGGGCAAACATATACATCAAATCAGAGCTAACATGTCAAAGACAAATAAAAGAACAGACAAATATTAATTTAAAAACTTAACTCAATATTATAACGCAGGAATCCCCACAGCCTCGGGCGTTTTCTCCTGCATCACGCGCACTTCCCGCCCACAGCATTTCAAATATCTCGCGCTGCTACACGGTAAAGGAGGAATTCATTTTAAATTCGATTAATTACGATTCTGTTAGGATTCATGTCCACAAACAACGTTAATGAACTACAAAACACACATTCAAACGCTGCATTATCTAATATATAAAGTAAAACAAATTTCCAAAGTCAATCTACCTTTCAGTCCGAGAAAATCGATCGATTCGAGCAGAAAGTTCAAGAGCTCGTGCGTCGTGACGTCAGAAAAACGTCTGACGCGGGAATCCATTGATTCAATGTTGTCTTTTTCAACACTGGAAAGCATTGAAATTTCAACGTTGATTCAATATTATTTAGCATTGAATTTTCAATCTCAACCAAAATGATGATTCTGAAGGAATTTCAACATTGAATCAATGTCACCCTGCTATCTGGGTTGCTACAACGTTCTCCATGGGATCAACCAGCGACGTCTTTTGAGGACGTGTCCACAACGTTTCTGGAACGTTAGCCAAAATTCTAAAAAATGGAACATTACCACGACGTCCTCATAACGTTGTCATAAAGTAATGTCACGCTGACCAAATGACGACGTCGTCGCAACGTACTGTGTTTGCTGGGTTTATGCTTGGTATTGAGTTGTCTTTAAAGCAGCGGTCTCGAGCCTGCGTCCCAATGTGCATACTATCCATCCTAAAAGTATGTGACATTAGTCATTTTCAACACTATTTGGGGCAGATAGGTTGGACGTTGGATAGTATGCACATTGGGACTGAGGGCAAGTTTCTGGAGGGATATAACTTATAGGCTATTAAACCAGCAGTGCATATATTTGTTTAAGGTTAATCTAAATGCAGTCATTGTGAATTCACAATAGCACCATGCTATATTGTGATTTTTAAATGGTTTTAATACATTGTGCAGCCTTAGAAAACAGTCTAATAATGTGGTTCATGGATTCTTGTCTGTGGAATGCTCCACTTCTGGTATTTTGCCAGTTACTCCACACAGGGAAATTGCAATCTAGGATTTTTAAATATTGGGTACTCGAATTTAATCAAGGAATCGTGACAGTCCTATATTTCATTAATATTTATCAATTAACATCAACTAATTTAAATCCAGGAATGTTATTTGCATTCTGTACCCTGCTTACACTTGGTATTAACTGGAGTTCAAAGGGATAGTTCACTCAAAAATGAAAATTCTGTCATATCATTTCAAACCTGTAAGATATCAGTTTATCTATGAAACACAAATGAGGATGTTTTAATGAAATTTGATTTTGATGAGAAAATGAAATTTTTGTCCCTCGCTTGAAAATCCACACAACCAAAGCTGCACAAAATATGTGTGTGTTGTGAAACATTGACATGAACTAACAGAAACACCTACCTGATAACAATGTTGTACATAAAAATAACTAAAAACAGTCAACTAAGGTAATTCTGCCAACTGATTTGCACTCTCTTTCATCCCCAAGGCATCTGAATACCTTAGTGATGTTTAATAATAGCTATTTGTTTTTGGCAGTATTTACCAGAAGAGCTATACCGAAAGGTGCCTTTATTTTGGATACATACATATAACACTTTATATTAACAGTGAGCATTTTCCAGAAAGATGGAGCCATGCCTGAGAAATAGCTTATTTATGAAAATATTTTATTATTTACTCCTTTTCAGTATCGATGCTTCAGATGATGATGGGTCCCTTGGCAGGCTTCCAATGATGATGCAAAACCTAATGCGAAAATGAAGAAAATCGAAGTCAGTGGCCTCCCCCATTTATGTTTGTTCGCTATAATGGACATAAATAAAGGGGAGGAGGTTACATATGATTATGGTGGAATTGGACTGCTGTGGCATGTTCATTTAAAGAAAAAGCCCCCCCCCCAAAAAAAGTATGTTTCCAAAAAGTTTTGGAGAGATCAAAGCATTAATGTTGTGAATGATTTTTTGATTGTCAGTGCTTAAATGTACTTCTTAAAATGCTTTTATGACACAAAATTAATATAGACACAGTCAGTTATGTCTTAAAGTATTAAACAGACAGGACAGAAACTTCTTATATTTCAAAAGAGATCTGTGCGTTAGTCTGGATGCAGCTTATTAGATCTCCCACTATGTCATCAGTAATAATCAAACAAACATAAAGCTGAGAAAGTGAAAAATCACTCACAGCTCTTGAATGGAAAATGTTCTGAAAGCACTCTTTGTTTATTGCTTGTAATGTTTCGTTGTTACTTTTTATTATTTACTAGGCTTTCTCCGTATATCCAGAATCCTCTATCGAAGAACAGAAAGGGGCCACTCAATCAGTTGTGTCACCAGAGCCTAATGGTAAGTCAGTAATCTTTTGTATTAGTTTATGTTGTAGGTAGGGGTGTAACTATACATGTATATGGTGTACGGTGTAAAGGACCTCAAAGTATGACGATTACATTCATTTATATGCTTTTATTTTGACACTTCCTGTTTAGCCAAATCTGGCTTTTATTTTGAAAGAACGGTGTGCGCGGGGAGATCTAATACAAAAAAAAAAGGCAAAAGAAAAAGATCGCTAGCGATAAAGAGAAGGTGAAACGGCAACAAAGGTTAAAGAGATAAGGAATATAGCCTCAGTCGAAAGTGGCAACAAGGTATTACAGTGTAGAGGATGTGTTTTGTTAAGCTTTGGTACATACTGATAAAATGTTAATGAAAATGGCTAATGTTTGAGTGAGAGTGACACGTTGTTTTGTTTGTTCTGTGTTCAGCTCTTACGCTGGTTTATGACCTGCAAGAAAACTCATTAAAGAGTCACTAAACCATCAGTTCTGGCTAACTTCTTTCGACTGGACGCTACACTCATGCTTTGATCTGTCACTTCCATGCTTATTAAAGAGGGACTGGTAAAACTGCATGAGATAATGATCATTCCTTATTGCAGTGGACATGTCATCCTTGTGCATTTTGCCCAGCACTGACCAAAGTTGACTTGAAATTGGCTGAGACATTGTGGATTGAGCAAATGCTATACCAAAGACTCTCTCTCTCAACTCAGGTCCCTCTTCAACATTATTCTCTGGTCTTAGAGCACATCTTTTCATATGTCGAGAAAGCTCTTTTCTGGATAACATACCTTTACAGTACAAGCAGTAATCATACATCTCAGGGCTGCTGCTCTGTTTGGAACTCTTTTTTACTTTAAGACAGCCTGATCCTGTGATTTTAACAACTGAGTTGTGCTTGAAGTTGCCAAGGTTTCGGAATTTCTCAAGAAGAACCTTTCTGTCCTTTGATGATTTGGGGAACTGGAGTGCCTGTGCGATTTCAGCATTTTCATTTACATGCCTCTCGAGATGATGTGCAAATTTTGTTTGAGGTTTTCCACATACAAAACAATAATTGATGTGGCTTTTAAGGAATTTTGCTGATTTGGTTGGGGATTTACTTTGGCCAAGAATATCCACAGTATCCTTTTCGTTACTCGCATTTTTTGTTTTCTACTGGTATGACTCTGAGCTATCTGGTTCTGGTTCGGGGTCACTTTGGAGATCACAAGTAGTTTCTAGATCCATCAGGATATTCTTACAGTTGTCCCCACATCCTTTAAGTACACACAAGTTGTTCTAATCTCATTGCAGTTGATTAATTTAACATCAGTTGAAATATAATTTTCCCTAACTATCCCAGAGAAAGCAGTTCCTGTTTGTCTATCTTTAACCATATTGAACTTGGCTGTAATAATTGGATCAATAAAGGCAAAACTTTTATCAAAACCCACATCAACAAATGATCTCACCAATGCCATTGAGCCTTGTTCTGTTACAACTGCATGGTTGATCCTTCTTGACAGTGTTGTGCTTGTCTTTGAATGAATCCTGTTTCCATTAATTATAGCTCTTGAATAAAAAAAATGCACATTGGTGAACATCAATGTCCTGTTCTCTGAACAGAAATGCCTCCCTAGGTGTTGGCATTCTTACTGTTGGTAAGCCCAGAAAGATTATGTTTGTCTTTTTTACACAGTTTGTGGCAAGTCTATACCCACGTAGCATACGGTCAACAAAATCTGTGCTTGTTTTTTAACACTCTTATCATAAACAGTAGATAGAAGCCGGGGAATACTTTGAAAAAGAGAAAAGCTATTAGCTATTTGTTCTGTAACTGCCTGGGTGCCATGGAAGAGCTTTTGCAAGTTACCATTGTGGCTTTCAAAAATAAATGCACTTTGGCACCATAGTGGACCCCAGTTTCGTACTGACTGTGCTGCATGCTGTAAAATGTGTGCATTAAAACTAGCATGACATTTCCCATACAGTCTCTCAAAGCGGCTCACAAAAGTTTTTAACAGGTTTTCAGCTACATCTATGTCATGAGAACTCATGTCATCTTTTAATAGTAAGTACGTTGCTTGGACAAGGAGTAGTAGGTGTTCTAGGTAATCACATGATAAAATGCCACTCAAGCATGGAAGGCTGTAAAACAAAAGAAAATTCCTGCACTCTGAGGCCTTCCAATATTTGCGCAACCTTACAGAGCGTGGAGGTCTTGTAATATTAACTGGCAGCTTGGTTTGAAGTAGTAGTTTATCAATGGTGATTATCTCTCTCCCCAAATACCATCTCTCTCCATGATATTTTGATTCAAACCATAAAGTTGTTAATTGCCGACTGACACCCAGTAAAATGCCATGCATATAGTCAAAAGCAAAGCCCAGAATTATATTGAAAAATGTTAAAAGCATTAAAGGGGATGGCCCTTTGACTCCCTTAACACATGTGCCTGTTTCGACTGCTGTTTTAACATCATCAAAATGTTGGCTGTGGGTACGTGGTCTCACATCTCTTGTTTGTGACACATACACCCTAGTGAATCCATTTCCTTTAGCTGCTACTTCTCCCTTCTCGTAACACCAGTTGCATCCATATTCACCATTAAATTGCTTAGTGTTTTGGACAGAGCAGCGAGCCACCGAGTCACATACACAGACAAGATTAAACACATACATCTGTGTACTTTGTCCTGTGTGCTGTACGGTTAGACCTGAATGCACTCATCAACAAACGACTGCAAAAAGAAATTCATTTTAGGCTTAGAAGCACCAAACCACAAACCAGCCAGGAGCACATGCCTACTTCTCATATCTGGGGAAAGTTCATTAATTACTACTTGGATACATTGGTTACATTTCTTAACATAGTTAACTGTAGGTAAATATGTTACCGTGGAAACATTAAGCAACAATGAAGTTAACGGTTTTGTGTTGCTATTCAGACAAATGATTAAATCTATCTATCTATCTATCTATCTGTGTTTAAAATTGTAATATTTTTGCCATTATAGACAAAATGTGGGCATTAATTGAATGGACCGAAATGGCTGAAACGACTGAATCAGATGGAGTCAGAGAAAAGGCAGAAAGAAGTGTGCAAGCTGCCTGAAAAAAGAACAATAGAAAGAAAAAGAATATTTAGTCTAGAAAACACCCCATCATCAAGTCCAGAAGAGATTTAAAAAAGTAAAACTTCTTGATAAATTATATTAATATCTTTTACTGTTATTTTTGTGTATCATGTGTTTTTGCTGTTATGTGACTTTAATTTTGTCTCTCAACTTAGGTGGAAATAACATAAAATGACACACTATTGCTTAAGATAATAGAAGAAAAAAACAAAGAAAATGAAAAATTAAATGATTTGAGAAAAGAAATCAAAGCTTTGAGAATAGAGAATCAGCAACTAAAGGCTCTTAACTTTAAATTGCAAAATGGTAAGCTATTTATATACATGGTTATATAGTTTTTGCTATGAATAAATGAGTTTATTTAAACACTGTTCTTCTTTATGTAGAGATTATTAACAGATTTGGAGAGTTGCTGCCTAACAGTGTAAACAAGCATGCTGTGCCAACCTCTGTAACAAGTGCAGCTTGCAGTGCTGCCCTTCAACCAGCCGACTCTTCACATCTCAGTTCTTCTGAACTTGACCATGTGACAATACTATTTTTAGATTTCTTTTCACACCATTTAAATAAGTCAATTCAGTTTTTGTGTGTGTGTGTGTGTGTGTGTCTACTTAACCATATTTTGGGGACAATTTTGTACCCAGAAGTGATCAAAACCTGACAAAATCTCCACAACCTCCCTTTAGGGACGTCCTCATTTGTAAAACTGGTTTAAAATAAAGTAATTAAAGTTTTTTTTTTTTCAAATGTAAAAATGCAGAAAGTTTCCTGTGATGGGTAGGTTTAGGGGTAGGCATGTGGTAGAGGAGGCACATCATGGTCAGCCATGGTTAAGGATTTGGCTGTGGCTGTTTTTGGAAGGAGGATGTTGGCTACCCACAGCCTTTCAGGAAAAATTGGAAATGCCAACAAAGAATCCCAACCCAAGCCTCCTTTGGACCCCACAAAAGTGGAACTCATTATAGGTATAAAAGTGTTAAAGGTTTTTAAGCATATATGCTCTCATAACAAGTATCTGACACTAAACTTTACATTTCTTTTTCAGACACGGTTCTGAAGAAATTTCCGTCAACTCCATGAAAGTTTATTTGGGCTGCTTTACGAGAAAAAATGAATGATGAACATAAACTCCTCACCAGGTTTTTACATTCAATTTTTGGATTTTAAGTATTATTTATTACACATTTTGTTTCACATATGAACTAATCTGTAAGATGATCATTTACAGTTCTTATAATTGCAGTAGACCTTTTATTTTAGTATTTATGTATGTTTTGTATACTTATATTTCTCATGCAGCATAAGAAGGACACTTTTACACTGCAACATTGAGTGGTGAAGTACATATAAGAGGTGAGGGCAAATTCATTAGAACATATGCATGTAATTATATTTATAAATGTTTTATTAGCTAAGTTAAGGCAAAAATGTCTCTTTTTTTCTAGAGGCCAGAGTTATCGGTTTCTCCAGAGTGAAGGGCCACTTTCTGTTCAGAGTTCATTTTCTTCACACTTATAATAAATAATTAACAATTAACATCTTCTGAAGTTGTTTTTAATTTTTTGTTGGTATTTAAATTTGAGACACACAACATTGCTTTTTTGAAAGTGATTTTTTATACATCAGGGCCTGCATCCCTTCAGCCGTCCAACAGGATGAGTATACATAATAGTTCATCAGAATTCCTGCACAAGTCCTATAGGAACTGATACTATTGCACTATAATGCTTGGTTTCCTGTAGGCTTAGATTCCTGAAGGAGTCCTGCATGATTCCTGTAGGATTCCTGCATGGTTCCTGTAGGATTCCTGCATGATTCCTATAGGATTCCTGAAGGAGTCCTGCATGATTCCTGAAGGAGTCCTGCATGGTTCCTGTAGGATTCCTGAAGGAGTCCTGCATGGTTCCTGTAGGATTCCTGAAGGAGTCCTGCATGGTTCCTGTAGGTTTCCTGAAGGAGTCCTGCATGGTTCCTGTAGGATTCCTACAAGAAAATGGTCACAAAATCCTGTAGGATTGTGCAGGTATGTGTTGTGTAGGTCCTGCAGGATTCTTCCTGCAGGATTTTTTTGTAAGGTAAGAAGATCTTCTCAAACTCTGTGTCATCGTATTATTTGGAACGTGGAGAAAATAATTTAAAATAAAAACGGCATAGTTGTAGCCTATATCCTCGCAGTATACACTACTGTGTTTGTATCCATTCATTGACATTAAGCATAGGCTGTTTTAAAATTTTGCTCTTTGTACATCATGATATCTTATGCATATTAGGCCTATATGAACAGAAAAATTACTTTAATTAAAAGTATTGTTGTTAAATACTGTAGACATCGATCCGATCAAAATCCAGGTAAAAACAACTTATATTTAACAAAAGAAAATGACATGTATGGGTAGCGCAAATATGACTGTTTAAGCCCCGCCCCTCACTTCCGTTCTGTGGCTGCGGTTCTGAAACTGTGGTGCTGCGGGTCTGCAGCTGGATACTATTGAATCGACAAAACCCGGCTGAGTCAAAAACTGTTGGATGTCTAAACAAAGAAAAAACAAGTTTTCGTTAGGTTATTCCACGTTTTCCTGACACATTAACAATATATATCTGTGAAAACACGAAAGACACATGTAGAACATTTCACCTGTGAAAAAACTCGACAAACAGATATAGAAGTCATTCAGACATGGATGATAGCTAAGTTGATAGCACGTTCGTCTGCGGTCCAAGACAGTTTGGGTTCGCGCCCTGGATAGACCAAGAATTTCCAAAGGTAAATTACCTTGAGCAGGATCGGAACCAGCATCCGAATTCTGGATTCTGAGTTGGTCAGCGGCTATTTTATGAAAAAAAACACAGACATACAAAAATCATAAATATTTAATACAGAAAAATAGACATTTAATTTTGAAAAAACAGTATATTGACTAAACACCGGTTTTATTTACGACCGGAGAAAAGCAGTGACAACTTTGTTTTTGCGAAGATAATTTATTTTTTAAGACGGTGCAGAAAGGTATGCCGTGGTAATCGGATATTCTAAGGTAAATAACCACAGCTGTGAATAGAATGAAAGTGTGCTAGACAAAACACGGCTAGTTTTTAATAGTTTTACCCCAGATATCTTCTTTTTGATCCTTGGAAATAAAATTAGCTTAATATCACAGGCCTACAGTGTAAGCAGACGTTTAGTTCCCTTTCTCATAGAAAGTTGTTGAACCAATGACGGCGCAGCATAGCTGCGCGGCCTATGCCGCGCCGTCATTGGTTCAACAACTTTCTATGAGTGAACCAATGACGATGCAGTTACACTGCGTTATTGAAAAAGGCTTCAGTAACGGGGAAAAAGGAGACCTTTCCCCATACGCAGTACTTGTTCCGTATCTCAGGGAACCGAGGTTACATTAGTAACTGAGTACGTTCTCTCCTCCGTCGTAACCATTAAACAGGGCTTTCATGTTGTGAGCGGCTGCGCGCGCTGTAGCTTCTCTGCGTGAGCGCGATCTCTCTTCTGGATTGCCAAAGTAAAAATGCATCATAGACAAATGTCCTAATATTATTGCATACAGACACAGCTGGCGACTCTGGCGAGATAGAATTCGCAAGATAATGTCTATATAGCAATAATAAATGTATGCATATTTTCTTCATAATTTCTCCAGTAACAGTTACCGATAGCAGAACCGTTAACGTCAGAGCTTATCGATACACCGGTCTTTCATAATTTAGCCCCGGGGCCAATTTAATACCGGGTTTCGGTACCCATCCCTAATTATAATACTAGGCTATAAGTTCTTGCTGACAGGCTTGGTTCGGACATTATGGAAAGGATCCCTACAGAGATAGACATTTTAGTTATCATATGATCCTTCAAACCTACTAGACTCCATTAGCAAATGCAGTAATTTTACCTCACAGACCATCGTAAAACACAGTACATTCAAACTCGACAGAAATAAAATGAAACTCACGAAAACCATCTTGATTTATCTTTTCATCTTTCAACAACCACTAGGTCTGGTTTGGTCAAAATAAACCAGGTGTAATTCACCGAGTTAGGTTTGAAAATGACGGGACAAGCGGGAAACAGTGGGTAACTTAACGTTTGACGTCTAAAGTTAAATCTGTGACTGTGTTTTTGCAATGTTCGCTGGCTAAACTTCCACTATCATTTATAGTGTAAAATCCTAAAACATAATTATAAAATTTAAAATCAATTCATCAAACCTCCAGATTTCCACTGAGAGATACAGATATTCGTGACCATGAGTGAGCTGCTGCGGTTGAGTTCTGACACCGTCAGTCAGGTGGCGTGCTTTTTACAGCAATCCTGTATTATTGCCTGGCATATTACAGCCAAATTACAGGTAGCTTACAGCAACACTAAAATATACTGTAAAATGTTCCCGCTCAAACAAAATTACCCAGAATGCAATGCAAATTACAGTATTTTACTCTAATATAAAATGCAGTATTGTACTGTAGGTTTTTACAGTAATGTGCTGCTAAATCTACAGCGGCATTTAACAGTGTGATTTGTCCAGTTTATGAGCCGTTTTTAACTAGTTATCAGTGCCGGTCACCACCAGGGGCTCATTTTCTCTCAAAGATGATTTAAGTAGCGTATCACTACATAATGTGAACATAACTGCATTCAGCTTTAGAGGAAATGTAATGTTAGGTCAGTACACATCAAAATGTTCTTATACGTGTTTCAGTGGCGGCTGGTCAATAGAGTCCACTCCTGCCTGTCAGCGTGTCTCTAGTTCAGTTCTGGGGTGATCGAGAAATCGCCCACAGGAGGCGGGTTCATGTATTATTTCAGTATAGAGACAGAGCCCACACCGGAGGGAAAACATTGGAGGGGAACGTAATCAGCTACAGGTTATGCTAAACAAACAAACAAAGAAAACATTCATTATTTTTAACCATGTCAAAGAATTATTTCACCTGTCGCCGATTACGTTCCCCTCCAATGTAGTTAAATATTAATATGACCCGTTTCGCTCTCTCTCACTGCCTGTATCTACTTTTGTGTCCTTAAACATTAGTTTTTTCGACAGCTTATATATTTGCTGCACACCTTGTCACACAGCAGCTTTTAGACATTGTTCTATTTTTTGTTATAGGTCAGAAATGACAAGGAGGCAGCATCATGCTATACAATGTCAATGGAGATGGTTGGATTGTTTTCCCCCCGGTGGCCGTGGTTTTCAGATTATGATCTTGTCACTCTGTCTCTATATTAGGTGTGACCAGATCCGTTGAAAAACAGAGTTGCGACACTCCCATAGACTGCCATAGGAACCTTGGAATGCGGAAGTAACGCGTGTCGTGGAGCAGCTAATAGTTCCAAACACTGATAGTTCCAGCACTGAACTCCACACATTTTCAATGTTTCTGAAGTACGCTCGCTGGTAAGTTGATGAAATTACTGTATTTTCGACATTTGAACGCATTAGCCGACCTCTCATGAATCTATATAATAGTTGTATTTTATGCAGCCAGCTGTAGTTAATGTTTATTGGAGGTAGGTAGACTCTTAATTGTTGCTAACTTAAGTAACAAACACTTAACTAATATTAGCTACCATAATCTGATATTGGGCTATATTTACCTCAAATTTTCTTCAAGTTCGTTGGCATACAACGTTTATCGTCGGTTTTTAGATTTGTTGTTAAAGTGATTAACACTTGTTAATCACCGTATTAGTACACCTGATTACAATTAACTTTAGATAGCTTAACTAGAATTTTTTGTTTTTTATTTATTTTTGCTAGCTCAACTAGATAACATGGCTAGCTTGTATCTAGCAAGGTTGTTCCTTGGTTAATTTAGTCATTGAAGTTACACAGACTGTTTGTTAGACAGTGCATTGTGATGAGTGATAGGATATGTAGCATAAATGTGGATGATCCCAGCAAATAAGTATAATTGCAAAAAGAAAGGTCATTAATCTATTTTTAAATTGAAGAGGCATGTGAGATATGTGAAACCATTTGAGACTGACATTTGACCAAAAAAACTGAAGTCATGATTTTAATAGTTGTTATTAAGTATACAGTGAAGAATTTCAGCTGCATAACTCATGTTCATGGCTCTTAAAAATTTTGATGAAAGAAGCACATGTACACTGCTGCTTTGGTGACACATTGAACTTTAATCTAACAGTCCCGTGTGTGTAATGGAACGTATACACATCTTTGTAAATATTAAGTATTTTTGGATGACATTTAATTTTACAATATTTAACTTTTTTCTCTCTTTTAGGAGGTGAAAAAGAAGTCTAAACCAAGACTTAAACCTAGATAAAAATAACTCTCAGTACGTTAAGTAAGTTCCAGCTGTCGAACAGGTGGGATTTAATTTGCAAATCCATACACAATCACTGTATGTGTGTGTTGTTTTGTTTGTTTTCAACAGGATGGATTATCGGTGGGGAGTGGAGCAGTGGCCAGGCTGGGGGAGCTTGTCGTTCCTGTAAGCAATGGAGTGATGATGAAGCTGGTTTGAATTTGAACAGTGGAGTGCTGAAGCTGGTGGAGTGATGGTGAGGCTGGAAGTGTAAGAACATAATATTGTCTATAATTAGTCAGAAAAATATTGTCAAGTGCCAGAGTTACCACAAACAAGTCGCATCTTTCTCAAAATTTCCTTAAGCAGATATGTTGGACTAATATATGAATAACACATATACAATCAATGAAACTTGTATAAACATAAGACAAGAGACCAGAAAACAGGCAAAACAGACCCTCCATACCTATTGATGCTGAAGCCATGCTAGGTGGTGGGACATTTGTAGGAGCAAAGGTCAGACCAAACTCCTCCATGGCAACAAGCAAGGTGTTTGGCCTGCTTGTTGTAGGTTTGGATGTTTCTTGGCCTTGCTGGTTCCTTTTTGCCCTTTTTATCTGGCTTTTGCTTCCAAGATGACCATCAGACAACCTCAGCCTAATGTATCTGTTGGTTATTTTTTTTGCAGATCATGGCATGAAGGAAGCCTGCTGTCCAAGAGCCTACCCTCTCTCTCCAGCATATCCATGGCATTTGGATCCATAAAGGAGCCACTGGTCCTAGTTCGGAACAGCTCCTCAATTTGCCGGACTAAATCGAAGGCCTCTTGTGACTGAACTCTTTCAGCTTCAGTAAAACACTGTGCTTTTCTTCAGGACTGTCATCATTGTGCTTAATTGCACTTTGGCAACCCTCACAAATCTTGGAATATTTAATCACTTTATGCACGATGTAGCCTGTAAGGTGGTAGAGAGCACTGATCTCAGTATTCGTGAGGTCAGGAGCAGCTCTGCGTGCCATCAGCTCCTCCACTCTGAGGCCAGGACTGGGAAGTGACTGCTTTGTGTCCAGGAAGTCGGCCAAAAGGCTGTTGTCATCCTCCTGATAACTTCCTATTGATTTCAGTGCCTGTTGAAACTCTACTGGAGTTGGGACTGGATTCCTCTGTCTTATGCAGCTGAATAGGTTTTCAAGACAGTCTTGGGTAAACCTGCTGGTCAACACAAACATGTGTCCCTGGGCCAGCATGTCTTGCTGAATTGATAGAATTGAAGATGTTGCCATCACAATTCCTGTTTGCACAGGCTTCCAGCTACCCGTTCGTCCAATCTTCAGCCCACGGAAGAGTTGGACGGTGTCCTGAAGGAACTTGATGGCCTTTTGGTACTCCTCGATCTTGTGTGTGCTGAGTGCCATTACTGGGTGGTGAGAGGACATGATGTCAAACCAGTGGTCCTCCTGCTCCAGAAACCATGCTGTGGTCTGGTAAGCGGGTGGTCTTTGTTCCTGCTCCACCATGTATTTCAGGCCTGCACTGGTTGCCTTGCTAAAGATATTCATCGCAGGGCCCACCTTCATCTTCTCAAAATGACTGGGTTGAAGGGTTTTACTTGATAGATTTGGAGCAATTTTCAATGTCATGCCCTCTTGAAAATCCACCAGATCTTTCAGTGGACCAACGGAAACTTCATTGAAGAAGAGTTTCTCCTTCTCTACCGTCTCCGGAGGAATTGTGAACGTCTGTCCACGGACCAGGCCACTCTTCAAGTTCTTAGCAAGATGTGGAACGTCTGGCATAAAGTATAGCCTCCTGTCTGATCTTACAGGATGTGGGACAGATGTTTTGTTGTGATCCACGCCAAATGCCTTCCACATTGCCCGATTAGGGCTGCCCATGTCAGTGGTGGCCAATAGTTAATGGTAATGTTGCGTTACATTCAGAGTTTTTTTTTTTTTTCTTCTTTGTCCACCCCAAACTATTACTTCAGTGCTAAAACATGTAATTGAGTTTACACCTCTATGACAGCATAAAAAAACATTATAGAAACATAAAAACAGAATTTATGGCTGAGCTTTGTACATATGGTATCATAATGCTACAAAAAATTATTTTCCTTTATTTGCATAATTTGTTGGGTGAGCAAATTCTTCTTCCATTGTGTTATTGTATAAGAATAAAAATTTAAATAACAATAGTGGTTTGTGTATATGTGTATATATATATATATATATAATATATATATATATATATTCTCATTTAATTTCAAATTCTTTACTGTGGTACAGAGCCAAAATAACAGAAATCCGGACAAACATCCAAATGAGTATAGACATAACTATAGGTGTGTGCTCTCATTACATTTGTGAGAGACGCTGTGTAATATTATTGCACCTGCTGCACCCATGGTACGGCAGCAAAGTTCCTTGATTATTACTCCGGAATGAGAGTATAGTTCCTAGCCATATCGGCCTAGAAAATTGCAACTTTTAATTTTCCTTCGGTCTTAGTACACGATGTAACTACAGAAGAGTCAAGTTTTGAATAGGAATAATATCGAAACTCTTTGGTCATTTTTGAGCGAGATGCTAACGGTCTAATCAGATTCAATGAACTATGCTAAGCTATGCTAAAAGTGGCCGGAGATCAGCTGAATGGATTCGAAAATGGTAAAACTCAACTGTTTAACTCTAGGGGAGTTGGAAAATGAGCCTATTTTCAAAAAAAGTGGAGTGTTCCTTTAAATAAAGACTATATCAATTACATTGTCCCACCAGTAGGTGGAGACAAGTGACTGTTAAAAAACATTAAAAAAACAAAAAACATTAAAAAAACATTAATCATTCATTCTAGAGATTCATTCAAAACGCTGATTTATTTCGATTTATTAATTGAACAAGTGAAGTCTTTATGAGTGAGTCCTTGAATCATTCATTCAAACCAATTTTTAGTTAGACTGCAGTAATTAACACTTTGTCAAAACCAAATAAATTACATGTTTAATTTTTATTTTAAAAAAAGAATTGTGATTCTCAATTTATCAAGAATTGTGCAGCTCTAGTTGTGAATAAGGTATAACATTAATATTATCGCTGCTAACCATTATTCTATCATATATTTTCAGATCACAGTGTGGCTGAAGCCCAAAAACCAGTCTGCATTGCTTAGAGCAGTAATGATGAAGATGAGCAGCCACCTGCCAAAATGCCTAAACTCTTCTCTAATTACCAGAACAAAGCCAGCAAAAAGAAAGGAGACATAAGCTTGTCTGTCCGAGCAGAGCTAATGTGCTACATTCAGGCATCTTCTAATGAAGATGATGTTGATTGTCTGGAATTTTGGAGAATCCATGATAAAGACTTTCCGAGGCTTAAACAGGTGGCTGTGAGAGTGTTGGCAGTTCCTGCTTCCAGTGCCCCAGTGGAGAGGGTGTTTAGCCAAGGTGGACTCATTATACTTCCTCGTCGCTCCAGGCTAAGTGCAAAAACACTATCAAATTTAATCTTTCTGAAATGTAACCAGTCTGTGTAAAACTTTGTCTTTGGACATGAAAAGATCTTCTTTTGTCACAGTAGAAGAAAACAGTACTGTATTGTAAATATTTTAGTGTTATGCATACCTGCATAAAACATTTTACAATGAATTTCTCTGAAAATGTAAATGTTCTGTTTCATTGATTCTTTTGAATCGAAATTATATGAAAATTTTAAATGAAAATTATATGTTTACCATATTCTCATCTCATAAATTTGAAAATATATTTGCATGTCTTATTAGACAATGTAGATCTGCATTTTAAATTAAATGAAGTGGATCAGATGTAATAGTTTGAAAGTAATTGTTGTTTTTTGATTGTGTAAATTTATTTAGCCTCATACACTCCTAAAATAGCTAGCTGAACGAATTATTGCTAAACAAAGACTTGAGACTTGACTTGGACCTTTGGGACTTGTGAACATCTCTGCAATATACGCTACTGTTCAAAATTTGGGGGCCAGTAATTTTTTTTTTTTTCTTTTCTTTTTTTTTTAAATAGAAATTAATACTTTTATTCAGCAAGGATATTTTAAATTGATTAAAAAAAAAAGTATATTAAAGATTTGTATTGCTAGAAAAGTTTCTATTTTAAATAATTGCTGTTCTCTTACACAATTTTCATTTATCAAAGAATCCTAAAAAAATGAATCACAGGTTCCAAAAAAAATTAAGCAGCACAACATTGATAATTGAGTATCAAATCAGCATATTAAGAATGATTTCTGAATGATCATGTGACACTGAAATAAATAACATAACAATTGCTGCAGTAAAAATATATTTATTTTACATATTTACTAAATTAGAATTAATTGGATGCGAAAAAGAGAAATAACTGTTATTTCATGTTATTATATTTATGTTTGTATATGATTTATATCAAATTTATATAAATTTCCCATAAATTCTGGTTAAGGTTCCAAATTGGAATATTTCCAAAATTTCCCAGGTTAAGTTCCTATGGAAATTTTCCGGAAAGTTTCCAGAAATTTACTGGAAACTTCCTGCCCCTTTGCAACCCTAGTTCCCAGTGACTTTTTCAGTTACATGAAAACGTAGATCGGTCAAATTTGAATAAGAAAAGTAAGACTGATCAGCACTCGCTAGATAGGACAAGCTCATACTACAGAACTTACTGTTTTCTAAGGCTTCAAAAAAAAACTGAATAGACGATCATGATAGCTTTTATCTTTTATTTGCAATGTTTAATAGTTTAAAATTTGCAGTTAGCATCATACATGAATTAGAGATCCAATCCAAGACACTGTCTACACTGGGAGAAAAAGCTTTTCTTACTCAGTATTTTTGTTTTGTTTCCAATCCAAATATCTATAAATTCTTAAATCAAGAAGCATTTACTAGATAAGTAAAATTGCATAAGATATTATGTCTTGTTTTCTGTGGGGGAAAACCTTAAGTGAGTCTTTTTGTTTAAAACGAGCTAAATTATCTGCCACTTGAGGTAAGAAAACATTGTTTTCAAAGTTTGTACTAAGTTGAAAATATCCTCAGTATAGATGATTAATTAAACAGATGATGTTTTCACACATAAAGAGCCTTTGTTATGTAGAAGCAGAGCATCTGAATGTGTCATGATCAGTGATTTACAGCACATCTAATGTGTAAACGACAGTGACCTGTACTAATGATGACTGCAGTGTTAATGGAGTCACATAAAGTCTTTGTTATGTAGCAGCAGATCATGTGACTGTCATGATCACATGATGCAGTGATTTACAGCACATCATCTCTAATGTGTAAACGACAGGACCTGTACTAATGATGACTGCAGTGTTAATGAGTCACACATAAACCAGCTCACAAAACATGTTTCTGTCATTTTAAAGTAGCACAACTTTGACCAGCTATAACTCAAAACACTGTTTACAGTCAAAGTAATGGAATAACATCAAAATACGTGAAACACTCAAAAAGCTTTGTGATAAAGTATTTAAGACAACAGTCAAACTATATAATTATATACATTACATGTTGACACTATATATATATAAACTAAGTTCCATCTTCATTTATTTATGGTATCTACATATACTTTAAAACAGTTAAGGAGGTGAAGAGATTTTTGTTGTTGTTGGTTTCTTACTAAGCTAAGCTAAACTACAGCACTAGAGCATGATGGGCCATCAACACCTGGGCAGGGGCTGCAGGATTCAGCCTGATTGGTTGTTTTATCTGGGGGCTCTTGGGTGCTGAGAGCTGATTGGCTGTTTGACCTGAGGTCTGTTTAAAGGAGCCTGTCTGCTGTGAAAGGTTACAGTTGTTTTTCAGTATCATCTGGAGATCATCTATTGTTTGTGACCAGTCACTGCTTGTTTTGGATATTCAGCATTTGAAATGGCTTCCCAAGGGTACATACTTTCTATCTATTATCTAACTTTCTATCTGTTTGCCTTATGAACAAGAATGTTTTACTTAGTATTTTTGTCTTGTTTCCAGTCCAAGTATCTAAAATTCTTAAACAAAGAAGCATTTCCTAGATATATAAGCAGTATTGTCTTGTTTTCTGAAGAAATAAATCCAAATTAAGAGAGTTTTTGCTTAAAACAAGCTAAATTATCTGCCAATGGTTTAAGATCTTAATTCAAACTGAAAACAATATTTTTCTTTTTACCCCACTGGTAGATTATTTTGCTTATTTTGATTTATTGGGTCATCAGAAACCAAGACAATACTTTTTACTCATCTAGTAAATGCTTCTTAGTTTAAAAAAAAAATAAAAATATTATTGGACTGGATACCAGACAAATATAATAAGTGAGAAAAGCATTGTTTTTTGCAGTGTAGCAGTCACCTAAAAGTTTTTATATAGCTTGTTGTCAGTGGAGTCAGCTCAATTTGTAGATAGCAAGTCAAAATAGTCTTTGTGAACGAGTAAATAACAAGTCTGTTAAAATTGATGGGTAGAGGTTTCTTGGAATAAAATAATGGTTTCTGCCTTATTGAATGTCATTTCGTATTGGCTAGAAAATGTAGTATAATCTATTGGGAACAATGCACTTTTCTCTATAACTTACTGTAGCACTACAGGTCTTTCTACGTATATTCCTTTGTTTGGAAAGCTCCTTCGACCTTGTGTAATCTGATGCCGTTTGCTGTTTTTGAAAGTTGTGCTGCAGAATAAGAGTCTCACGACATGATGCCTACTTGTTATTTAACTTAGCGATATGTATTATATAACTATTTTGTCTTCTTATTGTTCACACAGATCTTTCCACAGCAGGATCTACTTCCTCTGCCCTCACTGCAAGAAGGCTCCACGCTCTCTTCCTGTGCACCTCAGGACGGCGTGCATGCACGACCGCGCAGAGGCAGAGATACAGGCCACTGTGATTGAAGCCAAGAAAGAGATGTCTGAATTTACCCACAGGGAACGTTTCTGGGAGTACCAGCGTATTCAAGACATTTTGGCAACTGCTGATCCTCTTGCCAGGTGTGTAAATTACATGTTATGCTTCGCTGCTTTGTCATGTTGCAGGACAATATTCAATATTTATTCAAATGTTTGTGTATTCACTACTGTTTAATTTCCTCAGGTTGTTAGACGAGATGCAAAAGAAGGGCTTAGTGGTAACAAACAAACCTCCAGTCCTCCCTAACCCCACACTGCCTGTGCCCTCTTTACCTTCATCTGCTCCTCAAAGCCCTGGAGAAGATGCATTTCTGGCCCAGAGCATGACGGACCAGCTTCCTGGAAAAACACAGTATGCAGTCTGAAACAGCCTTTGTGCTGTTTGAACTCAAGACCCAGAGATGGACATACAGAGTTAGTTGTTGCTGATTTGTGATGAATGAGTTTAGACAATAAACATGTTGGAACAAAATACATTTATTCGAAATAAAATAATAAATGAATAATTTATTATACACATCTACTAAAATTGTATATAAATGAGATTTAACACTCTGGTCAGAGGATCCATTAGATACACAATGGTTTTATAGTCAGACAATTCTGATGCAACAATTGAATATTTTATGTAATTTTCAAGTTCTAAAGAATTTAGAGTTTCATTTGAAACACGATGCATTAAGAGTCGGGGGGTTAAAACTTTTGAACAGGATGCAGATGTCCAAATTTTTCTTTTTTTGTTGAAATATCATTTTTTTCATTGAGTACTGCCCTTCAGAAGCAACAGAAGATACTTTATGTTTCCCTGAAGACAAATTAAGTACAATATACCTTAAACTTCAAATTCAAAAGTTTTCACCCCCCGGCTCTTAATGCATTGTGTTTCCATCTGGAGCATCAGTTAATGTTTGAACCTTTTTTATTAGTTGTGTTTGAGTCCCTCAGTTGTCCTCAGTGTGAAAAGACGGATCTCAGAATCATACTGGAAAGGGTTAAAATATGCAAAAAATCCTTGAAAACTGAAGAATCTGCAGGACCTGGAGGATTTTTCTGAAGAACAGAGCTCAGTTGAACTGCTCAGAACAAACAAGAGACTCATGAACAACCATCACAAAACAAAAAAACAGTCGTAGATCATCCAGGTAACCACACACAGTATTAAGAATCAATGGTTCACAAACCTTTGAACAGGGTTATTTTCATAAATTCAGCTATTTTTTTTGTCTTGTTGACTATATGTAAACATCTTTTATGTAAAATATCTTACTCAGGACAGTACTAAATAAAGAATAACATGCATTTTGTATGATCTCTCTTATTTTGTTAAAATTATTCACATTTTCAGATTCTGCAAGGGGTTCCCAAACTTTCGCATACCACTGTATCTTTCTTTGTGTTCAGCAGATCAATATAATTCAAACAGGTTTGGAACAACTTGAGGGTGAATAAATGATGACAGAATTTCATTTTTGGGTGAAATATCCCTTTAAAAAGCCAGAACTGCATGATTATAAAGCCACAATTGTGTCTTATAAAGTCAGAATTGTGATATATAAATTGCAATTCTGATTTTTTTTCTCAGAATTGCAAGCTTATACTTATAATGTATTGTATATATTTTGACTTTAAGCCACAATTATGATCCATATATTCCTTTCTTTTTCACTCAATTGCAAAATGTATTTTTATAATATTCTCTCTATATTATAATGTTTTTACTTAAGTAATGATTCATAAAAAATGAAAACCAAAACTAGTATGGAATAATTGTTAACATTAGGGATAAGAAAGCTGCAAACGGTTTTAATATATTTCCAAAATTAATGTACAAATGATTCTGTACCTCTTCCAGGTTAAAATGGATACAAATGCAATAGGAGGATTAAAATGTTAAGAACTGTAAGAGGTCTTTCATGACGCTCCATATGTGATGTGAATTTGAAAGGTGCTTGATATAAAATAAACGGTGCTTTAAAAAGTCCTTGAAAGTTCTTGAATCTGGTGTTCATGAAAGAGTGGGAACCCTGTCAAATGTTCACGTGTTATAGACAACAAATAAAAGTTTTTCAAATGTGACATGTGAATGTATTTTCTTGGGTTGAACTATATGTAGGGCAAAATATATTTATGTAAATATATTTGAAAATATATTTTAGCGAATATATTTTTTGGCCATTTTGAAATATATTTGAAAATATATATTTTTTTTTACCATATGTTTATCAATACACTATAAATGTATGTACTACGGTGACCAGGAGAGGACATGTTAGGTTCACTTAGCTTTGTCGTGGCCATGAGATCATTTTGTCGAGGTAGGGACATCCTTATGTCGTGGCCCCAGATCATATGTTGAAGGAACAACATATTTTTCTCGTGGCCATGACTTCATTATGTTGAGGGAATGACATTATTTTTCATGGCCATGAGTTAAATGCATAAACAACCTGCGCGACCATGGCAACCTGGAATTATCAGAAATGGATAGGCCTATAATATTTATTTTTAATTAAGAATGATAAAATTAGGGCGGAATTAAGAAATGATTATATTAATATATTATTTGAATGCTGTCTATATAATCAACTCTCACGTGCAATGTAATATAAGCCATAAATAGCCTAATGTTGTGCGCTAATAGACAGCATTCTGAAGTTTGTTATTATCGATTTTTTTGTATCTTAAATATTCTTTTAACATATAACCTTTTAATAATAATAAATTATTCTAACTTCATTCGAATGCTGTCACCACCTGTATTTGACCATTCAAAACTGCATTTAATAATTCTTTGATGATGATAAATTGCAATGTTATAGTAGGATTTTCTTTTGTAGTTTATATTTCTTATTCAATAGTTAAAACATATTTGTATATAGTGCCACAGGATGTTTTCAGATGACGGTGATGATATATAACCTAAACATTACAATCTAAACTCCAGGTGATTCACTGATGGTCAACTGCTGAATGTTTATTAGAAATCACTCTTGAAGAATATCAGCAGATAATGGAGTATAAATAAGTGGAAAATTTACATTTGATAACTTTTTACATTTAATTTTAAAAAATCAGTGTCACAGATTTTCTCCTGAAAGGTAGCAGCTTTGAATATGTGTTTAAGACGGACTGTCCGCCGGTCAGGACTGTACACAGCAGGTCTCGTCTGTTCTCACTCGTTCTTAGCAAAAATGACTGAAAACGGTCTGATCATCTGCTTTCTACTGCTTTATAAATGTTGTAACATTCTTCTCATGTATCACGTGTTTGACTGTAACGCTGACTGATGGTGCTGTGATGGCAGGTGGCTTTGCTGAGATCATTCTGACTCAGACTCTGTCCATCCGTGAATCAAGAGTCTGTGGGAAGCAGCGTCACTCTCAACTGCAGGTTCAGCACTGGTATAGTCTGTTCGTGAGCCAGTCGAGGAGTTCTGGCTCATCAACTTTGACATGGAGCAGCTCCCACCCCCAAACTCTTCTCTTCTTAACCCGGTGCAGTCACTGTCATTGATAACCCTGTCCCACCCATTGTCTCCACACTCCACACTCCACTCAGTCTCCTGGACTCACTTCTGCTTCGCTGGTGCCTCACAGCTCCCCGGCTCCGCCCTGCACCGCTGACTCTCTCCAGCTCTTTAGCTCCACCTCGGGACCCTTCACCACCAGCACAGCTCTGTGAAGTGGATTATCTAGCTACATCTTCAGTCTCCAGGTCCATTTCTCCAACCCTGCCTGTCAGCCCTTTGGCTCTGCGCCAGGACCAGCACCATGAGGGGGCAAAAAGGGGCATTGCCCCTTCAGATCTGATGTGTTCCCCCTCAGTTTCAATTTGTCTCCTCCACCCTTGAAAAGATTGATTTGAACCCTTTGATGTGTATTATCACACCGGTGTGATCAGAATGCTCAGTGTGTCACTGCTATATTGGCGCTGAGCCAGAGACGGATGTGCTTTTCATATATCACAACTATTCAGAGTTTTTAACCACATATTTCAGCTTTCAGACATTTAAATGAATTACAATAAAAAAGATATTTATAGTTTCTTACACTGATGGAAGCTGCAATAATGATCCTTTCAATTATAATTTGACAAAGTGTTTTATTCATATCAGATACACATTGTGCAGGAAACTATAAAGTTGACTCTATTCTTCTCCCACTTCACCAGCCACTTACTTTTATGTATTTCTGGAGAAATTGATGAAAATAAATCATTTAAATCTGACAGATGTGATTCTCTTAATTGTGGTGCAAACTAACACATCGGTCCCATAGAGCGTTATAGATCAAGTAAAACCAACATTATAAAGGTTTTTAAATGACAAAACACATTCACTCCCACATATTTGACACTCGAAATGTCATGATATAATTAACCCTTAAACTTCCATATCTTTTTCAAACGTTCATTCTTTGAAGTGATTTCAGCAATAATCTGCTGACTGTCTTCTTTAAAACAAGAGCAAATGTCTATATTCCAAAGCATTCTTGAATTACAAGCATTAGTCAAGTTCAAATGTTTACTTGCATAACTGTATAAAAATATGCATGAAATAATAAGACAATTGTTGCATCACTCAAGTCATTGTGGATAGATAGATTTTAACAATTCAACACATTGCTAGCATGAATTAGCACATTGCTAACATGTTTTAACACATTGCTAGCTTGAATTAGCATATTGTTAACATTATTTAACTCATTGTTACCATTAATTAACATGTTGCTATCATGAATTAGCTCACTGCTACCATGAATTAGCACATTGCTTGCATGTTTTAACACATTGTTAGCATGTATTAACACACTGCTAGTAAGAATGAGCATGTTTTAGAACATTGCTAACATAAATTAGCATGTTTTAACACATTGCTAGCATATTTTAAATAGTACATAGAATGGCAGTTTAATAGACCTTTATGACAGCAGAAATGATTACTGGAAGTACTCGTTGAAGCAGTGCATCGATTCTTCCGCTTATGTATATTTTCAATGCGCTGTTAACTCCTAGTTCCTCTCAGGATAATTTCAAAATCAGGACATTTTCAGAGACAGGAGAAGAGATATTCTGATGATTGCTCTGTACAGAATTATCTGACAAAGCCGTGGCTCGTAAACAGATGCGATTATTTCACCACACGGTGTCAGTGCTCGTCTAAACTAATGTCTGTAATGCTGCAGTGTGTGTGAGACTTGATGAATAAGATCAGAGTCAACATATTTATTTATTTGAATTAAATATTTTAGTCATTATTCTGTAATTTTTCATTTTGATAATCATTTCACTGTATGTAACTAAAGATTTTTCTAGTCGACTAGTAGTCCTTCATTTAACCCCTCAAGCCCTGAGGGTATTTTCAGATTTTGTTTTTTCTGAGTGACACAAAAAAGTAAAGACCCATAACTCTAAAACTAGATTAAATTTAGACGTTCTCATGCTGAGAAACTGCAAATAAACAGCAAAAAAGGAAATAAGTTAGTGGGATCATTCTTTTTTGGTGATGTTCCTCTATATGTAAGCTGTATTTGGATCAAATTTTGTGGTGATCGCATAAAGAAATCAAAAGTTACAGCATTTGAAACAAAGGTAGGCATTTTTAATTTTTTAGTTTTCTGAGTGACATGCACAAAAATAATGACTCATTACTCCAAATATCTAGCAATGAGAGTCAAAAGGTTGGTACCATTTGAAAGAAAACTTATTTAAAAAAAAAAATAAATAAATAAATAAATTTGGACATTCTCATGCTGAGAAACTGCTGATAAAGACAAAAAAAAAAAAATGTTTTCTCAAGTAAAATTTTACATGTATTTCATATTTGACATGCAATAACCCACACTCAAAAAAAATATTTTTTGATGCTGTTCACTTTATTTAAACAACTTATTTTGATTCAACACCACTGTATTAGGTTTCTGATTCAAATTTAATTGCTTCTTGTTAAATTGACATGAAACAATTACTTTTTGACTTAACTTGATGTTTTCATATTAAAATAACATGTTTCAATCAAGTAAACTCAACCAGGACTCAATCAAACAGGACTTTCACTTCCTATCATGCTTTGCAAAGGGGCTGATCTGGGAGAGTAAATGTTGAAATAAAGTGTTATTTTAAGCAGTTTTTAGCAACATGAGAAAACGGAGAGACTTTTTAATGTTTACTGTTCTATTATATTGGTATTTAAAACTTTCTGTTAGGTTAATAGTTTTGGGGTTACCATTGTGGTGAAGTGTAGAACATGTGCTCGGATTGAGGACCTGCTAACAACAATTAAAGTTGTTTTAACAATAAAAACAACTATTTTGGACATGCTATAGATAGAATAAAACCATCTTCTGGCTAATACCTAACAATAAGAGTCTTATTGTTAGGTCACATCCACTAAATAAACTAATCAATTAAACAGGATTACTTGTTTTAATTTCTGTTTGATATTAATTTTTTGGATAATTAAACTTAATGGTTTTGGACAAAATTAAGAATGTTAGTCTGATTCAACTAAATGGCATTGAGTTAACCTTATGTAATAAATTTAAGTTAACTGAAATAAATAATGTTAATTAAATGCAACATAACCAAATTATGTGGAACCTGTTGACATAAAAAAATTAAGTAAATCCAACGTATCATTTTTTTGAGTGCAGAGGTAAGGTAGGAGCACAATTCTTGTGGTGATGTTCCTCTATATGTGAGCTGTATCGGGGTCAAATTTTATGGTGATCGCGTAAAGAAATCAAAAGTTACAGCATTAGGAACCAAGGTAGTTTTTTGTTTAGCCATTGGCGCCCCGTGATTGACGCATGGGAGTATGTTGATCTTGGAATAATTTCAATCGGGAGCATTCACTGTAAGTAATGATGTGCCATTTTCTACAATCTATGCATGTTTCCTGAAGTTATAAGCACAAATTCCACATGAAAGCTACATTTTAGTTTTAGTTAGTGTAACCCAATGGAAAAGATGTGGTTTAAATTTCTTTTGTTGTCAATTTCTTTATTCATTGTTTATTTGTTATGATTGGTATTATATGTTAAAACCTTCAATTATTAAGTGTAAATGTATTTAGTTTGTTTTATTTTTATTTCTTACCTTGTGTGTGGCCAATCGGATGTCCAGGGCAGAGGTGAAGGGGAGGAGCTAGGGAAGAGAAGGAAGAAGGTGTATGAGAAAACGTGACAGCGTGAGCTGGTGAACTGTATATTGCACAAATAGATTTGTGTGTTGAAATTATAGATTAGTGGTTTCGTCATTGGTGAACGTCATTGCTCTCCTCATCATCTACAGGAACGGCGGTTGATTGGTTTGAGTCACCTGGAGGTACAGTTTGTTTATTTATTTTTTTTGTCTGAATGGAACAGATCTTCATTTATGGGCCCCAACGAGGTTGAAATGGTTATAAAGACTATGGGTTTCACTATTATTTGAAGAGTTTAATACCCAAATTTGTGAAACTGTAGTGTTTATTTTCTACAGTGCTTTTGTGAACAGAAACACATTTTTTGTATTTTCTTTTATTTCATTTTTAATACATCCTATTTTGATCTACTAAATTTTCTGAGTGATTTACTTTGATTCTTTTGAATAGAGGTGAATAACATAATTTATTCATTACTATATTTATTAGTTGCAGCTGATTAAAATAGCATTACTTTAGTTATACTTTAATAGAAGTTAGGAAACCTGAGGAGAATACCATTTAACGGTAAATAATTTATTTGACTTGAACTCAGGGCGCTGTCTCTTTCAAAGAGTCAAAAGAGCGCTACATAAAATGGAGGCACTGCTGGGATCTTTTGGTTTCCCACTATATGTATATCCTGTACCTCTGTAAATAAAATAGTAAGATATCCTAAAGTGAAGTCTAAGGGTAGTGATGATGGTTCCTAAAAGTGCATATCCCGAGCTTGTAAATGAGCTCCGAGGGTGGTGTCGAGGAGAGGCTTTAGACGTGACTCATGCCTTAATGTTGATTGTACCTGAGGATATGGAGATAGCTCAGATTGAAGAAAATCTACAAACCATTAAATGTTTAGGGCGCGTGCGAGTACGTGGAAGAATGTACAATCGTAAGCTAGATAGCTTAGCGGTGTTGTGTGAAAGCAAAGAGAAAGTAGACATTGACAAAATGCCCTCTGAAATATTGCCCATAGGTGGCACACAGACATGGCCTATAGTGATAGTATCAGAAACTCCTATAGAGGTCACAACAACAGATGTACGAAGTGACACTGTGTCTGATGAGAGTGAGAGGGAGGGTTGTCTTAAAACCTTGTTGGGTTCATTTGAGGGCTCCCCTGAAGCTATTATTCGTGCAGTAGGTGATCTGCTGGCTAGGATTGAAAAACCACCAGGTGAAGGTAGCAGTTATCGTCGTCTCAAAATCTTTGGGACCAGCTTTGGCTGTGGTTAAAGCTGTGCATACTGCAGACTGAGATTTCGCCCAAAAAGTGTTTAGAGGCAATTGAGCGTGCCTTCGGTCCCACTGAATCTGGCGAAGAGTTGTATTTCGCATTTCGCTTGATGCAACAACATTCAGGGGAAAAATTATCTGATTTTCTTTGGCGACTGGAGCATTCCCTGAACAAAGTAGTACAGTGAGATGGATTGCCCATGAGTGGGGTAGATCGAGCCAGAGTAGAGCAACTTCTCCATGGTGCTGTCGCTTCTGATATGATGCTAGTCCATCTCAAACTAAGAGATAGGAAAGAACACCCTCCCACTTTTTGGGAGGGTTCGTACTGAGAGAAATTCGTACTGAGGAGGAATATGAAGCCTCCAGGGTTAAATTGAACTAATCAATGAACAAAATCCATGCTAGAACCGATAAAGACAGTCAGCAGCATGATGTTCAAGCTCTGAAAAATGAGGTCAAAGAGTTGAAAGCTTTGTTTGCAGCTATGACTACCACTCAGCAGCAAACTGCTGTAACTGGGACAGGGGAGCCAACTCCAAAACCTGTCAGTTCAGGGGGAGTTTGGATCCTGAAGTGGTAAGTCTTAAAAAACAAGTGAAAAGGCTGCAGCAAAAAGCCACAGTCCGAGGTTTAAGTACTCCGGCGACTACATTACCAGTAGAAGCATCACGAACAGGTCATACAATGGTAAAGTACCACAAGCTTAACAACAGTTCCGAGGAGTTTTATTGCTATCGATGCGGGGAGAATGGACATTTCTCATCTAAATGTAAAAGTCCTGAAAATTTGAGCAAAGTCATACAGAAACTGATACAATCCCTTCGGAGGGCAAAATGGAGAGACTCAAATTCAGGAGATGTTGATCCGGGGACAGCTAACTGTTCTGTAAAGAGGAGTGTTGTAGAAGTACGGGGAGATAGGCTGATTCTCAAAGGATTAATAGGCCCAACTTCCGTGGTACTGTTGAGGGTTAACGGACATTCATATGATGCCTTACTGGACAGTGGCTCACAGGTGACCATAATATTTGAAGATTGGTACAGACGGTATCTGTCTGACCTCAAAATCCATCCAGTGACTGGATTAGCCATTTGGGGGTTAAGTGAATCCAATTACCCCTATTTGGGCTATGTAATGGTAGATCTGGAGTTTCCAGAAAAAATCAGCAGAACTCATGAAACCATTTCGGTCTTTGCCCTAATCTGCCCAGGACCGTCTAGCCCCGATCGGACTCCTGTTATCTTGGGTACAAATGCCAATCTTTTCAAGTGGTTGGCCCAGCTGTGTAAGGACAGGGCGGGGGTGGACCTTGCTCAGACATTGGGCATTGCTGTAGATACAGCAGCAGAGGACCTGTTGCTAAATACAGCCAAGCTTACCTCTGAGTGTACTACTGCTGAAGATCATGTGGGTAGTGTCATCTGGCAGGGCCCGGATTCTCTGAACTTACCGGCTGACAGAGACTGTTGTGCCATATGTAGTGTGGAGTTAACTGTGCCGTTGGAAAGTGAGGTTTTGATGGTGGAGGCATCACCATCCGTGACACTGTCCGTAGGGGTATTACTGCAACCGATGGTGGTTTCTAGTAATGGGGTGGAGGTAAACAATTTCACAGTGTTGATACACAGCGAATCTAAGAGAAGCACGGTAATTCCGGCAGGGACAGTTGTGGGACATTTGTATCCAATTGATCCGGTGAAGCCAATGGCAAAAGCTGAGCAGGTTACCGAACAGTTTGACCCCAATCTCATTAACTTTGGTGATTCTCCCATCCCAGAGATTTGGAAGGACAGGCTTCGACAGAAGTTATCACAGCGAGCAGGAGTATTTTCCTTGCATGAGTGGGATTTTGGCTTAGCCAAAGGGGTAGAACATCATATTAGGATGTCAGACTCTACGCCTTTCCGGGAATGGTCGAGAAGGCTAGCTCTGGCAGATGCATTTACAGGACCTTCTGAAAGCTGGGATTATAAAAGAATCCCGAAGCCCGTATGCTTCCCCCATAGTGATAGTTCGCAAAAAGAATGGGAGTGTCAGAATGTGTATCGATTATCGCACTTTGAATAGTCGAACAGCTCCAGACCAATATACCACTCCACGTATTGATGACGCTTTGGACTGTTTAGCTGGGAGTCAATGGTTTTCAGTTCTAGATCTCAGAAGCGGTTAAGGCCCCGGTATACTTCAAACGAAATCAAAGAACGAACTGATGTGACGTCATTTTGAACAAAATCAGGCCAAAACGAAGTTCGTTTTGTGTTCTTTTTGGAAGTTCGAAACGGCATGCCAAAGCGAACTTTCAGGAAAAGTTCACTCCAGCTGCAAAACACCTTCGTACTACCATTGGTCAGTGACGATAACGTAATAGGAGGTGTGCGCTGAGGCTCCGCCTTCACTCGTGTGGGACGCGTCTTTGACTCGTTTCGTATGTTTGAGTTTGTCGCGGTAAGATCTCCGCGGTTGAAAACATGAACACACTGGATAGCCGCTTTATAGTACAAAATGAAGTTGTGCTCGTAAAAAAATGAGGCACTAACACTGTTTTTCACGTTTTGATACTGTAAAGCTGCTTGATTTTCAGGAATATATTAAATAAAGTGCTATATGAAGACGTGACGTGACTGGAGTGCTACTTTGCAGAGCTCGTGCTAACATACCCATGTTATGATCAGACGCTTTTCTTATGCTTACTATAATAAATCCTTGCTGTTTTCTCATTTTTGTTTTGTTTTTGTTTTTGTTACTGAGAAGAAAGTGCACGGCACATATTTACATATTCATTTAAACGTCGATCTCAGCAGTGTGGGCGGCATCAGATGTTCGTTTACAGTATATCGCTGGTCACGCATTTCGAACTTCGTTTTACCCCTAAATGAAGAACGAAAAAGAACTTCATTTGAAGTATACCGGGGCCTTTACTACCAAATTGCTATGGCCCCAGAGGATAAAGAGAAAACCGCTTTTATATGTTCCCTGGGGTTTTATCAATTTGAGAGGATGCCTCAGGGTGTCACCGGGGCCCCAGCAACCTTCCAAAGATTGATGGAGAAAGCAGTGGGAGATATGAACCTTCTTCAGGTTTTGGTCTATCTTGATGATCTCATCGTCTTTGGAAGGTCTTTGGAAGGTCTTTGGAAGAGCATGAGGAGCGGCTCTTTAGGGTTTTGGACAGGCTGGAGGAGGTCGGGCTGAAAATCTCATTAGACAAATGTCAGTTTTGTCAAGCCAAAGTGAGATATGTTGGGCATATCGTGTCTGCGGAAGGCATTGCCACCGACCCGGACAAGGTTAGTGCTGTCACAAACTGGCCTCAGCCTGTAGACCTGAAGTCTTTGAGATCCTTTTTAGGGTTCTATGCGAGAATTGTTAAACCCCTTACAGAGCTCACTAAGGGATATGCCCCCACACAGCAAAAAAAAGAAAGCTGAGGCACATAAATCCAATACTTACCTGAAGGAGTCAGAACCTTTTGGCGACCGGTGGACCCCATCTTGTACTGAGGCATTTCATCAAATTATTCTGTGTCTGACTACCGCACCCATCCTGGCTTTCGCCAATCCGAGTAAACCCTATGTGTTGCATGTCGATGCTAGCTTAGATGGGTTGGGAGCTGTTTTATATCAAGAACATCCCTCTGGTCTGCATCCAGTGGCATTTGCTAGTCGGAAGCTGAGTAATTCTGAACAGAAGTATCCCATCCACCAGCTAGAGTTCCTGGCACTGAAGTGGGCTATCGTGGACAAGTTTCAAGATTATCTGTATGGAGCTAAATTTACAGTCCGATATTAATCCACTCACCTACGTGCTTACCACTGCAAAGTTAAATGCCACGGGACATCGCTGGTTGGCTTCCCTAACCACGTATGATTTTGATGTGCAGTATCGACCCGGGAAAACCAGTGTTGATGCTGATTTATTGTCTCACAGAGGAGTTGAGATCAGATCAATATGCCAGAGGGTTGGTGCAGTCATTTCCTCTGATGGTTCACCTAGATATGTTGAGCAATTTGGAGCCTCCCCAGAATGCATTCCTAAAGTCTTTGCATTTCCTACCTGAGTTGCAATTCTATGGAGCAGAAGTCACGTGCTGAGTTGATCCATGCACAGAAGAATGATGCTACCTTAGGTCCTGTAATTTCTGCATTGGAAGATGGAAAATGGCCTGTTGAAGTAGAAGGAAAGTCAGAGTTAGGACTGATGAAGCGAGAGATAGGACGGTTAGTCATGAAGGAGGGACTACTTTATAGAAGTAATAAAACATCTTCTGGTAAAGAGACTTGGCAGTTGGTGTTGCCATCGAAATTCAGAGAGACTGTGCTGAGATCATTACATGATGATATGGGTCATTTGGGGGTGGAACGCACTGGTGACCTGGTGAGGAATCGGTTCTTCTGGCCTAAGATGGCTCAAGATGTTGAGCAGTATATCAAGAATTGTGGACAGTGTGTTACATACAAAACTCCTTGCAAGAAGTCTGCTCCTATATATATCAAATTGCCGGTAATGGAATTCTAGATCTTGTCTGTATCGATTTCTTGTCGATGGAGCCTGACTCCAAGGGGATCAGTAATATACTAGTGGTTACTGATCATTTTACTAGATACGCACAGGCCTTTCCGTCCAAAAATCAAACCGCTCTCACTGTTGCCAAAATTCTAGTGGACAAATATTTTGTTCACTATGGCCCCATTTACACCGCATGGTTCCAGTGACCCAATTCCGTTTTTTTCCTCTCATGTGGCACAGATCGGATATGACATGTGAACGTGTAAGCAGGAAAAAAACGCATGAATTCCAAAATTCTCAGATCGGATTCAGGCCTCACTCATATGTGGTAATGAATCGGGTATGATTCAGATACGTGCATTTGCGTCTGCCATGTAAGCGGTCAAATCAGATATTTCCCAGTAAATGCGAGTCGTATGTCATTGAAAAAGGGACAGAGGCAAATGACGTCAACTCAGGTGGACATGAACTGCAATCACATGATACTAATGGCGGGGGCGCGATGGAAGACGAAAGCACGACACAGTGGAGTAATGCGGAGGTTTCATGTCTTTTAAGCCTTTGGAGACGCGGATTTAAGCGCTCGTGGCTTCAGTGCCAACAAAAGATCAAAAGCCTAAAATGCAAGTACAAAACAGTGAAAGACCACAATAACAAAAGTGGCAATGACCGTATTTCTTTTCCATTTTATGATCAAATGGATGCCATATTAGGGGACAAGCTGAGCTGCCAACCACCTCAAATACTGGATAGTTTCAGAGAAGATGATGTCGCGTCATCACTGGACTTTGAAGAGCCGGAGAACATTAACGTTACAGGTAAGGATAAACTTATTTTTTTTCTTATATATTAGCAAAAGTTCTTTCAGCAATCACCAGATTAAAAAAGTTTATATATTATTTTAGGATACAGCATTCGATACAAGGGTGTATGATATGACCGGCTACCTAGCTATAATCATTACAAAGTATGATACCTAACATGACTTTCTAATTTGATGAATGCTACAATAGTGTAGATAATATGCAATAGGCTAGTACTTCAGTTGTCTATTATATTACATTGTTTATCATACACTGACTTAACTGTTAGTAATACTACTAATACTAGTAATTTCTAATATCTTTAGTTCATATCAGCCACAAGTTATTACATGTCAACATTTGTCCCTAAACAGATGATCCCCCTGACAGGCCACAGACGGCCTTGAGTGAGAGCAGTGGTTCATCCAACACTTCATTCAATGAGACCGCCTCATCCAGTGTGAGCACCAGAGAAGTCTCTACAAGGGCCTCAACACCAACACCTGGTTCAAACCAACAGGAGCGTAATTTAACAGGTAGAATTAATAGTCATTTGTATTAATGTAATGTTTGGTTACAATGGTTACAAATAGGTAATTTCATCCTTTCAAGGTGTAAATGACATCCTTTTTCCCAAAAATAAATATTAGAGCAAGACGGTTAAAATTATATTGGTGCACACTCATAGTGCAGTAAATCATATTGTACTCAATAAACAAATTGCTCATTATGTAAAAACTGTCTTTTTACAGGTGCACCTGCCACACGTAGGAAGCGAAAAAATAAGATAGAATCCACAATGGATATTTTTGCAAAGAACATCAAAGAAGCCCTCAGCCAGGCAGATGATAGTGAGCTACAGCTGAAACTTCAGGCAGCCCAGCACGCCCACGAATTAAAAATGATGACAATGTTTACAAAGTTTCTTGCAGGAAGACAACCGTACCAGCCACACCCTCACCCAGGCCATGCCACCGGTCAAGCTATTACCCAGATCAGGTTAACCCACCTAGGTTTCTCATTATTTGAGAGAAAAACACGATACACGAGTAAAGACAGTGAAAAAACAAATGAGACAAAACGCAAGTTAATACCACACACACACACACACATATCTGTCCTTACCAGTATTTGTGGTCCATAACTGCTTGTAAGATCACTGAATGCCACCCTTTGTGATTGAAATAATCTTAGTGGTTCTCAGGTGGAGCGATGATCGGGATATGACTCCCGTCAATAGCACCGGCACACTGAGGGAAACCCCAGCGATTCTTGAATCCAAGAAGGATGGTTTGGAGCTCCTCACCTTCTGGCAGCTTGATGTACTCGCGCATCATCTCATCTCGTACGGCATGTGAAAACTCCCGGACTATTAGGCATACTGATGCATCACTTATGCCAAACAGATGTGCCAGTGTTCTATAACCAGCTCCTGTCGCAAGCCACCATAATCCAACTCCAACGCGCTTCTGCACTGAGATTGCCTGGCGAAAAGTTGTGTCCTCGTGAGAAAGCCTCGGTGACAACCGCTCACACAACATATCAAAAGTTTCTCGTTTCATACGGAAGTTGCTGACCCACTGTTCCTGGCCCCAGGTTCCAACAACTCGATCCCACCAATCTTGAGTCCTTTGCTGCATCCACACATCCCTCTGAACCAATGTTGCAGCGATAATCGCAAAATTTGCCCAGGCTGCAACAAGGGCTCTCCTCATTTTTCTCTGCCTTGTGAGAGCATTCAGAGCAATGTTTTGCTGACCTTTAAGGATAGTGCGGAAAGCAAAACATTGAATAATCATTTCGTCTGCATCTGTTACACTGTTTCCCCAGTGTAAATGCAAATATCGGATACGGGTCGCTTTTAAAAGATGATGTAAGCGGGTCGTCAAAAAAATCGGATATAGTCACCAAATCAGAATTGTGCATCAAGACCTGCAGTGTAAATGCGGCCTATGGTTTGCCAGCTAGAATTCATTCAGACCAGGGGCGGGATTTCGAAAGCAAACTGATTAAAGTGCTCCTGAGTCTGTTGGGTATACGGAAATCTCGCACCACTCCCTATCACCCTCAGGGTGACTCCCAACCCAAGCGTTTTAATCGCACCCTACTTTCTATGCTGGGAACATTGGGACAGGAGAAAAGACAGCAATGGAGTCAACATGTAGGTCGTGTAGTACACGCTTATAATAGCATCAAGTCTGACGCTAGGGGATTTTCTCCTTATTACCTAATGTTCGGGAGGGAAGCGAGACTTCCTGTTGATGTGTGCTTTCCCATTTCCTCTGATGGGCAAGAGGAGAGACAGCATCCACAGTATGTGACAAAACTGAAACGTGATTTGCAGGAAGCATATCAGCTGGCATCGAACGCAGCTGATAAAGTGCACCAACGTAAAAAAAGGATTACAATAGTAAGGTGAGGTTTCAGAACCTAGCCGTTGGTGATTGAGTGTTGCTCCGAAATCTTGGGTTGAGGGGTAAGCACAAACTCCAGAGCCGCTGGAGTCCTATATCCCATGTTGTTGTAGGAAAAATGCCTCACTTACCTGTTTACAAGGTGAAACCGGAGCAGGGCCAGGGAGGAGTGAGGTCTCTCCATCGTGATAACCTCCTACCCATTGGGCAATGGGTAAGGATGCCGGAGAGTACAGTTGATGTTGAACCGCTGAAAGGAGTGAAAACACGGTCACAATTAGAAAAAAGACACAAGAGAACACAAAGGCAAACAGAATCCTTACCTGAGTTGTCAGAGTCTTCTTCTGAGTCAGAGGGTGAAAGACCAGACCGCCATTTTAGGGCCTGCATTGATCATTTATTGCAGAACAGGGTGTCATGAGAAAGATCTTTTACCTTAAGTCCAGAAGAGCTGGATGATCAAAGCCTAGATGATAATGATCCAAGTGTGGAAGAAGATCAGATCTCTTTAGATTGTCCTGATGAGGAAATGAGATAGTTCATCCTCTTCTAGTTTGTTCCTATTCTAAGTTAAATGTCTAGTGAGGACATCTAGACAATTAAAAAGGGGGAGGGTGTAACCCAATGGAAAAATGTGGTTTAAATTTCTTTTGTCAATTTCTTTATTCATTGTTTATTTGTTATGATTGTTATTATATGTTAAAACCTTCAATTATTAAGTGTAAATGTGTTTAGTTTGTTTTATTTTTATTTCTTACCTTGTGTTTGGCCAATCGAATGTCCAGGGCAGAGGTGAAGGGGAGGAGCTAGGGAACAGAAGGAAGAAGGTGTATGAGAAAGAACGTGACAGCGTGAGCTGGTGAACTGTATATTGCACGAATAGATTTGTGTGTTGAAATTATAGATTAGTGGTTTTCAAAACGAAAGCCGAGTAACTAATTTATAATGTGAAAGGGGAGAGGGGACTTTAAAACAAAGTTTCTACAATTTCTCCCTATTTCAGGAGTTCGTGTGGACAACGCAGCTCGTGCGTTCTGATCAGATACTCTGTTAGCATGATCTAACCCAGTGAATGCGCAAGGCAGAGTGTTGCGCAGAGACTATAAATCTATTTACCGACGAACGAGGATAGCGCGAGGAACTTGGGTAAATTTGGTTTTATATTCGCACATTCGGACTTCCGCATAGGCTACAATAACTTTGTACACTACATTGGACATTCAGTGGACGTTCGCAAGTAAGTATGCCATTAAAATAATACTTGCCCATTTTGATCGATTGTGAAAAATGTTGTAGGGTTACAATCGTTGGTTGTAAATATCATGTCGCTGTTTAGAATTTGCAAACATTAACTTTATTGCACATTATTAGAACGTTCTTAAACGCGGAAGTCCAAATGTGCGAATATAAAACCAACTTTACCCAAGTGAGGACATCGGACAGTGCTCTGAGTTACCCAGCAACGCTCGGAGTTCCGCTGGAGGCGAGGGATTTCTCTGGTCGTTGTCATTGAGTCATCGATTGTCTGTGCAAGTGAGGAGGCCTGTTCAACTAGATCGAAGCAACTATTTCACTATCATCGCTCCGATTCATGAACGTCATTGCTCTCCTCATCATCTACAGGAACGGCGGTTGATTGGTTGATTGGTTTGAGTCACCTGGAGGTACAGTTTGTTTATTAATTTTTTTTGTCTGAATGGAACAGATCTTCATTTATGGGCCCCAACGAGGTTGAAATGGTTATAAAGACTATGGGTTTCACTATTATTTGAAGAGTTTAATACCCGTATATGTGAAACTGTAGTGTTTATTTTCTACAGTGCTTTTGTGAACAGAAACACATTTTTTTCATTTTAAATATTTCATTTTTAATACATCCTATTTTGATCTACTAAATTTTCTGAGTGATTTACTTTGATTCTTTTGAATAGAGGTGAATAACATAATTTATTCATTACTATATTTATTAGTTGCAGTTGATAAAAATAGCATTACTTTTGTTATACTTTAATAGAAGTTAGGAAACCTGAGGAGAATACCATTTAACGGTAAATAATTTATTTGACTAGAACTCAGGGCGCTGTCTCTTTCAAAGAGTCAAAAGAGCGCTACATTAGCATCTGTGCGTCTGGGGTTTTATGTGTCGTAATTGCGTAAGCAATATCTCGTGATTGGCTTCCTGGATTTTGCAGACTCATTTTAATCATGAGAATTTGCTGTAAATAATGATGTCAATTTCTCAGATTCCACAATCGGAACATGTTTCACGAAGTTATGAGCCTAAACGTGACATAAATGCTGCATCGGTTTATTATTTACATATAGGTCTTGCAAAGTTTCACGTACCCTCGGGCGGTACACTCCATTTTAGAGTGATGACTCAGCTCCCGTTAAGAGTTGAACAAAATGTTTGGATGCATTAAAAAGCTTAGTGTCTAAGCTGTGTTATTCCTGTCAGTGGTTGCTTAGTGAATTTTTTCACGGGGGTGGTGTCCTGCCAGCGGGACACTTCGGGCTTAAAGGATAAGCCAGGTGAGGGGAAAGTTGATCCTGGAAAGCCATTGTTATGCAGATTTTAGCTCCAACCTGAAGCTAATCAAGGTCTTCAGGATTACTAAAGTTACAGGCAGGTGAGTGTTTTTTTTTTTTTTTAAGGGTTGAAGCTAAACTCTGCAGGACAATGGCCCTCCAGGATCAACGTTCCCCACCCCTGATTTAAGCCATTAGTTGATAACTGTGCGTTAATAAGCCATATGTGGCGGAGGGAAATATGCCACTGCCTTGTGGGCAGACTGAGTGAGCAACAGGATCCTAGTCCTCCCACCCAATGCTTTTCGTCTTGGTACAACTATTAGTTGTATGTGGTGCCTACTGTGTTGCAATGTGTAAAAGCTCAAGATGTGGTGAGCTAGGCTTCAGGATTCAATCAATACACGGCAGCCACCTGAAGTGTATGTGTGTGCAGAAAACTCAGGGCTAAGTGTTGTTGTCTGCAAAACCTGCCCTCCCCAGATTTAACAGGATAGGTAAGCTAGGTATGCTCAATCATCACTTAATCTCATTAACTCCAACACTGCTTCAATGGTGCTTTAACTTAGTAGTGTGCACACACATGAACACTAAGCAGTGTTTATTAACCTGGGCATTTTTCTGCGTACTATTACATAAATCTTATCCATTTCATTTACGTATGACTGACAAATATGAATCACATTAAGTTTATTAGTTTGTTAAAATTATGTAATCCAAATGGATGGAAAATTGGAATGTAATTCAATTACATAAAATTCAAATTTAGACCAAAATATTTTTTTGAGTGTAGTTTGGAAATAAACTTGTTTATTATTCAGAATGCACATTTGGAAGGGAACATTTCAGCAGGTTGAAGATATGAGATGTAAACATCCTCAGTTTCGAAAGGCCTACTACAAACGAACGTACTCCCATGTATAATTGTAGAAGAAGGACATTCATTCCGTCGTACCAGTTTCACCCATGCTTTCCTCAAATCTTTTTGTCAGTAAATTGTGAAAACGGAGGTAAGGGTATCGTTGTTTAGAATTAGAGCAGCCGGATCGCTGCATAACACCGGCAAAAGGATTCAGCCATTAGTTTTGATTGCGTTGCAATGGGACCGAAAGTAGCGACACACTGTTTCACTTACCGGATATAGGAATTGTGATAAAGGCCTTGTCGCTTCATAACATTAAGGTTGAACCACTGTAGTCACATGGACTATTTTAGAGATGAAGATTAGCCTCTGTTTAGGCAGGGAAGATTAGCATCACATGCTAATATTTGTTATCCTGTTTAGGCAGGGAAGAATTAGCGTAAAGTGCTAATAATTTGTGTATCCTCTGTTCTGTGGGAAGGTTAACCTTCGATCTGTGTTAACAAATTTACAAGTTTACCCTCTGCTTTGCCAGGGAAATTTGAAAACGTGTATTAGCCACTAGGTTACCCTCTGTTTTGTCAGAGAAGTGTTGGAAGTGTCCTGTTGTGACAAAAAGACATTACAATATGGTGAGAAGGAATGCTAAGCTGATTCCAACAACTGAGAAAGGTGGACTAGCTACACCTTTATGGACAGACAGTGAGTTCAAATCATTGTTAGGAAAGCACATGGACTCAATAGTTACTGAGTCAGTCAGATTGGATTTGACAAAGAAATTTGTTATTGACCCAGAAAAAGTATGGTCAATTGAAGAATGCAGAAAAGTACTTGGCATGTATCAGAAAGAAAAACATGAAAGGCATTATCTGTTGCCACAGAGAATTCACCTTATCCTTAGCACATGAACAAGCTCAGTTTATTGCTAAGTTAAAAGAGCAGAACAAACCGTTACACACTCAAGTGTCCTGTCTCATGAAAAAGGTGGGCCTTAACAAACCTCAACCAAATGTGACCCAAAAGACCAACAGTCAGATGAAAGCTATCCTGACTTAGAGTCTTTCTGTAGACTAGAGGGCAATAGCAATACTGGATTTATGGATAAAGATGTAAATGCAGTTGAAGTGTGTGGAGTAAGACAAAAGGTTCAGAGTAGGGTAAAAGGGGTTGACACAGTTACATCTGTAACCCCCATACTGCAGTTACAAGCAGTCAGTACCGCTCTAGGTCCTGAAGACATAGAAGGACTTGCTGAGAGTTTGCCATCAGTGCATAGACATTTTTCTGAGTTTAGGACAGAGTTGTCCAGGAAAATGAAGCTCCATGATATGTCCCTAGCTGAAGTCACCCAGCTAATGTCACAAATCCTGACAGAGTCAGAATTCAGTGATTTTGCTGAAAGTGCTGTAAATAATTCTGAGTTTCAGCATTCCAGCAAAGGTGAACTGAGAGAAGGAGTTCTGAGAGTGTTACAGAACCTTGTTGGACCAAAGGTGGACTGGTCAAAGATCACTAGTTGTGTACAGAAGAAGGATGAAACTGTAAGTGAGTACACTGAAAGATTTTGTCAGTCAGCTGCAGCATACAGTGGAATAGCAGACACTACAGAGAAGGTGTTAGAGGATAATTGAGCGCTAGCTCGCACATGGTTTGATGGTCTTGTATCAGAATATGCACTGCCTTTCTTAGACCTCACATGGTCCAATGGAACTCTGCAAAACAACATGGACAGGTTAGCTACTTGGGAAAGAGATTCTGATATCAAGGCAAGGGTAAAGATTGCAGCAGCATCCTTTAAGGTCAACACAGAGAATCGACAGATACGCAAATGTCCTAAGAGAGAGGGCAGTTGTCATTACTGTGGTAAACCTGGACATTGGATGAAAGAGTGTAGGAAAAACAAAAAGACATTTAGAGAAAGGAACAGCTTTACTCAGCTCCTACTCAGGCTACTTGCTACATTGAAACTGCCCCTCCCCTCTACTCCAAACTCTTGGAGCAACAGCTTGTTAAAGTGCTATGACTGATGTTTCATTGGATGATGGAGATGTAGAACAGTAAAGTTTGCAAATTAACTACAGGGAGAGAATAGGACACAACAGACCAGTGAGGAGCCAAGGGAAGAACCGAAGTGTAACAGGCCTCAGGGGCCAACCCTGTGGTGAAGACATCCTCATAGGTTTCCCCCTCTCAGTTTATCCCCACCTTACTGGTCTATAGGTGTCAAATTGATTAAGACTAGGTTAAGAACAAGAACAACAAAACCACTAAACGATCACTAGAAGTATATTATGATAAGAGTTAGACATAAAAACTATATGATCACCAGAAGTTTACTGTGTTAATTTAGATGTAAACTATACCACTGTATGATCAACAGACAAATGAAAGAATGAAGTCTATGCATGAATACTGCTGGTCTGCTGTTTCTTTGTTTTCTTGATTTGCAGGTATGTGCATATGACATGACGGTTCAAAAGTGGCACCCTGGTGTAAAGCATCACCTCAGACATCCATGAATGATCTTCATGACGACAGAGAATCACAACAGAAACGACAGAATCATCTGAGCAGCTTGGAACAATGTTGGAAATGGACTCTACAGGAAACAGACCCCACAGTGATTCAGGCGCCATTGATTTTTGGGACTTTCACACTTAGGATACATGGTTTTCTGTGTCATCATGTAGTTCATATAACACCCTGCGTTGTATATGTGTGTCAACAGTTTCCTTAAGTAAAAAAAAAAACACTTATGTAAATGTTGGACACGACACAGAATAAGATGTATGTGCCTGAAACTTGCAAGTTGCATGACTGGAAAATGGGACCTATGTTAACAAACATAGGTTATAGAAGGGATTTAAGAAGGTTTAAATTTGTATTATGTGAGAGTTATTAGAACTCTCAAAGGGGGGACTGTGGGATTACAAATTTAAGAAACGCTCACAGGTTAATTGATATTGAGTATTAACTGAAGTAAAACAAAACGTTGGTGTTTTATTATCTCTGTCAACTAAACAAGTCACAGAATCATTGTGTGTCCGTCTCACAGCCAAAGCGCGAAAACAGTTTGAATCTGGCAGTTATGTGATGTCGCTGAACATACTAAATCCCATATGTGGGACCGTACCGCTCAAAGGGTTAATAACTGGAAAATGAGATTTTGACCAATTTCTCATTTTTCATTTGTGATTTATAAATCAGTTTATGGCTTTGATATTTCATTCGCCACTTTATAAGCTTTTGAAATGAAAAAAGTTTATATAATATGAATAAAAGTAAAATGTTTTCTGTATGATGAATGGGCATCAAGAATCCTTGATAAGACTTCCGGTTTGGTAATGCGGCGTTAGGACGCACGGTGTCTAAGTTCCGGATTGTTTAATGTAAACCTTTCATAATATACCCTATTTTTTCAGTACATCAAACTCATTACATCCGTTTTTCATGTTTGAAACACCCCGTCTACGGAATTTATACTCAAAATGAGCAAGTCTTTTAAATATCTCTCTGGAACCAATCCGGTTCCAGAGAGACAACACAGGCAGCAACCATCAGCGAAATGGAATTGGGTCTCTCAGACCATAGTGAACGAGTAACTCAGCTCGAGCAAGATGTCCCTAGTGAAAAATAAATATACTAAAATCTATTTGAAATACATTTATTTTATGCTAAGTGTACTACAATTGCATTTACATTTCACTGTAACTGTAACTGCTGAAGCTAAACCTTGACCCCCATTGACCTGCCCCAACGTCCTATTTGTTGAACCAATGATTGATATGTTTTGAACACGCCATAAAGCCAATGCCATCACATTCACCAACAATCGGTTTTGCTGTACTTTTGCTAAACAACCGAACTCGCTGGAGCACACACTATTGGGAATCTGTGTTGCAGAGTTTGGCACATTTGTCAGAAGGAAACTTTAGAGTCTAGAAAGTCATTGTAGCTAAAGACACAAATCTCATCATGTATTTCAAATCCGAGAATGATCAAATTATTTTTAGATGATGCTATATAATTTTTTTAGATGAGACTTTCTTTTTGTGTAAACCACAGAAAACATGAGGTATGAACTGAAACATCTAGTTTGTTTCTGCTAATTGGCTGTAAGGGCAGAATTTTCAAATCCAACTTTTGCCTACAGCTCAGACGTAACCATGAGAAATTTGCTAATAAAATGATTTCATTTGTTACATTTTTGCTTCAGTAATTTATTTTTGTTGAATACTATGTTGACCTGTTATGATTAAATGTCCAATTCAATGAGCAGTATTTGAGTTCTACTTGTTTAGTATAAAAAATAGCATTGGCCTAGATAAAAGTTTACAGGAAATGTGTTTTGAGTTGCAAAAAATAATGATAAGTCAGTTTTATAATTATGACCTTTACTTTTTTTAATAATTTGCTCACACTTTGAATATCAGGTAGGCTATTGTTTAATTTAATTCAATAGCACTTTTCACAATTTTGCATGGTTGCAAACACATATACATACATATAGAAAGAAGTTACATAAGTAAATATTTGTAATTATGACAAATAAAGAAAACAACATATAGTCAGTTTGAAATCGTGAAAGAAATTCACGTACCTGATCATAAGTTTTATTACATTTGTGTGTTTCTAATATACTTAAACGCACCTACTGTAATACACTTTTCCCATTAATGCTACTTTAATGGCCCTTATTTGCACTTTAAAATATGGACTGCAGTTAATTAAATTAAATTAAATTTATTAATTAAATTTATTAAACTGATTTTTGTCAGTTTTTGTCAGGAGCAGTTGTGGTGCAGTGAGAGTTGAAGCGCGCAGAGACAATCGGCAGAGGAATGTTACGGATGATTATATTTCATCCGCACACACGGAAACACAAGCAGTTCTGCACGTTCACATTTTTCCACCAATGAACGGAACTGTCTGTGTTTTAGTGCATGCACAAGAATAAAACTAATGTGCCGGTTTATGAAATTGCTTCATGTTGCGTTAATGACAGATCATGTCAGGTAAAAGGGAAACAAAACATTCTTAATAATGAATGTTGCATCTGCTGGTTTTATTTCTTCAACAGCTTAAAGTTTAATGCACGTTCGTGTTGTATAGCAACAGGTCATTTCACGTTTATTTCCAGCCCGTACTGCTTCCTGCGTTCAATATACATATGAATCTGTTCCCATTGTCTCACTGATGTTCACTGGATAAGTAAGTTACTGGTATACTGGGGCTGTCTGTAAAAAGCATATTCTGAAGCTGTAACTTTATTTATAAAGATTACTTTATTGTAGCCTATTTGAAGCACACTATAATGATGCCATTAGCACACTTAAAGTTAACTTGGAATGCCATTGCAATGTGTTTTAAAATCACTAAAAGTTTGTTATCAGTATAATGTTAATGTATGTTCAACACTCTTACAGTGTAATTGAATTGCAATTCTAATGTCACCAAAACACATTTAAAGTTTATGCTGAGTGAATTCTGCATTTCAAAACTTAAATACAAGAGTATATTTAAAGTGTACTTAAGTATACTTGGAATTGTTCCACTTTAACACAAACAAGTATATTTAATACAACTTTAGTTGAACTTCAGCACTGCTTTTGGACAAATAAAATGCATTTAGTACAAAATTAGTTGTTCCAATTTAGCAGACTTTAAGTGTACCAATTTATAGCGTGTCACAAGTACATTTAGTTATACTAAAGTACATATAAATAAATTGTGCTTAAGTATACTATTTTTTCACTAGGGTAGACTCACCTTGTTTTTCCTTTTTGATTTCCTCAATCTCAGCTTCACTCTTAGCAAGTCTGATTTCCAGATCTTGTAGCTGCTTCAGTACATCTGTGCATATTTTCAAAGGACAAGTCGATTCTGAGTCGGCAGGTTCTGTCGCGAATATGACATTCGGAGCGAATACAAGACATTTGTACAGAAGCAGAAGAACTGCTACTCTTAACTTCATTCTTAATGCTTTAGCTAAAGCGTGTTGGAGATGTGTGTGCTGTATGTGGATGCTCAGAATGCTACAAATCGAATGCTTTTATACTATAATCTTCAGTAATGCACACGATTAACAATTTAGCCAATGACAGACAAAATAGCCTACAGCATATGACTGTTTCTCAAAAAATACCATTGTGCTGGCTTAATGTTTTACAAACGTATGCAATGTTGACAGATTGAAGTTGTGTTTTCTTTGGCAGCTTTGATCTAACAAAACACTGAACTTTGGGCTTAATAACAGTACAAACGATACAGTACTAGACATACATTCCTCTATGTTTGCAACATGTTTTTTTCTGCATTCACTGTAGTTTGGATTCTGAGAGCCGCACAGTGACGAAACGCGGTTGTTTGAGATCTTGCTGTGCTTATTCAATTAATTCATGTATCATATCGTACAAGGTATAAATAATTTAAATATAGGGGAGAGCGGGGTAAGTTGTCACATGGGTAAGTTGTCACACTCTTCATAACTCCAAAACTAGAGGCTCTATCTCAAAAATCAAATAGCCACTTTGTGTGACTTCTTCTTCTATAGTCAACTTCCTGTTCACATGTGGTCAAGATCGCTCTAATCTGAGGTTAGCACAATTTTCTTATTTTTTGTCTTAAAAAGTAAAAAATTTGCACTTTAGATTTTATGCAATACAACTTTGTTAAATATGAATGTTAAAAATTATTATTTTGCACAACATAGAGGAGACACTAATGTGTCTTTTGATACTTTAGCTGACGTGCTATGTTGAGCGAACCTTGAGATTTAGCCAACATTAGCACACATGTCAGTTTGGGGCAAGTTGTCTCAATGACTTTGGGGCAAGTCGTCACATGTGACAACTTGCCCCGGTACAAATAAACACATAGAACATGCTCAAAAAAGCTCAAAAAAGGTTCAGCATGTTAAGTCAGTTATGTTCAGAGGTTAAACGTTAAATTAAGCGAGTTATTTGCGGTACTCCATTCAGTTATCATGGATCTATGTGCAAGCCATAGAAAATTTGAGTTTAAAGTTCAAAGTAAAGTGGTCTTGCCACTTAATGTGTTTTGATTTAAATGTGTATTGTTTGGATTGAAATAATTGTTTTTCCAAATTCTCTAGGCATGATTGTTTATATTTCCAGTTCTGGTTTGAATTTAAAAACTAAAATCAATAATCACAATTAAATAGTTTTGTTCTTATTTTTAGATAATCTAGTGTGACAACTTACCCGCCGATGGGGCAAATTGTCACAATTGCACATTCTCTATTCAACAGTCTACAACTCCATAATGATATAACATATGCAAATGTAATGAATACAACATATGTGCCCAAGACTTCCTTCTTTCATTTGGTATGACATTTATACCATTGTGATGTATGGTGCTCAGTAAATGTTAGACAGTGTGAAAAGTGTGACAACTTACCCCGCTCTCCCCTACATATCAAATACTAGAACATGTGTATGATGTAGTATTTTAGTTGATTTACTCTTGCCAAGCTTTGATTTCTGAGACACACACACAGAGGAAACAGCAACGCAGCTATTTAATTTGTGCTCAATTCATTCAAAGAGTTTATGCTCATTCATTATTGTAGTGACCCTACAGGTTTGTGTATAATACTGTGCTTTCCCCTGGCTCTCCTGAAATCCAGCAAACACCATGTAACGAATCACAGAATTTATTAATTAGCTCAAATTAAGGATGAAATATATATATATATATATATATATATATATATATATAGCTGTGTCTGTGTGTGTTGCTGTCTTTCCTGCAATGCCATTAGAGAGGAGAGGCACAATTAACAGCAGAGTTGCAGATAACCGTGCCTGTCTGTTTGTGTGTTTTACCACATAGGCAGAGATTAAATCACATTGGTCAAAAATCAACACAACGTGGAGAAACATCCACTACATTATTTTTGATATGAAGCAAAGTCCAGATTTCAAATGACGTCCATCTTATTATGAGATTCAAAAAAAAAAAAAATACCGTTTTGGTGCTGTTTAAAGATATCATTTATGTTATATTAAGCCATACAAGTCTTGAAGGGGTGGTTCAGTGTTTTTTTTTCTAGGCTTGATTGTGTTTTTGGGGTGCAGTTTAACATGTCTTAATGCTTCATGAATGGCTCGTTTGACTTCCTGGTTCTATGAAGCCACTCCCTCTGAAATACGCAATGTGCTCAGATTGGTTAGCTGGCCCAGAGTATCATGATTCACTGAAGTGTCCGGAAACGCCACGCCCCTTACCATTAGTTGTTACGTGTGCTTCAAAGAAAATGTAAATAATGGCGTCTATATTACTGTATCAAATTGAACCCGAATCAGACCCAGATGAAGAGGGTCAAGCAGAACCTCTGCAATCGCGGCTTTTAAAGGACGTTTATGAATGGTATTTCATTTAGTATTTGTGTCAAAGTGTTTAGATATGCTGTCACTGCTGTTTGTTAGCTTTCAATATACAGTTTTATCCTGATTAAAGCTTTACTGTAGCCGAATACATGACTGAGTAGTAGCATTTTTGTAAAGGTAGCGTTAATTTATAGCAACTGTTTGTCTATGAACATAGAAGTTTTTTGGTGTTGGTTGGTGTTTGTTGAAGTATGTAATAGAATTTAGCTAACGTTAACTAGCTAGTTAGGCAAAAACGCGTAGGTCTTTGTTTACGTCCTTGATGCAACCAAAAATAGCAACAGAACTATACGTTTAAAAGACATGTACAAACAATAAAACGTACTTACAGTTTGAAGCCAATAAACCGCAGCTTCTGCTTTTAAAGTGGGAACTGCTTCTTTCAGTAAAAGCCTTTGAGCAAATCCAGCATTGAACTCATGTAGATTCTGGAAGCTGTCTTCAGCGCCGCATCCAGTGTAGAAAATAACACTGATTATAATGGGTTCTATTATCTTTTGACGCGTCGCTCGTGTCCGGTGTACACAATTCTTCCGCTTCCATATGCTGCGCAACATGGCCTCGCCCACTTTGTTGCGTGTTCCCGGGGGCGTGTTTTGCAGGGTTTATGATGTCACCAACCCGGGAAGAAGCTTGTGGTAGTCCAAACCGGTCGTTTTTGTAGGCATTAAACTGCCTTATCTTTGAAAGACAATATCTCCATTTGCATTGAACTTTCAGTGCTGTAACTTTGCAGATACTGTTTATGCTCAGGCAGTAACATTACACACTAACTACAGTTAAAAAAGTGAAATCACATTGAACCACCCCTTTAATGTGACGTGACAGATCGCTTTAGCGCCTCAGTTAAAGAGAAGCGGCAGCACGAGCGCATGTGAACATCCTCTCCTCCTCTTTAATACCAGTTACAGCGTGAAATAAACACGACTACACATCTGAAGGTATGTTAAAATATACAGTACAACTTACAGAAATCCGTATCATGTCTCGTGTAATCGCTCAATCAGTGTTTCAATCTCGGAAAGACGTTAATAAAACAGCTTGTAAACAATGTCACGTAACGTCACATTTACCTCCAGAAAAACATATTCAGTGACCATAAACTCATTAGTCAGCTAGAAAAATGAACTCCAGAGAGCAGCATTCTGATAAATATAGCTATGCACCGTTACACATTCATTATAATTTTTAATGTTCTTCAATATTTAATGCATGTTTGAATAAATCAGTTATGACAGCCGCGATTTAAATGTTCATATTTCAAAAAACGAATTGGAGTAGAAATATAATTATGTAATTCTAAACTTTATTTAAAATAAAAACATTGAGTGTAATTTAAGTGTTTGTATATAAATAAGCTAATTTAACCTTCAATATTATTATAGTCGAACCAACTGACTCCCATGTGTAGTTTACAGCATCAGTTGAGAGATTTTTTCCCTCTAGAAAATTTGCCATGTACTGTAACTGAAATACTACATCCAAAATAATCTAATCGAAATTGTAATTGAATCGAAAGCAAGTGAATAGTAATGGAATCGAATTGTGAAAATTGTGTCAATACCCAACCCTAGTTGAAAATGTAATTTTAGTATCTGTGAACACCTCATTTGTGGTGAATAAACAAAGCAATTTCCTTAACTTCCATGACAGCACATCAATAAAATAAAATACAGACCTAAATGGATAACTTAGAACATTGATAACGTTATCACAGCCCACAGCGCGGCAGACAGGCGGCGAATGGCGGCCTTACCACTGTGTGACGTCACATGGAATCAGTATGAATCAATTAGTACGGAAGTGATTAGCATGCTTAACAGTCACACTTAACTCTATAATTACTATATTTCTGCTGCATTCTGTTATCGAGGTTGGATGTTCAGCTATTTCACTCTCTGGCGTTTTCAGCTCAAGAACGTCACAAATGATCATTCAGATACGAGTAACATAGCAGGCGTGATTACATGATTTATTTCCACTCATGCAAATTGTAGGCTTATTAAAAGGCATTTAAAGGCTAATTCACCACCATGCCCCACTAGATAACTAAATTAATTAATTAAAATAACTTAAAAAGCATTGAGCCATTGAACTAACAATGACCCATTTTAAGAAGAGGTAAAAAGATTTGCGTCACTCTACTGGTTTTCTCTGCTCACTTCAGTGCAGCTGGTCCCATCAGGACAATGTGAGGTTTTTATGTAGCCTATATATTTTTTTAGGATAACTTAACATAATTTGTATTGTGGGATGACCACAGGCCCAGACTGGCAATGCAAAACTTGCATTCTTACTATCCTCAATTAAAATTTGGATGCGTCTCTAATGCTGAAATCTTCTCCATTAGCCGATCTCCCTGCTTTTCTATATTTAAATCTTACTGCTGACAGAGAAAGCTATACTAAGCATGTGACAGACAGTGCAAGTAACAATAAGAGGTAATAATAGGTGAAGATGACCTGACTCACTGTGTTTAATGACAGATCTGACTCACTACAGTTGTTTGATGGACTCGTAAAAGGAGTGAGAGGAAAAAGACCCAATTTTGATTAAAGCTAGCGATGTCAGATTAATGTCATAGGCAATACAAGGTGATATCAGATATATTATGATGATTATCAAGCAATATATGCAGCAATTAAAGATAGAAAATAAAGATACACGTAAACCACTCAGCAGAGGCAGACGGGAAACTCACAAATGCTTCAGTCACAAGCAGCTGCTGCTGGAGTTCAGTCTCATGCTGTACATTAACATGATGTTGTGTCTTTTTCAGGATCCTTTGAGTCTCTTTATAAAGTGGGAAAGAAGATTGGATCTGGAGTCTACAGTCATGTACATAAAGGGATTAGGAAACGGGATGGCAAACAAGTATGCTGCATAAACATTCACAAATGTTTTTAGGTGGCCATCAAAATGTGTTGATGATCCCGTGTCTGAGGACCCCATTAAAGTGGTGAGTTGAGAAGACTTCATTCTTCATGAAAACCTCTATTAAGAATTGTTTTATGAAAATCTGTATGTAGATGTATGAGATATAACTGCATTACACAAAAAAAGCCTAGACACATCAGTAGTAAAGTAATTGTAAAGTTCATTGCTTTAGTTATTATTAGTCTGGAATCAACTAACCTTTTGTCAATCTCTTTTCTTTAGCCTGGATATTTGAAACCTATGAATGAAGAGGCACATATAATGTTGATGGTGCGAATCCCTCCAACTTACGAGCATGTAGTATGGCCAGACGACTGGTTCATGGAGAAAAATCGAATCTCTTTAATTTTGGAATATGATCAGTCCTTCGTGGACTTGTGTAAGTTCATCCAAGGAACGAGAGACTGCCTGACCGAAGAAACAGTGAAAAGTATTATGAGGAAACTCATTGATGCACTACATGACTGCATTGAGTGTGATGTTCATCATGGTGACACACATTGAGTGTGATGTTCATCATGGTGACACACACTGGGAAAACATTCTCATCAACCCAGACAACATGCAGATAAAGTTAATAGACTTTGGCATGGCAAAGCACATCAAGAAAGGACGTGAGTTGGCTTTCTGAACACATTTGACTGATGGCTTATGTACTACAGTTCACTGTTGATGTGTAACTAACAGTGGAGATGTGCTGTTTACAGGAACAGACAGAGATGCTTTAAAGTGTTTTCACATGAACGCTGTATTAGAGGGAATCGACAGCTTGTGTGAAATAATGAATCAGCTCATTGAAGGACAATAAAAGCCTCCTGTCCAAAGGTGAGACCAATACAGGGTTCCTACACATTTTCCATTTAAAAATTCCATACTTTTCCATACTCAAATTTCCAGACCTCTTTCCAAACGATTTTCTGCCATTGGTAATCCTCGGTCTCCTTTTCTATGTTTTCTCTGCTTCATGTTTGTAGTCTTTTAGTGATTTTTAAATTAGTGTTTGATTGTTGAAATAAAGTTTGGTATTTAGTATTCACATCTAGGCCCTTCTCTTCTTAAAATCACATACCTGTGAGACTTTTGTTGGGGATTAATCTACAAGTACTAATATATTCCCTGTTTAACAGGGTGGCGTAGTGACTTAGTTTGTTTCCATTTCTGACCATACCATTTGCTACATAGGTGCAAATATTTAATTTGTTTAACATTCAAATAATTCAACACATTCACTTCATAGACGTCCTTCTCTGATTTATCCATTCTGCTCTGTTGTCGGTATTTGTTGTTGATATGAAAGCATTTGTATAGAGTAGCCTATGAGTATGAGTAGCCTACACAAGCACAGTATCAGTCTCCCCCAGGAGAAGATTTTTGTGATTTTAACATGTAAACGAAGCATTCTGGTGCACTCTGACAAGAACACAAATGGAAAAAACAACATTTGCTTCAAGTTAAAAAAAAAATAAAAATAATATAATAATAATAATAAAGTATTGGCAGTAGGGCTGAGCACAAATTTCACAATTGAATGTGATTTTGATTCAGAAGCTTGCGATTTGATTTGATTACAATTATTTTTCTACTCTTTTTTTAATGTGGGCCCAAAACATTTAAATGGTGGCTGTCATGAAACAGATTTATACATTCAATATTAAAGCACATGTTAAGTACAAATACAATAAATATGCAATAGCCTATAGTGCATATATTTAACAAAATGCTCCTCTCGAAGTTAATTTTTGTAGCTGACATTAGTTTTTGGACATTGAACGGCTTTTCTGAGGTAGACTAAATGTGACATTTTTACAAGCTGTTTTATTGACGCCTTTCTGCGGTTTAAACACTGATTGATCGATTGCATGTGACATGATATGGATTTCGGTAAGTTGTACTGTATCTTTCAACATACCTTAAGATGTTTATTTTGTGTTGTAACTAGTAAAGCGGCTGAGATGGTCGGTTCACGAGCGCTGCACCGATCTATCACGCCAAAGAGCACCAAGAAAGATCGCGACTCACTCCAGTCTATGGGAAAGTGGCCCATTTTCGATTCTTGTGAGAATCCTGAGTCACAAACCTCTTCGGATCTACACGATTCACATAAATTATGTATTTTGATTCAAAAGGGCTAATTTAGCTGTAAAGTGACTAGTTTGCAGGTATGATAAATTAGAAAACTAAATAGAGACAATAGTCTGTAAACACAAATATTTTTCCATACTCTGATTTCTTTTTTCCATACTTTTCCAAACCTGGAAATTACTCAAATCAAATTCCATACTTTTCCAAACCGCATAGGAACCCTGCCAATAACAAGAATGAAATGGAAATAATATGTCTTGAAAAACATATAAAGCTCTGATATAAGTGACAGTAAAATGATTAGTGTCAAACCTTAATGACCAAATACAGGGCATTGACAGTGAATGTTTAGCAATGAATAAATGTTCATGGGCAACCAGAGAACGCCACAGTAACAGCAACAAATGCAGAGTATTCATGGTAGCATTACTTTACATGAACTACATACAGTATCTCAAAATCTGTTTATGTGTGTCAATATGGACAAACATTACTAATCAGCTGTCTTCTGAAAACTTTACAGAATGCCTGGATCTTCTTCAGAAAAACAGGCCAATCTCAACAATTAAAACACTATAAATTAAACCTCGGTAGGCAGGATTTCTAATTAATTAAATTTCTGCCAACTGCAGGAAGTGATGTTTGATGGTCTCCACATCATTAAACACACTACTGAGTCTGGTGGCGCACAGACAGGTCGTCAGCAGCACTCTCTCTTCTCGCCTCCGGCAGTCGAGGCGGTGGCTTTCCCTCTAAAAGATGAGAAGAAAGCTAGTGACGCCTGCATAAGGCTGCATTTCTCACACCTGTGCGTCATGGACGTCTCCACGAACTCCCTCTGCTCAAACTGGCAGCTGGAACATTTCTGTCAGATCGTCACCTCAAAGCCCTTTATAGTGGCACTGAAAAGTGCCTTTGATCCGTCCTCCTCCTCGCCACCTCTGGCACTTCCAAATCTGCGATCTGCTCAATGGTGCTTGCCGGGCCAGTACACAGATGCTCCTGTCTCTCTCTCTCTCGTAGACAGGTTCTTGAAGGCATACACGTTGTCGCCCTCAGCCTGGTTGACGAAGCTGTCCCACAGCGTCACACTGATCTCGTCGCAGATCAGCACTTCTTAGAGCTCACAGTCCGAGATGTCTTCTAAGGAACCGTGAAGTTGAAGCTTTACACGGATCTCTTCCACCTACAGAAACCAACCACAAACACAACATTATTTTCTATCCAGTTCGGTCACCTACAGAACAGAAGGGTTGGGCTCTGAAACGTCAACTCTGCAATTCGCACCTTCTGCTTCAGACCGAGAGCCTTTACCTCCACTACACTCATCCTTCTGCAGCTCGGTGACGTGTAACGCAGAAACGACAGCCTGGTCACCTCCATGCTGGTCCAATGGGAGCATACGCCATCGTAGAGCCTGGTTCAGAGAAGCCTATAAAAAACAGGCATAAGTCCCCAATTAAAGCAGAGCACACCGGTGATTCAGCACAACACACTCCATCAGTGAGGCCGATCTCTAAAAACAGTTAGGCTGCTCTCTTATACTGCGCTTGACGCTCTGCAGCCTGACTGCGGTGCCGATCTTTTCCACCTGACTGAAGGTGGCTTGCTTCTCCATCGTGAAAACCACCAACCTGTGGTATTCCTGCCTGGCGCTTTGCAGAACAGTGGTGGAAAACAGAGTTTTTCTTAGACTGCTTTCTATGGCATTCCCAAGGGTTCAAAAAAATGACTTTTCTGTTATTTATTCCATTCAATTTAAGGCGCAGACGAGGTGTAGACGTGACGTAGACGCCACGTAAATCACGTGTGGCAGTGAAGTGTCGCCTCAGACGATACGCGTCATTCACGTGTAGCAGTGAAGTTATTCATTTTTTCTGGCAACACGTATTATAATTATGACACGCTACGGTGCAGTGTGTTATTAGCGTTGATTTGTGCTACTTTATTATAAACAAAAATATCTAGCTATTTCAAATAGCTATAGGTAAACAGTGTATTTTAATCTGCATGAGCTGTTGTTTTTGATTTTCAAGATTTAAAGCAAAAACAACGGTCTGACTTTATTTTTGTGAAATTATATGCTAGTGCACAAAAAAAGCTTGAAACAAAAACAGCAGACAGGCTGAATGAGACGCAGATTCACTCTCTGACAGCAGGTGGTGCTTATGGAAGAGATACAGCGTTTCCTTGGTTACTGCTGTAAACAAAGCAGCACTGCGCTTATGAATAGCTACTTTATTCGGAGGTAAGAGGAAAATAATATATTAATTATACATTGATCGTTCATGTTAATTCATTATAACTAATGTAAGAGACAACAAATGTAAATGTTGAAATTAAAAATGAACAATACTTTTATTAACCTTATTTACTGTTACAAATGGACTCTTATTGTAGTGTTACCATTTCATATAAATCCAAACAGTCATGCTTAAAAATGACCATCTTTACACACAAAGGCAGAGCATATGTAGTGCCCCCAATGTCCAGTTGGCAGTACTGCAGTAATGCTCTAGTAATGATTTTATTACAATCATTCAGTCACAGTGTCTTGTAACTTCATGAATATCTCTGTTCAGCAATAATAATTATTGAAGTCTTTACATGTGATCCATCCAAATCAATAAACAGTGTATTCTGCATAACCAAACCATTGTCTCGGCTCTTTCTTCATGCGTTCACATTTTATACAGTACATTCATAAAACATTTTACTGGAATTAATTTAATACTTAGTCCACATAAACTGACATAACCATATACTGTTTCTATATGCTTCATAACAGTTTATCATTTTACCAAGCGTCCATATTAAAGGTATTAAGCAAAGTATCATTCATTTGAACTGAATACTCAAGCTAACTCTCTGAATACACAAATAAACACATTTGATGAGTATAATGGACATTTTTAACTGATACTGATATCATACAAACTAAAACATTAGTAATAGCCCTTACGTAAACTTTAATACAGAAAAACTTAACATTAGTGTGGGATTTCAACGTGCTGGAGCATTTTTTGTTAACTTTGAAGTTAATATGTGACACACCCGAGCCGTTAACGGCCGTTATGACGAGCGGATACAATCTCCGCTATAAATTCTCTCTTAAACTGCACTTTACCGCACTAAACTGGTAGATCTACATTAGTAACATGTTCTCTTGACATTGTATAGACATTGTGACAGGATTTACCCACCTATGTGACAGAAATAATGAGACGGTCAAAGTTGCGTTGTTGTTCAAAGTTGAGCCGCTCTAGTAATGACAGTTACACTGTTGCCATAGCAACCCTGGATGACGCGCCGCCCCCCCCATACTGTCTACTCAGGATATTTCATGTCATAAGTCCAGCATTGTTGAAACAATTATAAACAAAAATATAGCTGCAAGCAGCAATTGCGGGGCCAAGCACTCCAGAGGCAAATTGAGGAGCTAAGCATGTCATGGAGCATCAGACCAACTGTAACAATGAGTCACTGAAGCCATTTTAGGATGATTTTAATGGCTGAAAAATCATAAATACAACCTCGAATAACATGATTCATTGGCTTATCACGTTTCATCAATAGGTGGCGCTGTTATCAAATCCATGTGGTGTGTTCTGTGTGAGTTGACAATGGCGCACACACAAAGTTTGGTGTCAGTATGCCAAAAATTGCAGAGATACAGCCTCAAGTGTCATTTTGGCATCATGCTTCAAATTTGTTGCTGTGGTATGTGAAATGGTTTATTAATGGTCTATTGACACAAAAACCATAACATTTTGTCACCATGGTCTGAAGATGATAAGTAAAATATAAAAAAAAAATATATACAAAATATAATGCATACATCTAATAAGGTAAGAAAAAATGGCCTTATAAATGTAAAAATGCCCCTTTAAATCAATTTACAATTTACAGTGTAGAATATATATTTTTTAAATCATTATTTATATTGCTTAAGAGTTTCTTGTTGTTTGTGTTGTTTCTCTAATGTCCTCTTTACCCATTAATGTATTTGTCCAGTTTGTTGTGCTATGGTCCACCTTGTCATCTTTATGTTTTATGAAAATAAATAAATTATTTAAACAGGTTAGCAAAACATTTTGTGTGATTTCTTTATAAAGAAATGATGGCCAGTTAGTATTCATTGAAAGTTTGATCAGATATCTTTTCTGTTTGATTTTATTAAAGTGCAACTTTGAATATTTTATAGGGATACAAATATGTTGCAGTAATTTACAATTTTTAAAAGACTTTTCCTACTAAGTAAAATGTATTGTTGAGAAAGGGACAAATTATCTTTCTGAAAATCTACATTTTATAATTACAATGTAATGAAAATGTATTTAGTCTATTTTGAATTTGTCCATGACAGGGTGGACATATTTTGTGGTTTACTTGAAAATTGTCTGCTTCCAGTTATTTTATAAAAAGTGCAGGAGCTTGAGCAATATGCATTTTTAACAGCCTACAGTCTCCTTGATATAACAAGTATGAATTTTAATAGAAAATCTCATATTTTTATTTTGGAAATTGTGAAGTCTCAAAGGCACTTTATCGTGATATTGACCCAGAGTTTGTAGTTTATAAATATGTAGAGAGACAGACAGATAAATACGTATACAAAGAGATGGAGGGAATATGTATATGTGTGCATATGTGGTTATATATAAAGTTTTGTCTTTGACTTTTTGAAAGAGAAACATTGTTCTTTGTTTGGAAAAAGTAGTTTTTTTTGTAATTAAAATAGAATTTATTCTGAAGTAGTGTTATTAGTGTGTATTTGTCTTTTATATAAGCAAATTTGCATATTTGTGATTTTTTTTGTGTTAAAAAAGTTTTGTGATTTTTCTTTTTATGTATTGTTTGTTTTGTTTGAATTGTTAAAAATTCAAATAAAACAAATATCCATTGTTAAAAAGGCCCAACAAAGGTTGTACTTCCTTTGCCAGTTGAGGAAGTTTAATGTGCCACAGCAGCTGCTGAGACAGTTCTATTTAGCTGTAATTGAGTCTCTCCTGGTTTGGTTCACCTACAAAATCAGACATCAGAAGACTACAGAGAAATATAATCTACAGAGAAAGGATTATTGGTGCTCCTCTGTCCACCCTTCAAGAAATGTATACATCCAAAGTGAGGAGAAGGGCTCAGAAAATCACTCTGGATCCCTCACATCCAAGTTATCCCCTTTTTGAACTTTTGCCATCTGGCCGGTGCTTCAGAGCCGCAAATACCAGGACAGTCAGGCACAAGAACAGTTTCATCCCCCAGGCAATCTACCTCATGAACAGTTAAATGTTTCCCACTTATGCAATAAAAATGTGCAATGTTGTTTATTTATTTGTTACTCCCTCCATCATAGTACATCCCTGCATCTCACTCTATTTTATTCCATTATCATCTATAGCACAACAGGTCATACAATTTATTATTATTTATTTTGCAATATTTGTCTTTATATTTACATGTGTGTGTTTTTTTTTTTTTTTTTTGTCTCTGTGTTGTTGTTGTGTGTGTGTACTGAAAGGTTATGTCACTAAAACAGCTTCCTTGTATGCAGAAGCATGCTTGGCAATAAAGCTTTTTCTGATTCTGAAATTATTAAATTTAATAATTAATGTTAGTTAAAATAATAATAAACCATAAAGTTATAATCAATTAAATGTAATATTTTTAAATTAAATAAGTACACATTAAAAAATGGAAAGACATTGAAAGAAGGAATGATAATTTTGGAACATTTTGGAAGGAATGATAATTTGATCCTATTGATGAGAGAGTCACTGAGTCATTCATTTCAACCAATGACGGATATTGTCCCCTCACAGCTATGAACCGGCTGGTTAGCTCACGCAGTAAATCAAATCCTACAGATCCACTTTTCATTACAGAGAAAGGAGAAGCTATGTCCAAGCATTGGTTTGCCTCATGTCTCCGAACCGCATGCCTTCATTGTGGCATGGTCCCCGCTTTATACCAGCCATTCATTCCGCATAGGCACGGCAACCACCGCAGCTTCAACAGTCTCCATACCCATGCTCAAAGCAATGGGTCAGTGGTCATCATCAGCGTATCAATTGTGCACTCAATACTTGGTCGGCAGCACATATTACAGCAAATGACTTGCTCCTAGCACAAATTACTGCATCAGTGAAGTGTGGCCTGGAAGTGATCAGCCTGTGGCACTGCTGAGGCACTATTGAGCCTTCAGATCATCTGTATATTGTTGGATCGACTGTTTCTCATCTTTCTCTTGAAAATATCCCATAGATTCAGGTCAGGCATGTTGGCTGGCCAATAAAGCACAGTAATATCATGGTCAGCAAACCACTTGGAAGTGGTTTTTGCACTGTGGGCAGGTGCTAAAGTCCTGCTGGAAAAGGAAATCAGCATCTCCATAAAGCTTGTCAGCAGATGGAAGCATAAAGTGCTCCAAAATCTCCTGGAAGATGGCTGCATTGACTTTGCACTTGATAAAACACATGGGACCAACACCAGCAGACATCACGGCCCCCCCAAATCATTACTGACTTCAGAAACTTCACACTAGACTTCAAGCAGCTTGGATTCTGTGCCTCTCCAGTCTTCCTTCAGACTCGGGGACCATGATTTCAACATGAAATGCAAAATTTACTTTTATCTGAAAAGAGGACTTTCGACCACTGTTCACTGTCCAGTTCTTTTTCTCCTTAGCCCAGGTAAGATGCTTCTGACATTGTTTCTGTTTCAGAAGTGGCTTGGTAGTCCTTTTCCTGAAGATGTCTGAGTGTGGTGACTCTTGATGCGCTGACTCCGGCTTCATTCTACTCATTGTGAAGCTCTCCCAAGTGTTTGAATCGGCTTTACTTGACAGTATTCTCAAGCTTGCGGTCATCCCTGTTGCTTGTGCACCTTTGCCTACCCAATTTCTTCCTTCCAGTCAACTTTGCATTTAATATGCTTTGATACATCACTCTGTAAACAGCCACCCCATTCAGTAATGACCTTCTGTGACTTATTCTCTTTGTGGAGGGTGTCAATGATTGTCTCCTGGACCATTGGCAATTCAGCAGTCTTCCCCATTAGTGTGGTTTCAAAGAACAAGAGATACCCGGAATTTATACTGTAGGGATGGTCATTTAATGAAACTCAAATGTAAATATTCTAATATTTTGAGATACTGGATTTTGGACTTTCATTAGCTGTACGCTCTAATCAACAAATTAAAAAAAAAAAAAAAACTTTTGAAATGTTTTACTTTACATGTAGGGAATCTAGAATATATGAAAGTTTCATTTTTTTAAATAAATTACAATAAAAAAATGAACTTTTTCATGATATTCTAATTATATGACCAGCACCTGTGTGTGTGTATATATATATATATATATATATATATTAGAAGAGCTGCTCAAGGCTTTTTGCGCTAATAATACATCCTGAGTTGTAGGCCTAATGTATCGTTGATGTTCTTAAATACCTCAGTATCTGCAGCTGACAGTTTGGACTCTTCAGTCCATCAGAAATGAAGTTGACACCAGAGTCCTGTAGGTCATTGTTACTCAGATCCAGCACTCTCAGGACAGAATTTGAGGATTGTAGAGGTGAAGACACAATTTCAAAATGCTGATCGGAGAGATTACAGCCAGCCAGACTGGAAGAGAGCGGAAAACAAACATCAACAGTCAGATCATCTACAAACACACACAGGCAGATCATCTACAGATACGCACAGTCAGATCAGCTAAAGAAACCCATTAACATTGTTATCGGCTGACTGTAAATGATCTCTTATATGTTCTGAAATACCTCAGTATCTGCAGCTGACAGTTTGGACTCTTCAGTCCATCAGAAATGAAGTTGACACCAGAGTCCTGTAGGTCATTGTTACTCAGGTCCAGCTCTCTCAGGACAGAGTTTGAGGATTGTAGAGCTAAAGACACAATTTCACAATGCTGATCTGAGAGATTACAGCCAGAAAATCTGGAAGAGATGAAATATTAAATGTATAAATAAAACAATAAAGACATTGTGACGAGCGTCCTGAGTCCACATCAGCGTTGCCCTGGAAACTCACGAGGAGGACCTGCTCACAGGTCGTCACAGGCTGATCGGCCACACCTGCGGCTGATCAACCTGCCTGCATATAAGCAGCATGCTCACAGACAAAGGTGGAGAAGCCTCTCCATGAGACAGCAGACTAACGTTCTCTCTCTATCCCGTTCCAGAAAGCAGTGTGTGACCGATCAGCACCGCCACGAGCACCGCACGGATTCACCCACACCTGGACACGACCGAGGGCATTCCTGCAAGCAAGAGCACCCCCACCACTCACGTATACACTTGTCTTTCAATAAAATCCACCCTCCGGGGCCTTAAACTGAGCTTCCCTGTTGTGTGATCCCTCCACCCCGCCACAACATGTACAGTGGGTTTCCAGTTTTCTGCCCTCAGGAATGTAGGATGACATGATCTGAACTCTGAATCACAATACAATGAGCTCCTGAGAGAACGATAATCTGATCACTTTATCATTCAGATTAATATCTGAAATCAGATGAGCTCCTGAGTGTTTCTTCAGCTAATGAATATTTAAAATTTTGCAAAATGAGGTAAAGTTTTCTGAGGGTATCAAATATAAAGGTTTTGAGAGACTCTCCAGACAGCTGTGCAATTATTGCAGTTTTACCTTTTTTTTTTTTTTTTACTGGATTAAAGGTGCCATAGAATTGAAAATTAAATTTACCTTGGCATAGTTTAATAATTAGAGTTCAGGGGGTTCTAAGATGGCGGCCAGAGAGTAACAGCGATTTTAACTAGCTCCCGCATTATCTGTATTTTATAAGTTAATTCGGACGCAGCTCGGTGGCTTTGGTTATGTCAGTGTTGTAGTATGTCTTTGGAATCTTTTTGGCCACAATCTTTTTCAAAAATGCCTCGTTCTAAAAAAAAAACAGAGAAAAAGGAATCTTTCTCGGCCGCGTTGGATATTTCTCCAGAACAAGGTGACGGTGAAGAGAACGACGAGGTTGAGCTAAGCCCAGCCATGGCCAAGGCGTTTCAACACATGACGGAGACGATTTCGAAAACAATAGACGTCAAACTTGATCCCTTGGCTGAGATTATACATACTCATTCCCAGGAATTGGAAAACTGCAAATCTTGACTGGATGAAGCCGAGCAAAGAATCGTTTCGGCGGAGGAATTAGGTGATTGCACGCAGGCTTGTGTTTCTACTCTGGAAAAATCAAGTTGCGTCGCTTACTGAGCACGTTGATGATCTGGAAAACAGAGGACGGCGCAAAAATATTCGTATTGTCGGCTTACCAGAAGGGGCAGAGGGCTCAAATGCGGTGGCTTTCCTCCAAAAATGGATCCCAGAGTTTCTTCAGCTGCAGACCGAGGGAGCCTAAATCAAGATCGAAAGGGCTCATCTTACTCTAGCTCCCAGACCAGGTGCCAAGGAGAGACCTAGGCCGCTAATGGTGCGTATGCATCACTTCGGAGACAGACAGAGGGTTCTTGAGGCAATAGAAAGTTGGCTATGGATGGAAACTTGCGGTTTGAGAAGTGCAAAATCTCCTTCTTTCAAGATTTCTCCCCTTCAGTGCTCCGAAAGCGTAGAGAGTTTGATTTGGTTAAATGCCGCTTGCAGGAGATCGGTGCCCGCTATGCAATGTTATATCCAGCTAAACTGCGAGTAACCATTGGGAATACCACTAAGATCCTCGGCTCGCCGACAGCGGTCTCTGAGTTTATTGCGGAGATTGGTCAGGATGTTCGACCTGTGGCAGCTGACAGTCCACCTGTGGATAGGCCTGTGATGGACGAATGACTGTGACCTGATTGCGTTTCTTTTTCCTCTTTTTCTGTTTTGCGTTCGGTATCCACTGCTGTTATTGCGGGATGGTGCGGACGATGTGATTGCGCAAGTGTACTTCTTGAGTAAGTTGTTTTGTGAAAGTTTTCTGTTTCGGACTGAACAGAAGGGATGTTCTCTTGTATATTGAGTTCCCTTTTGAGAAGGGAAAACACCTCCTTTTTCTTATTTTATTGTTTTGTTTCTTTTGTTTTTCGAGTTCTATCGAATGTTCCATTGCCCGGAAATGGTTGTACTTTTGTTATTATATTTGTGTCTTTTTGTTGTATGTAAAACTTATGTACAGGAGATTGTTTAAAGGTAAGCTTCAGCTTGTTTATTTTATTTATCTATTTTATACATTTATGATATTAAAAATGTATTATGTTTAGATGGTTATCAATAATTTAAGAGTTTCTACATGGAATGTAAGGGGTCTACACGGTAAAATTAAAATTCAGAAGGTTTTTGATTGGTTAAATAAGGAGCGTGTTGAACTGGCAATGTTGCAGGAGACCCACTTGAATGATAAGGAACATGCTGGCCTCAGACATAGGTGGATTGGTCAAATTTACTTTTCTTCATTTACAACGAGTAGCAGGGGGGTAGCTATCGTTGTTAACAGAAATTTGCCCCTTAAGATTTTAAATAGCACTAAGGATAAACGGGGTTGTTACATTATTGTTAGAGGACTATTGTATGGAGAACATATAACGTTTTTAAATATATACTCCCCACCAAACTTTTCTCCTGAGCCTCTCACAAAAGCTTTTTTGGATTTGTTAGAGACTGCTTCTGGTACTGTAATTGTAGGGGGGGATTTCAATTGTTTGTTGAATCCTTTACTGGATAGACTACCTTCAAAGAACTGCCCTCCATCTAAACAATCTAAAACGTTATCCGCATTATATAAGGAATTAGGTTATTCTGATGTTTGGCGCGCCCTTAACCCTCTGCGTACAGAATTTACCTTTTATTCCCCTCCCCATAAATGTTATTCTAGAATTTATTATTTTTTTGTTCCTAGTGCAATTCTGCAATATGTCTCCCGTTGTGCCATAATTAATACTGTTATTTCCAATCATGCTGTGGTGCTATTGGATTTGTTAGTGGAAGGTGCTCCAAAACGTACTAAGCACTGGAGATTTAATACATTATTGCTTAAAGACAAGTTTATTTCATACTTTAATTCTGAATTTAGGATTTTTTGGTCGATCATTACAGAGTCTATTGATGATCCATCTCTGTTATGGGAGACTTGCAAAGCCTATATAAGGGGTCTAGCTATATCTTATTCCATTACTAAAAAATGGAAACAAGTAGAGAAGCAGGAACGCTTAGAGCTAGAACTTAAAAGGGCTACCAAAGATCATGTGAATGATGCCTCACCTGTTAATTTGGAGAAGTTGACCATAATATGTGCTTCCCTGGATGCTTTGTTGTCGCAGCAGGCCAACGTTAAAATACTTTTTTCAAAGCAGAGACTGTATGAGCACAGCAATAAACCTAACAAGTATCTGTTTTATTTATTGAAAAACAAATCAGGTCCACAATTTATCACCTCTATTATGGATTCTTCTGGTAAGCAATCATTTGATTCTGGGGTTATAAATGCTACATTTAAGCAGTTCTATTCTGACCTATATCATACTGAATATTCACCCCAACAATATAACGCTATGGTAAATCTTTGATCACTTAACGCTTCCTAGTATTTCTGACGAACAGAGAATGGCTTTGAATGCCCCATCTCAAGGGAGGAAGCCTTAATGGCTCTACGTAGTCTACAGTCGGGTAAATCCCCTGGTCCGGACAGTCTGGTGTTTGAAATATATAAAGAATTTGAGCATTTGTTAATAAATCCCCTGTTATCTATGTATGATCATTTATTTATGACAAATAGATTGCCACAAAAATTGCTTTCTAAGATCCTTGCATTACGGTTGGAAAAAATACTTCCTTCTTTCATTGATGAAGACCAAAGTGGTTTCATTAAGGGTAGAAGTTCGAGTAACAATACTGGACAATATACAATATATTTTATCAGATGGGTGCGTATACTTTATTCTGCTCCACTTGCGGCAGTTGTCACTAACGGTCATAGGTCGGACAATTTTCCTCTGTCCCGTGGCACTAGACAGGGCTGTCCCCTCTCCCCGTTGCTTTTCGCGATAGCAAGAGAACCATTGGCTCGGGCGATTAGGGAGGGGACAGCCGTCTCTGGTGTTTTGGTTGGTCTTAAACAGCACAAGATCTCCCTCTATTCAGATGATATCTTACTCTTTTTGCCTAACCTTGATTCCTCTGTGCCTGCTTTAATAGATATTATTAATTCATTTGGGAAGTTCTCAGGGTATAAAATAAATTTTTCCAAATCTGTTGCTTTGCATCTAAAACACCCAAGCACTAGTGTAATTAATCTGACGTCCTTTCCATTTAAAATGTCAGAGTCTGGTTTCACATATTTGGGAATTAGCATTACCCCTACAGTTTGTCAATTGGCCAAAGTTAACTTTTTCCCATTACTTGATAAAATCCACAATGATTTAAATAGATGGTCAGATCTCCCTCTTTCCTGGCTCGGAAGAATTGCTGTAGTTAAAATGAATATAATGCTCAGGCTTCTTTACCCATTACAGATGATTTCAATCTTATTGCTGAATAAAAGAGTAAAGGAATTAACTGGATGGCTTAGTTCAAGCAGAAACCAAGACTAAAATTTTCAAAGTTGCAGCTCTCCAGCTCTAAGGGGGGTTTGGGTTTACCAAACATTAAAAAATACCAATTGGCCTGTCAGCTTAGATTTATTGCGGAATGGTTTAGAGAGGATCCTAGATCTACTTGGCTTGATTTAGAGGCTATTTGTCAGAAGTTCTAAGATAATCAAGGCACTATGTGAGAATACAATCGTGTTTAATACATGGAAGGCCTGGTCCATTATACGTAGGATTGAGGACAGGGCTGATATGTCTTCCCTTCTGGCCCCCATTCACAATAACCAGGAGTTCATGCCTAGCTTCTCAGATTCTGGTTTTAAACTTTGGTATACTTATGGGATATGCAGACTTAGTGATTTGTTTAATGAAGGTTCCCTATTATCTTTTGAAGACTTGGTTATAAAATACAAGCTACCTAGATCTAATTTTTTCAGATTTCTCCAAATTAGGGTTTATATTTTTAAAAGTACTAATCTTGTTACTAACCCATCCATGCAGGTCATTGAAAAGATTCTTTTAAATCCCCCACTGTGTAAGCAGATCTCTTGCTTTTATAATGCACTTTGCTTATAAAGCAAATTGGTGACTACACAAGACCTTAGAAGATTATGGGAGGAGGAGTTGCAATTGACCATAACAGAGGAGGATTGGGATGGTGTCTGGAGTCAGGCGAATAAGATCTCTGTCTGCAACAGGGCCAGGGCCATTCAGCTCAGGATTGTGCATAGATTGCACATCACACCGCTCCTTAGGAGTAAGTTTGACCCAAGTAATTCTCCACTATGTCTTAAATGTAAGGTGGAAGTGGGAGACTATACCCATTGTATTTGGGACTGTTATGTAATTAGAACTTACTGGTCAAAAGTTGTTCAATATTTGAGTTAAATGTTTTTACTAAAGCTTCAATTGGATCCCCTGTCTTTGATCCTAGGTCTTCCAATTAGACATTTGTCAAATAAATTTGCTAGACGGTTGTTTGACATGTTAGCCTTTGCTGCTAGAAAAAATGTATTGTTATCCTGGATCGGCGATAAACCCCCTTCTTTGAAAGGGTGGCATAAGATTATTAGAGAAATTATTCCATTAGAATTCTTAACATGTGTTATTCACTCGTCAACTGAAGATTTCCATCAGGTCTGGACTCCATAGCTTGACTGTATTGATGTTTCCTTAAGTAATATTTTGAAGTATGGTACATCATAATGCTCCTGTGCCTTTTTTTCCCCTTACTTTTTCTTCTCTTTTTTCTCCCATTGTATTGTAATTGCCGGGATCTATGTGTTTGTCTGTTTGGTTTTAATTTAGTTTGTAAATGGTTGAAATGCTGATAAAAAGATGCAATAAAAAAATAAATAAATAAAATAATTAGAGTTCTGTACATGGAAATGACATACAGTGAGTCTCAGACACCATTGTTTCCTCCTTCTTATGTAAATTTGATTTGTGCAAATGACCTCTGAAGAACAGGCGAATCTCAACATAACACAGACTGTGACGCAACAGTCGGGATCATTAATATGTACGCCTCCAACTTTTGCATATGCCAGCCCATGTTCAAGGTATTAGACAAGCCAGTATTAACGTCTGGAGCAGCACAGCTGAATTATCAGACTTTATGCAGGTAAGCAAGCAAGGACAATAGCGAAAATGGCAGATGGATCGATAATATCTGTTCATGATTCATGATATCATGATATATTTAGTGATCTTTGTAAATTGTCTTTCTAAATGTTCTGTTAGAATGTTGCTAATGTACTGTTAAATGTGGTTAAAGTTACCATCGTTTCTTACTGCAGGGGTTTTCAACCTGTGGGCTGTTAAGGGGCTTGTGAGCTCCTGTTAGTTCAAAAGTGAAATTCTCAAGTGAATCAGCTGTAAAAGTGAGATTTTACTAGCAAATCTTGAGTCATCCACCAGAGGGGGCAATCTGACTATTCTTCCAGCTAATCGTTGGCTATAGTTACAGCAGGTTTGGCACAACTGAATTTGAGCAAAAACAACTAAACACAAAATGGACTGGTGGGTTGTATTCTGTTTCTAGAGCAATAATATTTTTGAAACAGCAAATTCAGTAGATAAACTCAATATAATATGCCACTAGAAACAACTCTAAAATGTCAGAAACGGTCCTGCCATTTTAAATAAAGTTAAACTAACGTTACAGGAGATCGATTGCTGTAGACAGTGCTATATAATTAATTAGAGTAGGCTATCATTAGTTTTGTCCTGCTAATTATTATTTTATACCCATAAAAATAATTAGTAACTGCCAGATAACAATCACCTGCTTTTCCCCGTCATGGCTAACGTTAGGCGTGTTATCTTAACTAATAACCTTTATTAATTAGCTTATAAAGCCCACATTTACCGTTACCGAAAAAAGTTCAGTGATCCGTCAGATCTGTAGGTCTGTTAGTACATTTTACTGCTGAACAACTCATTTTGTTGATGTGAATAACACAGAAATCGAAAATTAATAGTTAGTTATATATCTTCAATAACCCCTCGAAGCTCTGACAGTCCTCAGAGAAGCTGTCAGACACAACTGTCCATCATGATGACACGCCCCATTTCTATAGCATCAAATTGCTAGCAAAAATCAAACTTATCACAAAAACAAACAATTGAATATATATCAGCGTGATAACAACTACCTTAAATGACCAAAACCTCCTTTCGGGAAATTTTATTTGAAGCGTAATTTATTTTTATGTTTTGACTCATTCCCGTTAATTGATTGATTGAGGAACAAGGAAAATTATTGAAATTTGTTAATGTTTTTTAAATAAATCTTTCATTTTGTTAAAAATATCGTAATGCGTATCGTATCAAGATACGTACCGTATCGTGACCTGACCATATCGTTACACCCCTAAAAGTAACCATTAGATTGCAAAGTAAGAAAGAAATGACAGTATTTTACACCTCACAATGAATATCAGTCAATTTTATTCCGGTTACTTTTCTTAAATAAGACATCCTTGATGACGTATGCAGCTTTCAAATGCGACTTCCGGAGGACATAGCCTCCGAAATGAGACGCAGCTCCTGTCACCAGACGCCCCCAGGAGCTCAGCTTTATTCCGGAAAGATAGGTACAGTGTATCTATCTTTTATAAATATAATAAAACTAAAGACTTTTCAGAGATATGAAGGATGCAATATTACTCTATATGTACTCAAGATTAATATGAGATACTGTGTGTGATACCCCACCTTTCAGGAAGCAGAACAGCAGTGGTGAGCAGTGAGGTGACGAGGAGAGAGACGCAATGACATCAGCCAATCAAAACAGAAATCATTTCTCATAAACCGAGCATTTCTGACAGACGGTCACAATGAGGGTGAAGATATTCATGTTTTGAACATTTATGACTTTTTGTGCAAAAATATCTAAACATTCTTAAATCAAGATATATTTACTTCAGAAGCAAAGTGACTTAAGATATAAAGTCTTGTTTTCTGAAGAAAAAAAAAGTAACAGTTACCAATGGGCAAGAAAAATAATATTGCTGTCCCTTTGAATTAAGATTATTTTTTACCTCGTTGCCAGATATTTTTTCCTATTTTAAGCAAAAACTAACAAAAGTGATACATTTTTCATTCATTCTGATTTATGAATCAAAGTGCTGTCACGCATTATTAATGTCTTTACTGTCACTATTAGTCCTGCATAGATTCAGTCTTGCAAATATTCTGTAACTTATTGTGAACAGAATCCATCAGTTTTGGACACTCAAAGCTAAACAGCTCCTTATATCTGCGTCTGGAAACTAATGTTGTGAATCAGAGGTTGTTCTCTGTAGTCATTTAGAGAAATGCGTCACATCTGAGTTTCATTTTCACAAAAGGCTAACGTGTAAATTGATATAACACATCTCATTACATGACAAAACTCTTAGGTTGTACTGTGTGTCTAATTCATGTTTGTGACCTGTTGAAATTTTTCAACAGGTCACAGTTGAAAGTTTTAAATCTTTTATTTGTGACGTTAATGTGGTCACAATGCTGACAGAGTAAATATGTGTTAGGAAACTAGACCTTTATTACTCATAATATTCCCATTCACAGTAATCCACTTTATTTTATAGCATAATGGACACCTCTTTAAATATAAAATAATGTAAAACACTGGCTAGTGCTGTACAGTAAAAAGTAAGCACACTTCAAGCACAGCTGTCACTGTAATAGTTCACCAATAGCTGGAACATTAAGCATTTATGATGAATAATTAGTAAAGATTAAATGTTATAATGCTATATTATTATTGTTATTAATATCAGTAATTTATGTCATTTTATCTTCATTAACAAGTGAAAATGTCTCAATTCCAGCTTTACTGATTAATGGTGTCAACCGTCCCTTTGCGCCACCTGGTGGTAATTTTAACAACGAGTTTCACACGTGACTGGGTTGTATTTACCGCGGCGGTAACTGGCATTTTAGTTGACTATATACTGTATTAAAAAGGTGTCGTGACCCTTTAAGATTCTGGCCTGTTATTTAGGAGAAAATCTTTCATTTGGGAACATTAATTTTTAAAGGTGCCATAGAATTGAAAATTGAATTTACCTTGGCATAGTTGAATAACAAGGGTTCAGTACATAGAAATGACATACAGTGAGTCTCAAACACCATTGTTTCTTCCTCATGTAAAAATCTCATTTGTTTAAAAGACCTCTGAAGAACAGGCGAATCTCAACATAACACCGACTGTGACGCAACAGTTGGTATCAATACTATGTACGCCCCCAACTTTTGCATATGCCAGCCCATGTTCAAGGCATTAGACAAGGGCAGGTAGTATTAACGTCTGGAGCAGCACAGCTGAATCAACAGACTTTATGCAGGTAAGCGAGCAAGGACAATAGCGAAAAATGGCAGATGGAGCAATAATAACTGACGTGATCCATGATATCATGATATTTTTAGTGATATTTGTAAATTGTCTTTATAAATGTTTCGTTAGCATGTTGCTAATGTACTGTTAAACGTGGTTAAAGTTACCATCCTTTATTACTGTATTCACGGAGACAAGAGCCGTCGTTATTTTCATTTTTAAACACTTGCAGTCTGTATAATTCATAAACACAACTTCATTCTTTATAAATCTCTCCAACAGTGTGTAATGTTAGCTTTAGCCACGAAGCACCATCAAACTCATTCAGAATCAAATGTAAACATCCAAATAAATACTATACTTACGATCTGATGCATGCATGCCGAACATTTTGTAAAGATACATTTTGAGGGTTATATTAGCTGTGTGAACTTTGTTTATGCAATGTATTATAGAGTCGAGAGCTCGGGGGCGGGGAGCGTGACCATTTAAAGGGGAAGCAGCCTGAATCGGCGCATTTATAATGATGCCCCAAAATAGGCAGTTAAAAAAATTAATAAAAAAAAAATCTATGGGGTATTTTGAGCTGAAACTTAGCAGACACATTCAGGGGACACCTTAGATTTATATTACATCTTGTGAAAAGGCATTCTAGGGCACCTTTAAGGTGTCAGATTCATTATTAAATATGATACTTTAGTTAATGATTAAACACTCACAGAGCTTTTCTGCAGTTGATCACAGCTGGTATCAGTCTTCTTCTCCCCTCAGCTGATGTGTTGTATTTCATGAGGTTCAGCTCATCCAGCACCTCCTCTGAGATCTGAATCATGTAGGCAATTGTTGAGCACTGAGCAATAGAGAGTTTCTCTTTTGACTGTTTGTCTGATTTCACAAACTCCTGAATCTCTCTGGACAGAGACTGATCTTTGACCTCCAGCAGACAGAGGAACAGATTGATGGATCTTTCAGCGGAGAGATTATGTCCATCCTTGATCTTCTGTTGAATGTACTGTGTGGTTTCTCTGATGGTCTCTGAGCTGTTCTCTGTGTGTGTCAGTAGATCCTGTAAGAGTCTCTGATTGGACTCCAGTGAGATGCCCAGCAGGAACCGCAGGAACAGATCCAGCTGTCCATTCTCACTCTCAAGGGCTTTATCTACTGCTGATCTTAGTAGGTCATTCAGAGAGTCTTTATCAGATCTGTAAAAACTGTATTCATACAGTGGTTCCTTGTTCTTGACCACATGTAAATAAAACAGATAGAAAGCAGCGAGAAACTCCTGAAAGCTCAGATGAATGAAGCTGTAGACTTTCCTCTGATGAATCACAGATTCCTCCTTAAAGATCTCAGTGCAAATCCCAGAATACACTGAAGCGTCAGTGACGTCTATGCCGCTCTCTCTCAGGTCCTCCTCATAGAACATCACATTGCCCTTCATCAGCTGTTTGAAAGCCACTTCAGCAAGTTTCACAATCACTTCTCTGTTGGACTGCAGCAGTTTCTCTGGATCTTTCTCTTCATACTTCTGATTCCTCATGTTGATCTGCATCAGCAGGAAGTGGATGTACATTTCAGTCAGAGTTTGAGGGATTTCTGCACTCAGATCTTCTTTCAGAAGCTTTTGAAGCACAGTGGATGATATCCAGCAGAAGACGGGTATGTGGCACATGATGTGGAGGCTTCTTGCTCTTCTGATGTGTGAGATGATTCTGCTGGCTTGATGCTCGTCACTGATTCTCTTCCTGAAATATTCCTCCTTCTGAGGCTCATTGAATCCCTGAATCTCTGTCAGACGGTTGATGTATTTGGAGGGGATCTGATTGGCTGCTGCTGGTCTGGAGGTGATCCAGATGAGAGCAGAGGGAAGCAGCTCTCCTGTCATGAGCTTTGACATCAACACACCCACTGATGAAGTCTCAGTCACATCAGAAACTTTCTGAGCATCTGAAAACATCAGTGTGATTCTGCTTTCATCCAGACCATCAAAGATGAACACAACTTTACTCTCCTCATAAATCTTTGAGTCCAGATCTTGGAGTTCAGGATGAAAGTCCAGCAGAAGTTTGTGAAGACTGTACTGATGATCTCGGATCAAGTTCAGCTCCCGATATGGAAGCACAAACATGAAATCTACATCATGATTGTCTTTTCCCTCGGCCCAGTCCAGAATGAACTTCTGCACAGAGACGGTTTTTCCGATTCCAGCGATGCCTTTAGTAAGAACAGTCTTGATCTGGTGTTTCTCCTCACATCCTGGTTCAGGTGAGGCTTTAAAGATGTCATTGCAGTAGATTGGAGTGTCTTGTGAGTGATGTGTTCTGGCTGTTTTCTCCATCTGGAAAACCTCATGTTGTTCATTCACTCCTTCTCTCTCTCCCTCTATGATGTAGAGCTGTGTGTAGATCCTGTTCAGGAGGGTTTCATTCTCCTGGAGTTTCAGACCCTCAAATAATCTCTCATACTTGTTCTTCATGCTGGTTTTGAGCTGGTCTTTGACTCTCTGTAGTTCATCATCTACTGCTTGAGGAGAATCCTGATCTCCAGTCTGATCATCTCTGATTGGAAACAAAATACAAACATAAAAACGTTCATGAATAAATCATGCAACAGCATGAACAGCAACACATTTAAGAGAGAAGTGTCAGTTTAACAGACTCCTGCTATATACCACATATTTACATTAAAGTATAACATATTTTCTGGAATTTAAGTCACATTTTCTATCATCTCTGAACTGTGCTGCATCTTAAATTTGTCTGTTTTGGACTCTTATGTAGAAGTTTTAGTCTCTTAGATTCCTGTTTTGTCTTGATTACTTGGGATTTAAAAGACACTTGCAAGTGCAGCTCCCATCTCTTTGAATGGGGAAACATCAAATTCTCTAAAGCTGTTTGCCAAGCTTTTGATTACATTTCATATTTGAAATCACCAATGAAATCTGACAACAACTGTCTCATAAATTTTGTTTCTAAACGCTATAATCTTGACAAAAAACTGTATTTTTCAGGCTGGATCAACCTAACGTGCATGCGCAGTCCTAAATGCACGTCTCTTGTGCCTCATTTCGGAGGTGCGTGTCTGACTGTTTCTATAGAAACCGTAGCTTCTAACGGCCGCTGCAGTGACGCGATGACTTTATCAATCGGCGATTGGCTCTTATTTAGAAGGCGGGACTTATTCCACCATATTGCACGTTGCACTTTCTCCCTTTCATAATAATATGAGTGACGCGTCTTGTGTTAATCTATAGTCTTTGGTCAAACATACTGATGCATATAAACAAAACAATCACGTCAAAGGGTTACTGTGGACTACCTACTAATTATAACGTAAGCTTATACACACAAGCCAACATACTGCATATGTACTGCCGACTGTTGTTGACAGATGTCGGCACCGCGACACGGGAGGATGAAGGACGGGACAGGAGAGACTCTGTCCGGCCCCATATCATCGGTTGTCGGTGGGACGGGAGGATGAAGGCCGAGGCGGGAAATAGTCTGCTCAGCCCCATTCACCAATAACAGCAGATTATCAGTGAATCCCAGTTGTCTCCTATGAAAGTTTGTAAAACTTCTTCATATCATTGTTTTTAAGAAATTTAAATAAGGAGACCGAGCTGTTTTATGTATTATCGCAACCAGGTAATATGCATTTGCGTAACAAAGCTAGCAAAGAGTAGGCTGTATAACTAACGGTAATGAGTATGACACCAGAGTTTGAACGAGCCACTGTAGCGTTAGGGGTGGCACCATGCTCGGTGCGTCATCAACAGTTATATGGTGTTAGGGGCGGGGCCATGCTCGGGGGCTCCAGTGCATCATCAAACCCCCGTTTTAGCTCCGCCCAAAAAAAATCCAGAACACAGAATTGGTGAAAAACTGTTTAATGCTCTAACTTCACAATTCAGTACTACACAATTCACAGTCCTTGTGATGTGTTTCAGCAATTCATTTCTAACATTTATGATGTGTTTAGAAACAATTCTCAGAATTGACTTTACAGGGACAACACAAATAATGTCATTACATGAGACATGATACATTCCGGTAAGTTGTACAATATATTTCAACATACCTTTGATGTTCATTCATGTTTTTCGAGATATAACTTACCTGGCAACCCTGGCTTGAACTACAGGTGATTCATAGGGTCAAAAAGAGCCTGCTTTAACGTCACTTCTTTTAAACTGTTAATGCATAAAAATTCAACACCAGAGTGATTTTCTTCACACACACAATAGCCTATGTATGAGCTGCAGTCTGAACACGTTTTTCCGCACCCTTTTCACAGGATATAATCGGCCCTGATCATCGGCAGTTTTCAAACAATCGGCTGGTTGATCGATTGTTGGCTGATACATCGGTGCATCTCTAATACATTTCATTATATTTATCTTGCTATATAAGTAAACACTGACCATTGTACATTTATTTTCTTAAGTGTCTCAAACTCACTACAGCAGTTAACTCACTAAATAATGGTGATAATCAACTGGGGTCAGAGGTCACTAGTTCATCACTGAGTTCAGGAGGAGATGGTGACACAAAAATATAATAATAATTCATACACATATTTACACTGTAATTAACATAATACTATTAGTTCCTTAATTACTGAATTACAGTTTAACCCAATCACTGCACTGCATTACACCGTGTCCTAACCAGACGCGATGCCGCGACACATGATAAAAGGTATCTTTTCCATGTTAATCTTGAGTTTTTGTCCTAAACAGCCGCAATGGCTACACGCATATATTCTATTTTAGAAATGGTTTCTATTTCTCTGTGACATCACGGCTGGAACAGCAACACAAAGTATGGCAATGATAATATCAGGTACTGTTCGTGTGCTTTATTTAATGTTAAAAGCATCTAATGTGAGTTTGAATATCGTTCTGTGTTCCCAGCTTTTTAGCTGTAATGAAAACAACACTGGCTAATTCACCTCAGATCTTGAAAATAAATAAATGGGCACAAGAACGTTCAAACTGTCAACTCAGTGTGCACAAACAAGTGTATTCTTTGTCAAAGATTGGTTCAGTCACTCCGTAATGTCCGTATGTACTTTAAATAATGTTTAAATCATATAATATGTATGAATTTTACTATGTACTTGCCCTTTTCATTGTGTCTGCAGTGCCATTGCCAAGAGAGCATGCCCACATTCTCTTCTGATTGGCTGTGGTTTTTGATTGATTTTATCGCTTCTCATTTTCGTGTCGCATCTAGTGTGGACAGTCAAATTGCTCGTCGCTGGAATCTTATCGCATCGCGTCTGGTTAGGACACGGTTACGCATGAGATCGCATTACAGCAGAGAATTCCAACAACATGCGGAGCGAGCATGAGAGCGGATTCATCGCAGAAACACCATGATGAGTTTAACAACGCTCACAACACAGATCAAAGATCATCCTATACTGACTGGAGTAAATGTGCAAATAAGGACAGATACGGCTGTACGTCTGATCATATATGCTCTGTGTTTGTCAGGCTGTGTTCACGAAGGATGACGAAGGAACAGAGTTCAATACAAAATACAGGTTTAATCCAAAAGGCAGGTAAATGGGAAACAACACAACATTACAAGATGGTGATCAGACAAGGAACTGAAGACAAACAGGTACTTAAATACACAAAGGAAGATTGACTGATTACTTGCAGCTGTGACGATCATTAGTGTCCATAGAAACAAATGAATGTGAGCAGGTGAGGAGCAGAAGGGATGCTGGGCCACATTCCAGAGGCTTATGAACACAGTCCTCGCTAGTCTTGTGCCGTCTACTTAGACAATATTGTGGTGGCGTCACCTAACTTTGAGCAGCACCTCACTGACCTAAAAGATGTCCTTTCCAGGCTGGAGTCTGGAGGATTGTCCATTAAGTTTGCAAAGTGCCAGTTCTGCAGGAGTGAACTCACCTTTCTGGGTTATAGTGTCAACTCAAAAGGGATCCTGCCAAATGAGGACAAAGTAAAGGCAGTGACAGATTTCAGAACCCCAACTAACACAAAACAAGTCAGACAGTTTCTGGGAATGACCAGCTATTATAGACGATTTATCCATGATTATGCCCGCCATGCTGAGCCACTCTTTGCGTGGACCAGGATGGATGTTCCTTTTGTATGGTCGAGTGAGTGTCAGACGGCCATGGATTTTCTCAAAGACAAGCTGACTTCTGCTCCTATTTTGAAATTCCCAGACTTTTCCTTTCTTTATCCACCCGGATGCACGTGACAGTGGACTTGGTGCCACACTCATGCAAAGGGACAACAACGGCAGAGATGTTGTGGTGGCCTACATGAGTCATTCCCTACACAAGTCTGAAAGACCATATTCCACTCCGGAAAAAGAGTGCTTGGCCTTCATCTGGGCACTTGAACACTTCAGGCCATATATTGAAGGTCTTCATGTGACAATCTTTTCAGACCACAGCAGTCTGAGATGGCTGATGTCTCGCCCAAATCTCTCTGGCCAGCTGGCTAGGTGGCCTCTCAGATTGCAGGACTTTGACTTTGTCCATAAGCCAGGGACAAGTAATAAAGTGCCTGATGCCCTTTCGCGTAACCCTTTTTCTTCCTGCGGTGCACCCTTGGGAATCCTCCCTGATTATGCCATAATTGGGGGCCTTGATCTGCGTACTTTACCCCCTGTAATGTTTTCAGATCGGGAACACCTTAGGCAGCTGCAGCTCAATGACCCAGTTAAGGGGAAACTTGTGCGGATGTTAGAGGGAAAGGATGAGAGTAACGCTGAGGAGTTGTCTCAGTATGTGATCCAGGATGGCCTCCTGTGCTTTGTAGATGACAAAGTGTCTTGTAATCTTCACCCCATGAAGCTCCTTAAACTGTATGCACCTAGGAGCCATCTATCTATCTTAGATACTATCTAAATATTAATAAAGGTAACAAGCTATATCATTAGAACGTTCTAAAGGTTTACTGTCAATCTACGGTGACTTTTTTAAGATATGCTCCAGCACCAGTAATTTGTGTCAGGTGTGTAAATAACACGAAAAATCTAAAGGGGACTTCATACCTTTATAATGAAATAGTGATCGCGAGATGAATCCAATCCATTGCACTTGGGTAAAATGTCCATGAGTGTCCATTGCAAAACAAAAAAACCAGTACTTTTTGTCCACAAAAGCGTTAAATCAATGAAATATTGATATATTATCCATTGTTTGCCTAACATTTCTTCTGAATGATCTGTTCTCCATCATTGTTCTTCAAGAAATGAAGCAACCTGAGCAGCGTTTCTGTTGTAAAACTGTATGAGTGTCACAAACAAATGAGCCTGCGTCCAAAGTATAATTTTTCAAAATGCAGCCATTAATATCCATGCAGTGCTGTCAGAGTTTAATACCTGCCATTGTCATTGTAGTAAATCTCACAAACAAAACTTTTAGCCGATGCCACGATCAAACAATGTGTGTTCTGTTTATCTTCCGCATGCGAGCACATGTACACAGACGCACATCAGTCTTGACTATTAATGCAGCAAGCCATATTTAATAATTGTATAAAATAATCCCGAAAAAAAAGCACAAACATGGCTGAGATGCAAATTCAGCAGTTGAAATTAGCTGAGGTAAAGTGACTGCGCACAGACAGCAGCGCAATCCACCTGTCACTCAAGTGAACACGCCCCTAATTATGCAGAACTTTAAGGCTTAATATAATTTAAACAGATGAGTTAAAAAAAATTCACCCCCCTCAGAGTTGTCATGAAGGGCAAAATTAGCACAATTTGAACCAGGCTGTAAACATGTTTTTTTCTGCTGTAAATTTGGTCATTTTAACATGGGACTCAATGAGATTCTGCTCTCTTTTGGAGCCTGTCCCTAGCGGCCAGTCGATGAATCGCAGTTTAAATCACTTCCGTATTGGCTTCATGAGAAACTGGGGGAGGTTGCCGCTTGCTTCTGACACTAAGAACGTGTCTCTAAGTATGTCGCCTCCTGTACTGTCTGCCAGTTCACAAAACCTAGCCAGAGGAAACCAGCAGGGTTTTTGGTTCCCATCCGCCCGCAAAAACCATGGGAGTATACTGGGGTGGACTTTGTAGGGCCTTTACCGCGCACACCCAGCGGAAATGCATACATCCTAGTCGTTGTGGACTATTTTTCGAAATGGGTGGAAGTAAGTGCAGTGAGAGAAGCAACTGCCCAAGTTGCTGCCAGCAGGTTGCTAAGTGAGGTCTTTGTGTGTCATGGTGCGCCTACTTATCTGATCTCGGACAGAGGGTCCCCATTCGTCAGTGAATTCTTCAAGCATGTACTCACTACCCTGGGGTCGGAACACAGACTTACAACTGCATATCACCCCCAAACGAATGCGACGGAGAGTGTGAATCGTTCGCTGAAGACTGCCATCCGTGCTTACGTTGGTAACAAACACACTGCTTGGGATCGTTACCTGCCCCAAATTTGCTTTGCCTTGAGAACTGCACCACACGAAAGCACTGGCCATAGCCCATCCATGTTGCTGTACGGACGAGAATTGAATACTCCTCTTGACATTATCACTCAGCCGAACTGTGATGGAACAGATGAACCTGGTATTCCATACCCAGAAAGCGTGGAGTCATCAATCAGAGAAGCGCATGAGCATGCTAGGCCCATTTAGAGTGAAAGCCATGCCAAAAGGAAGAAGTACTATGACCAGAGACGTCGGTCTGTATCTTACTCTGTGGATGAACTGGTCAGAGTAAAAACTCATCCTCGTTCTGATGCTCTGGCAAACTTCACGGCTAAGCTTGCACCTGTATATACAGGCCCTTATCGTATTACACAAAAGCTGTCAGAAGTGAACTACAGACTTGTTGATGCAAGTACAGGAGCAGACGCAGGTGTATTTCATGTCGCAAATCTGCTGCCTTTTTGTACCTGGGACCCCCTTGTTGAAACCGAGACTGTGCCTGCAGACGGTTCTGCTGTAGAATCAATGACTGACAGTTCTTTGCTGAATGACATGCCTGAGGAAACAAGTAATGGTGCTACCGCCATGAACTTAACAGACCTGCAAATTGAGGATGAATACAGTCACCCAGTGACAACCAGTGTTCATGATCTGTCAGGAAGTGTGGACAGTGTTGGTTGTTTTCCTGACCTAGAGGCTGACTCTGGAACTCAGAACAATTACTTGACTGTTGATGATAATGATCTTGACAGACACCACTATGACTTAAGACCTCGACATGCACCAAGAATCACCTCAGAATGTGTACCACACAGACAAACTTGATCTCAAATAGTGTGTTAATGATGTAAGTGTGGGTTCATATGTTTTGTTTGACACTGTGAAGCGTGAAAGGTTTACCACCTTCTGTGTAAACGAAAAGAGAATTAGCGTAAATGATCAGTCTGTTGACATGTTATTTTTTTATAGTGTTAAACAAAAAGAAAAAAATGTAAAAAATAAAAATAAAAAATTTTTTTGGAGAATGTCCCATATTTTGTCTATGGTTATAGGCTGTTTTCATTTGTTTGAAATATGCTGCTGCAGACTATGTATTTTGGTCCATCGGTACTGTCATGTATGCCAGTGTATGCCTTAATACGTACTCCTGTATGGTTCTGCAATTTTGACAACTTTTCATGTGTGGGGTTGTTCAAAGTGATGTTGTACTCAGTTGTGCACGGCTGAGGCCAGCCTTTACCTTCCTGGGGGGGATCTGTAACGGCCACCTAAATTATGTTAAATACTGTTCATGACGTTAATGTTGATGTGCTTTTAAGATAACTTCTTCTATGACGTACATTGTAGTGTGCACGCTGTTTTCATGTGAGCGCGCACGCACAGAATTGAGAGAGAATGCTAGTGTGACGAGAGGAGATGACTGCTCTACTGCTGACTGATTGCAGTGTGTTACTTTTCCACGTTGAGTCGTAGCGTTTATCAGAGTGCTATCTTTTTTCTGTTTATCCTCACTCTTTTACATGTATGTGAAGAGTGTTTATTGTGCGAACCATCTATAAAGACTCGTGGGACTACCAGTTCATTTGCCTCAGGTTTTTCTTCTCGCCTCCTGTTTTCTATTTTTCATCTGGGCAGACTTCAAACCCTCTGGTAGACATTACACTCTGAAGAAACTTTCCGAACACTGTGAATTCGGTGATGTTTTGAATGATACAATCAGGGACAGGCTCGTATGTGGGTTAAGAAGTGAAGCCATTCAAAAAACACTGTTTAACGAGTTCCCATATCCATATAATTAGAATAAAGTTATGCGTATTTGGCATGCTGTCCAGGGAGAGGGCTCTGAGCTCGGAATTTTGGCCTGAACCCAGAGTACTCCCCCCGGTGTGGTAAAAGTAGATAGAACTAGAAGTGAGGAGATGGGGTGGAGGAGGGATGCTGATAAACTCTCAGATGAACAGAGGTAAGTCTGCTAAATTTATACCTCTTGACATTGGTTGAGTTGATTAACTGAATGCTCTCCACCTGTGCTAATTAGATTAATTATCTGAACTTGCTCCTCCCGAATTTTGTTAATAAAACATCATTAAGTGAAAGTAATCTCACATTGCAGAATGCCACTGAAATAAGTGTAAGCATGGAACTTGTGGCTAAAGAAGCCCAGCAATTCAGTAACTCAGGTAAAGTTCATAAATTGTTTGCTGACATGAACACATTCCAGAATTAGAACCGGTGAATGCAGTTAACAGGTTTCATAGAAACAGAACGATGTGAGCGTGTACAAAGAGCTTAGAACCCAAGAGGTGACACTCTGATACTTTTTGGGTAACAGCTACTAGATGGCGCTCCAGTAGCGCGGCCTCCATTATGGGGTGAAAATACTAACTGGACCATAGAGTCCTTATCCTAATCCACATCTTACACCCCAAAATCGGTGAATTTCACTGCCAAATCAGAAGCGAAATAGAACAGTTTTTTAAATTAAGTCGTCAGTAAATTGTATGGCTCCTACAGTAAATGTTGTATTGTCTTATATATGTTTTATTTTACCATATGTGGAATCCAATCATTCATCCATCTGAGGTGACATAGTTAGCCTACTTTATTGAATATTTCCATTTTATGCAACTTTACACATTTATTAATAGTAAATTAATAATTATTAAATTTAAGATCATCATGTTTGCAACAAACAATATATTTTAGACCTAGTGGAGTAATAGTAATAATATCTAGGTCTGAATTGAAATATATATATTGTGTGTTTTAATGGATCACGCTACAAACATAATATGATACATGATGCATTGCTGTGTCCGTTATCACATAATTCCCACTTTTGGACACTTTTGTTTCAGTGGACATTAGACAACACTGTAAGCTGTTATATTCATATATTTATTGTCCAACATTCCCAATTTTTCTGATGCATGTCCTTAATTTAATTTCATATGTTGGTATTCAGTGTTCATAATGCTAATACTTGAACTTGAACCACAGGTGTAGTGTGCAAACTCAAAATACATCAGTTATATACCTCAGTTTAAATAGATTATTGGGTGTGGTGTGGGTTTCAGGGATGTTTAGACAGGGTATCCGCGGGGCATTAAAAAGCATTAAATTTAATTTCTACAGGCATTACATTTTTTTAGATAGTTTTGAAGAAAAATAATACTACCAGTTTATATTGAATTTAGCCTTCATAATTAATAACTTTGATTTGCTGTTGCAAAATATGTACAGGTGCTGGTCATATAATTAGAATATCATCAAAAAGTTGATTTATTTCACTAATTCCATTCAAAAAGTGAAACTTGTATATTATATTCATTCATTACACACAGACTGATATATTTCAAATGTTTATTTCTTTTAATTTTGATGATTATAACTGACAACTAAGGAAAATCCCAAATTCAGTATCTCAGAAAATTAGAATATTGTGAAAAGGTTCAATATTGAAGACACCTGGTGCCACACTCTAATCAGCTAATTAACTCAAAACACCTGCAAAGGCCTTTAAATGGTCTCTCAGTCTAGTTCTGTAGGCTACACAATCATGGGGAGGACTGCTGACTTGACAGTTGCCAAAAGACGACCATTGACACCTTGCACAAGGAGGGCAAGACACAAAAGGTCATTGCAAAAGAGGCTGGCTGTTCACAGAGCTCTGTGTCCAAGCACATTAATAGAGAGGCGAAGGGAAGGAAAAGATATGGTAGATAAAAGTGTACAAGCAATAGGGATAACCGCACCCTGGAGAGAATTGTGAAACAAAACCCATTCAAAAATGTGGGGGAGATTCACAAAGAGTGGACTGCAGCTGGAGTCAGTGCTTTAAGAACCACTACGCCCAGACGTATGCAAGACATGGGTTTCAGCTGTCGCATTCCTTGTGTCAAGCCACTCTTGAACAACAGACAGCGTCAGAAGCGTCTCGCCTGGGCTAAAGACAAAAAGGACTGGACTGCTGCTGAGTGGTCCAAAGTTATGTTCTCTGATGAAAGTAAATTTTGCATTTCCTTTAGAAATCAGGGTCCCAGAGTCTGGAGGAAGAGAGGAGAGGCACACAATCCACGTTGCTTGAGGTCCAGTGTAAAGTTTCCACAGTCAGTGATGGTTTGGGGTGCCATGTCATCTGCTGGTGTTGGTCCACTGTGTTTTCTGAGGTCCAAGGTCAACGCAGCCGTATACCAGGAAGTTTTAGAGCACTTCATGCTTCCTGCTGCTGACCAACTTTATGGAGATGCAGATTTCATTTTCCAACAGGACTTGGCACCTGCACACAGTGCCAAAGCTACCAGTACCTGGTTTAAGGACCATGGTATCCCTGTTCTTAATTGGCCAGCAAACTCGCCTGACCTTAACCCCATAGAAAATCTATGGGGTATTGTGAAGAGGAAGATGCGATATGCCAGACCCAACAATGCAGAAGAGCTGAAGGCCACTATCAGAGCAACCTGGGCTCTTATAACACCTGAGCAGTGCCACAGACTGATCGACTCCATGCCATGCCGCATTGCTACAGTAATTCAACTGAGTATTGAGTGCTGTACATGCTCATACTTTTCATGTTCATACTTTTCAGTTGGCCAAGATTTCTAAAAATCCTTTCTTTGTATTGGTCTTAAGTAATATTCTAATTTTCTGAGATACTGAATTTGGACGGCACATCTGGACGGCACATAGCCTTTGTCGCACCGCTGTGACACAATCTGTCTTTCAGTTGAGACGCAGCTATTGTCCCCAGTACGGGACAATGTCTCACCTGGGGTCAGAGGTCACTAGTCCATCACTGAATTTAGGAGGAGGATTCATGGATTGATTGCTCTTCAGTGACACACAGGTGGGAACTGGAGAGGAAGATCTCTTCCTCTTCCTGGAGATACTGAGATATAATAATTCATATCTTTACACTGTAATTAACATAATATAATTAATTCAAATGATCTCTTGCTGTTGTGTAAGTCAGTCTATTGTCCCCAGTATGGGACAGTGTCTCACCTGCGGTTAGAGGTCACTGGTCCATCACTGAATTTATTGGGAGGATCCATGGATTGATTGCTCTTCAGAGACACACAGCTGGGATCTGGAGATGAAGATCTCTTCTTCATTTCAAAGTCTGACATCTTCCCTGTATATGGAAACACTGGGAACATTACATTAATATTACGTTTATGCATTTAGCAGATGCTTTAATTAGAAGTAATTTACAGTGTGTTCATTTCAGCACATATCCCAGTGAACAAAGTGCTCTAAGAATGTCTTGATACTAAATTATGAAAACATTATTTCTAAATATTTTTTGAATGAACAAAAGGTTTCTTAGTTAGGTGTACACTAAAGGAATATTTCATTTGATCATTCTGTAAACATTAAGGGAATGTTACTTTTGAATGTTTTCTGAATGCCCTGATAAAGTAGAAGTTAAAAAGAGACATTCATTCACTGACCTCAGACATGTTCCTACAGGAAACTCACCTGAAGAATGGCTCGCATGGCAGGTTAAAAGCAAATTGGATAGGGGAAGTTTACCACTCAAACTTTTTATCCTAAGCAAGAGGTGCGGCCATTCTAATGAGAAAAGGTGTGCCCTTTTTACAGAAAAAAACAATCACTGATAAAGAGGGCCACTATATTATAGTGATTGGTGAAATCCATAACATTTCCCTTACTCTAGTAAATATATATGCTCCCAACATAGATAACCCCATATTCTTTCAGAAGGTTTTTTCACTAATACCAGACATCTCACAAACACACTTGATAATAGGGGGCGATTTTAATACTGTCCTCGACACATATCTTGATAGGTCCTCCAAGAAGAGACTCCCAAAGAAAACCTCTAGTGAATTTTTAAATACGTTCATTAATAACACAAATGTACTGGATATATGGAGAACAATGAACCCTAAAGGCAGGGACTACTCATTTTATTCACCTGTGCATAACTTGTACAGTAGGATAGACTACTTCCTGGTGGATGCCAAACTCATACCGTCCACATTAAATGCTAAATATCACAGCATAGTGATTTCAGATCACAGCCCACTCACCTTTTCGGTGTGTTTAGATCATGTAGATAAGCCACACGCCTCTTGGAAACTGAACTCGCATCTACTTACTGAAAATACATTTTGCAAATACTTAAAAGATCAGATTTCTTTATACTTTGAAATAAACAACCACCCCGATACCTCTCCCTCCATCCTCTGGGAAGCATTCAAGGCTTATATAAGAGGCTGTATCATCTCGTTTGAAGCTTATAGGCGAAAAGTAAATAAGACTAAATTAAAAGAATTAGAAGATCAAATTAAATTATTTGACAGAGAAAATGCACACTCCCCCTCTATTATATTGCACAGGAAAATAGCTACACTTAAGTATGAATATAACAAAATTATCTCTGCAAAACTAAGTAAAGCATTTCTCTATACTAGGCAAAAATATTTTGAATTTGGTGACAAACCACACAAACTACTAGCCTAGACAACTTAGAAAAAAGGAAAACGACAGAACGATACACAAGATAAAAGCCCACAATAATACAATACTTACTAAGCCTAAAGATATCAATGACAGGTTTCTTGAATTTTATACTGATTTGTATACCTCAAAGGCCACTTCAAATTCTGTAATTATTAATGCATTTTTGGATAAATGTGAACTTCCCAGACTGAGCGAGGAAGATTGTGATTCCTTGAACTCCGACCTCACAATTATAGATGTTCGGAGCGCTATTGCCTCCCTAAAGAGTAATAAGACACCCGGTCCTGATGGACTTCCAGGGGAATTATACAAAACATGCAGTGAGAATCTATCCCCGTACCTGTTGAAATTATATGAACATGCCCAGATACAGGGTAATTTATCCCCCACCTTAACTGAGGCTGTGATCACATTAATTCACAAAAAAAGGGAAGGACTCACAGGAAGTAGGCACGTATCCCTCCTTAATGTCGATGGGAAATTATTTGCCAAGATATTAGCTAACAGGCTGAATCCCCTATTGGGAAAGCTAGTTCATATGGACCAGACGGGTTTCATACCAAATAGGAGTGCTACTTTTAATCTTAGACGTCTTTTCAATATTATATATACAAAGAGAGGTCCACCCTCTCTGATCTTGTCATACTTGCACTTTTGACCAGATTGAGTGGTGTTACTTATTTGAAGTTTTTAATAGGTTCAATTTCGGAAATAAGTTCCTGTCACTAATCAAATTCATTTACAAGAATCCAAGAATCATTTACAAACCGGACAATATCCTCTCCGTTTCAAATCAAGACCACCTTTAATTTTAAACCAATCTCTCTTCTGTTACCCATCACTAGAAATCCCACATTTGCCCCCTCCAGTCTGGATGGAGCCTTTTCTACATGGAGTGAGAGGGGTGTCCAATGTATCGGTGATTTATACATGGGAGGCATCTTTGCTTCATTCACGCAACTACAGAGGAAGTATGAACTGGGGAAAAATAATTTCTTTCGTTACCTGCAAGTTAGGGACTACGTTCGGAAATACTTGAGAATTTGAGACTGAACCACAATCTAAAATAGACGACTGAAATGGTCTCCTAACGAAAGTAAACTGATATCCCGTGTCTATAACAATCTCTTACTAGTAAGCTCCCTGTCAACTGAAAATTATAAAAGAAAGTGGGAAGAGGAATTTGGTGAATCTATTTCAGATGATTTATGGAAAGACAGTCTTAAAAACATACATAATTGTTCAGATAACGCAAGACATTGTCTTGTCCAATTTAAAATTATACATAGGCTTCATTATTCAAAAGAGAAACTACATAACATATATCCAGAAGTGTCATCCATGTGTGATAAATGCCACTCTTCCGTAGCAACACTTCTCCATAGTTTTGCTCTATGCCCAAGGGTTCAGTTGTTCTGGATTGATATACGCAACATTATGTCTGAGGTCATAAATACTTCAATCGAACCTGAGCCCCTGTTTATTATTCTTGGAATATCGGAGACCTTCAGAAAACTGAGTTTGGCACAACAACGTTTTCTCTCTTATTGATTCATAATAGCAAAAAGATTAATTCTCATCTTATGGAAGAGGTGGTTAGAGGATTTAACTAACACACTTCATTTAGAAAGGATAAGATATACGCTGAGAGACAGGCTCAACTTATTCAATAAAACATGGAAACCCTTCATATCATACCTAAAAACTACAAATCCAGTGCAACAGTCCGCATCCTAGCACACGATATATGACAATGTTAATGGTTTTAGAGTGAAGGTCTCTACGAGGAAGGGTGGAGATAAATGGGAAGGGGTTAGAAGGGTGGGTTGGGATATTGTGGGGGATTGTGGTCAGTCTGGTGGGGGTTTTTTTTCTTTTTTTTTTTGAATCAGTTATAAAAAAGGCTCTCAGAATGTACAAGTGAATTGTATGTCATATCATATGCTTTAATAAAAAGACGTTTGATAAAAAGAGACATTCATCTAACATTTTACACTAACAGATAACTTTCATTATATCACAATCTAACAGATAACAAACGATCTATTAAAGTTACTGGAAAGACATTTGTTCGTGTAAGGCTCCAGCTTGTAATGACTCTCTCAGCCTCTAGTTGGCGCTGACTTGTAATGACTCTCCCAGCCACTAGCTGGCACTGACACTTATGCCATGTAATGACTCTCCCAGCCACTAGCTGGCACTGACACTTATGCCATGTAATGACTCTCCCAGCCACTAGGTGGCCCCAGCTTTTGTAGAATTCATTGTATTGCTACTCATTAGGACTTGATTTCTCCCACCTGTGGATCATTATCTTGTTTGTGTTTGCCTATTTAAGCACGCCTCTTTCTTTCAGTTGTGTTCAGTCTTGAGCCTACTATGCATGTGTATCCTTGCCAAGAAAGCGAAGTCTGTTGAGTTTTTGGATTTGTCTTTTACTCATCTTTTGTTTCTTGTATTTTTTCTGCGGAAGCACGGCTTCCTTTTTGTTGTACTATTGAACTTGGACTCTTCAGTAAAACACTTTTTGTTCAGTTATCTAAGCCTGCATGTTATTCTTCTGCCCTTGGGTCCATCTGTTATTTGTCATCCACCATAGTTCAGTGGTAAAGAGGCATTTCAGTTGACTAGAAGACCCGAGTTCGATTCCAGCCTCAGACACCCATCACAGTTTGTGAGTTTGAGAGAACATTAGTCTTGTTATTTGGGATGTTCTCTGTGAACATCAAAGATATGTACACAACAAAGTCACTGAATCATAAAAAGAATTAAAATAGAGCTGGGCTACATGGCCAAACAATTATCACAATTAAATTTTTCATATCAGTCGATATTGATAATGGTCCCGATAAATGTCAAATCTTTCAAATAAAGGTATATTTCTCCTCTTGGGTTAAAGTTGTAGAAACCAGAACATGACAAACACTTGCCAAACAGGTGAACATTTCACAATTCTGAGGTACAATATTCAAAACATTTAAAACAATAAAAAAAATCCATTAAAATATGCATAAGTAAACTTAAGTAAAATCCTTTTTTTTTTTTTTTTTTTTTCCTTAACAGAATTAAGGAAACGACCCTGCTTCATTGCGTATTTAACATATCACCGAGCCCTTTCTCTTCCAACATGAAAAAATACTATAGCAATTTATAGTAAATACTATAGTGTTTTTGAACCATCCTATAGTAAATTGAAGTATACTGTATATATTATAGTATTTACAATACTTTTTTAATGAATGCTACAGCATACTGTATTAGCTATAGTGAACTGATAAACTGTAAGAAATACTGTAGTATACTTTAGTTTTTACTACAGTAAACTGTAGTGTATTGTACTATAATATACCCTATAGTTGTAGAAAACTTAGTACACTATTGGGTAAAGTATTTTTTTATATTACTATAGTTGTTATTAGGCATGGGCCGGTTATCGGTTTCAAGGTATACCGCAGTTTGAAACATCATGGTTTCAAAACCACTCAATTTTTCCATGATACCAATCCTGCGGTATGAGCTATTTTTTTTATGTCAGAAAAGACACAGAGTGCAGGAATCCTCCAGGCTGTGTGCAGCGTAGTGAGTATGTAACACGACCCCTCCCCCTCCGTTGGTGCGAGCAGTCAGTCAGTCACCTCTGTGTGTGTGTGTGTTTTTTTGTGACATATGTATAATGACATGGGTATGACATAGGTATTACAAGGAGAGGGTGACTTATGAGGACATTACCCCATGTCCCCATTTTTCAAAAGGCTTATAAATCATACAGATTGAGTTTTTGTGAGAAAGTAAAATGTGCACAGTTTCCTGTGATGGGTAGGTTTAGGGGTAGGGTTGGTGTAGGGCCATAGAAAATTTGGTTTGTACAGTATAAAAACCATTACGCCTATGGAATGTCCCCACAATTCACAAAAACAAACCTGTGTGTGTGTGTGTGTAGGATGGCAGAAGGAGGTGAACCCTTGAAACTTTTCTCTCACTTTTTTCGATGGGGGAAAAAGTGAGGTGGTTCATACTGTCTGATGATTGAAATCACAAAATGGCCTTAACAATTACTTAATAAACTGTAACATAAGCTAAAACGCTTATTCACCAGTTGCCCGGTAACTTTTTATGAATTTTGACAATGCATGGAAGTGAGAATGTGATGTGTCTTAGTGCGATCATCAAATCGCAATGGTTGTGATGTAATAGAAACATATAGTTTGACGTGCTGTCTTTGTTCTGCAAGTGCTGTGTGTTTGAGTCGCTTAGAATTTGCATTTAGGAATGCAATGTGCACCAAACATCTATACTGAGAGTATAGTTTATAAATCTTGTCAAAGAAAAACATCTTCCTGGATCTCCCTGTGGTTTTCTGTCAAAATAAAAGCTCAATGATTTAATGTTTGAAAGCAAGAGAAGACATCCACAAATGTTAGTATTGTAATCTTCCTGTTGTTCTGTAATATAAAAATAACAAATGATTATATCATATAACTCTATTCATATATTTTTTTTTTTACATTTTTATTATAATATCTTCTTTAGCTGATCACATGCTTAACTCACTTAAGTGACTGCAATTTTTTACAGAAAATAATTCAATTTCTGTTCTAATTATTGTTGAGCTGCAGATTTAGACTCGCTTAAATGACTGAATTTTTCTACTAGGATGTTTCTGTCTATTTAGGCCTAAACGTTGTATGATATGATGTTGTTGTTCAACCAATAAATAGCTCAGCTGTTATGTGCAGTGTAGGTCTTGGAAAGCTGTCTTGGCTTATGAAAGCAAGAATGGTACATCTCTATAGAGATGGATTCCGGGTTCAGGTTGAACTATAACAGTAGGCTACCGTTCGGGTTCGGGTCAGGCCTAGTCAAACGATCTCGGGTACAGGCCGGGCCAATTTAAAGCCAGTGCAGACCTCTAACCCGATTATGCATAATAAGCCTTGTAAGCATGTAAACACATTTACCTGCTTTCTGTGGCTTATTGAAGTGAGCATGTGTGATATATGACAGGAAAATCCTTGCTGTGTATTTAAGCACATACAGACAGAGCGAGTGTTTTCTCAACCCAAGAAACTCTTAAAATGTGTACAGTCAAAATGCTGCATCCGAAACGGCATGAGAGGAGAATATGATGCCGCGTTCCAGGCAACCCGTAACCCGTGTTTTTCCAACCTTCTACCCGTGAAAGTGCTCTGGAACAGCAGTCAAACTCATGACTTCCCACCTGTGAACTCGTACTAGGTCGATGTACTCCCATTTCCGCGATCTGACATCACATAGCCCGCGAAACAACAATGGCAGCCCCTACGGATGCAGTGTTTATGCAAGTGCACTGTAAAATAAAAGGTATAACAGCTTCTCTTCCCTTATACGCTGTTTTTCCTTCTCCGTATCCCTCAAATAAGCAAGGAGTAAGCACCTTTGGCGATAGAAATAATTGTTAATGAGCATAAGCCCCGTATGGTCCGCCATGCTGGTTTGTTTACACTGAGGCAGTTTGGCGTGACTTGCCTGGAATGCTACAAAATCGTGAGTCGTGGTTTGAAGTCATAACTTACGGGCTAAAAAACCTGCCTGGAACGTATGGAGTTATTTTACTGACAAATGTCGAGAGCGCATTATTGTGACGCGAGAGCACATCAATGCAATGCGCGAGTGCAAATCTCTCCGCTCGCGTACGGATTTCCTTTGCTCTTGCACAAAACTGGACACGCGCTCTCAAATATACAGTGCTCTCTTATGAACTGCCTCTCCTCTCGTTCAGATATTGCGTGTCCACGCTCAAACTGTGTCCTGTGCGCTCGCAAATCTCTCCGTGCTCTTGCAGAAATTAATTTGCTTCTGGATTAAACGCTGTCAAAAGTTATCAATCAGAAGAGACGGCTGGTCCATGAAAATGATATGTGGAATCTTATTGGCTGAGAGTGAACTGCATATGGAATTCTTTAGACAAAGATGGATATTTAAGTTCTTTACAATTTAATAATATTAATCAAATGTAACCTAGTCTAACTGCATCACATTACAGGTCAATCCCCAATGTATCTAAACAAAAAAACACAAAACATTTTTCTGTGGTCGTACGTTTTGGGTACTTGTTGAAATGTATATAAAAAATAGGTAACATTTTAAAATAAGGTTTTTATTTGTTAACATTAGTTAATGTATTATCTAACATAAACTAACAATGTGCAATACATTACTGTAATTATTAATCTTTGTTAACGTTAGTTAAAAATACAGCTGTTGTATGTTACTTCACTCAGTTGCTGTGTTCAAAATCGCCCCATATACACTCATTCATTATTCCCTACATTACTTCACTAATATAGTCCATTTGAAGGAGTGAATGAAACGAGTGAGTGAATTCGGACATTGAGTGCACTGGAAGGGCTGCCAATCAACTGTGCTTGCTGTATAACAATCATTTGAAACGTAGCAAACTGGCAGCTCCAGGAGTAATGAATATTTATGTTGAACTAGCATGTTCAAACCTTTTAAACGATTTAATGATCAATTAAAAAGGAATTTATACCTGTATGATAATGCTGGACCAGTGCGATTTGGAAAATGAATGGATGATTGATTCAGCTGTGGGCGCCATCTCCTGGCGAGACGTGGGAATTCATTCAGCGTCGACTCTCACAGTGTATTATGGGTATTCTCTAGTGGTTGAGCGTGCATCGGTTGTACACTCATTATTGTGGTGCATTGTGGGTGTCACAGAGACGAACTCCGTGGTTCCCTCCTCTGACCATTGGAGGGAGCCCTCACCCGAGTACTAACATACACACACACACACTACATTTCCCACAAGCCCGTATCTTGGACTAATCGCAAACAGCTGCCACCCATCATCCGGACTATAAAAGACTCCCATTCACTACAGTTCATCGCGAAGTCTTGTATTGCCCTGACGTACATTTCTGAGCGTTATTATTCTGTCTGATTACCTGTTGCTGATCCTGCTTGTTACCCATCTACGATTCTCTGCCGTCTACCTCTGACCCTTTGCCTTGTATCCTGATTTGTGAGTGATATCTGCCTGCCCTGATTCTTTGCCTGTTCTCTGACCATGATTCTGCCTGCCCCTGTTATACCTGTCTGCTCCTTTTTGACCTTGCCTGTATGACTACACTCTTTTCTAATAAAAGCATGCAAATGGATCCCAGCCTGAGTGACGATTTGTTACAGTGGGATTGAATGAGTGCACTCAATATCGTCCACTATGGTTTAGGACACCAGGTTTAGGACGAGACGAAAATGATAGATATATAACATATATGTAAATATAACATGCAGTGCATTTTTTATAGTAATTCTTCATTTTGAGTTCATTTTCACATGAACTACTGAACTTCGGCAGTTGTGTGAATGTTCACCTGCCCAGTAGTGCAATGAGATGAGAAATGGACACCGGGTCCAGAGAATGTGGGTTCGAATCAAGTGTGGGGTGACTTTATACAATTGTGCGTAATGAGTCATTTTGATTCCTTTATTATCCAAATTGTACTAATCTTTATTCCTCTTGAATTAGACACAAGAGTTTTTTTGTTCATTCTGTGTTCATTCTCACCCATACTTCTGAACCAGCTGTTTTTCATGTTCGTTTAATTTCTGCTGTTTTTGCTCTTCCTGCTCCGCATAGCGCTACAGCATGGTTCGAATCCCGTGTTGGACAGCTTTGAATAATTGTGTGTAATGAGTCATTTTGATGCCTTTATTATCTAAATAAGCATTGTACTAATTTTTATTGCTCTTGGATTAGATTACAAGTGTTTTTAGTTCATTCTGTGTTCATTCTCATCTGACCTTCTATTAATTTTGAGTTCATTCCCACCTGTGCTTCTGAACCAGCTGTTTTGCATGTACGTTCAATTTCTACTGTTTTTGGTCTTCCTGCTCTGTATTGCGCTACTGCCCCTTCTGGGGCTTGGGCCCGAATTGCTGCTTGCAGCTATATTTTATTATTAGGGGCCAAGCACCGAAGGTGCGTAGGCACCTATTGTATCCGTTGGCATTCTTTTTTTTTTTCTTCTTCTTCTTCTGCTCTGGAAGTCTATGGCAGCCCATAGAACCGCTTGCGGGAAAGTTGTGAAATTTGCCACACAGTTAGAGGACAGTCTGACCTTTGTCCATAGCAAATTTGGAGTCTCTAACTCAATCCATGTCATCACAAGCATGACCTGAGGCAACATGCAGCGTTTCGGCGCAGCGCCACCTACTGGTCCGGAGATACGAAAAATGGCTATTTTTGCTTATAACTTCTGATGGGTTTGTCCTAATATTTTTTCCCATTTCCCAAAGTTTTCCCATATCAGCTATTTTGGCTGTCGGCCATTTTGGATTTTGTGCTAAAATGCTGTATTTTATGAACACGTTAGCATATCGTTATGAAACTCGGTATGGGTCATCAGGACAATGCCCTGAAGGAGCCTGAGAAGTTTCGGACCAGCGCCACCTAGTGGAGAATGTTTTTTTTTGCATATGCTTATAACTTTTGATCTGGTTGGCTTATTCCTTACACTCCTGAATCCTTGCCAAGTCCAACGATACCAAACATGCTAGGTTTTGGTTTGTGCGGCGTGGTGATTTAGCGCTTAAAAAACTATTGCGAATATCTTTGAAACCGTTAGTCCGATCGAGACGAAACCAGGGTAGGAAACACGGAACCTAAGCTGGTTAACTACTTTTTTCAGCACAAATGTCAAAATTTTGATAGGAAGTGGCAAAAAGATCACAACAAAGTTGCCCATGGGTCATTTTTTATGATCTCTTACATGTAAACATTTGCACATGAGATATTTGCACCAAATTTGATACACACATGAATGGGGTCACCATGAGGACACATAAAAAAATTGATGGGATTGTGCCTCTTGGTGGCGCTACAATTGAACAAAACATGAAATTTCCATTAACTACAATACAGTATTATGATAAAAAATGCTATATTATACGAATGCATTGATGTACCATTACAAAACTCAGGATGTGGCATCGGCATCATGCTCTGAAGGTACACAATAGGTTTTGAGACAGCGCCTCCTTGTGGTCAAATTTTATAACGAAAGTTTTAAAAAAAATGCTAATAGCTTTATGTAAATGTGGCCTATTGTAATGAGACTGGTCTTATTAGATTCCGTGGGTCATGCTGAGAACATTGATGCCAATTTTGCCATAGTCAGCATAACTAAGTCTCCACTAATTTGATTTTCTTTAAAATCACACTTTTTTAAACTTCTCCTAGACCATTGGTCCAATTTTCACCAAAATTGAATCTATCATTTTCAGACCATGCCGGCAAAAACTTATGGATTTCATGTTGATAGACATAACCTTTTTCCTATACTGCAGCAGCGAATTAGAGGCATGATGCCAAAATCACTGTTGAGTCTGTATCTCTGCAATGCTTTGACATATTGACACCAAACTTTGCAAGTGCCATTGTCACCTCACTCTGACCATACCACATTAATTTGGTCACAGCGCCACCTATTGGTCGAAAGTGATGAACCAGTAAATCCTCATTTTTTTTATCATTTTTCAGCTCTTTTGCTTAAAATGATCTTAATAGGTCTTTAATTGCTCACTGTTGCAGTTGGTCTGATGCTCAAAGCCATGTTGGCTGGCTTATTGTGCCATTTTTGTGCTTGGCCCCGTAATTGCTGCTTGCAGCTATATTTATTATTGTTATTTTGTTTATACAATAAACTGTATTTAACTTACTTTAATTTCTATTTAATTCATAGTAAACTACGTATCTTCTGTCACAGGAAGGAAAGACTAAGAACATTATTTGACACATTATTCAATATATTTTACAAGTATAAGGGTTATTATAGTTAACTAAACCTAAAACCATTACTTGAAATAAACGTTAACTGAAAAAAAAAAAAAAAAAAAAAATATATATATATATATATATATATATATATATATATATATATATATATATATGTAATCTTATTTTATTTCATCTAGTTTCCAAGCTTTAGCTTAACCTGATGTACTAAAATAACTGAAACAGAGATAATAAACTATATAGACATTTAAAAGCAAAAACTGAATTGAAATGACAAGTACTGAACTGAGCTCTCTTTTGTGTCTCTTTGCACTTAAACAGTCAAAAACTGTCCACTTTGGTTAGTAAAGTACAGTTGGTTGTCTTGAGTGAACATAAGTTTGGAGAATATCAGAGTATTGCATCTGTGTATTGTTAGAGAAATGCTTATGTAACAAAAGTAAAGGGGCGTGTCCCAACATTGGGGTGAGAGCAGAGGGGAGGAGATGAGATTGGGTTGCGTATGACTGAACAGCTGTTAACAATAAAGGTTATACTAACGTGTAATTGACTGTTGCTGTCAAGCGAATGTCAAGACTGGAGTAAACAGCTGGTATGACTTGCGTTTTTCGCGACTTTCCCGGGATTCGGAGTTCGCCACGGACAGGGAGGCCATTCTGAGATTGTGAGTGTGCTGCACCATCAGTCTGGATTGTTTACCGGGGAAACCACCCCTCCCATCAGCGCCTTTCGCAAGAAACATAATTTTACCCTGCCATCGGATGACACTGCAGGATTCGACATGAGTAAGATGTTTCCTTGTTGATTCAGAAACCTGCAGATTAAGGGGTAAAAGCAGCACGGAAATTTGAATAAACGGGATTTGAACTAAAACGCTTGTTACACATCTATGATTGGACTGCGTTAGATTTAAGAGAGCTGAAATACAGAGAAAGCTGTGAGATTTGAAAAAGTGTTATTCTTTTAAAGAAATACAGAAATGTTCATTTGAATGGCGAAATTTGTTATGTGATTGTGTTAAAGAGATTTAATTTGATTTGAATGTTTTCTGAAATGTTGAAATGCCTTCTTTAAGGGAATGTTTATTCCCAACTGAAAAAAGAAGTTGAATTAGCCCCAATTGTTTATACACTGTTTACTTAAAAGGGCTCAAGAGTTGTATCTTTGATAGAATTGTTATTATTTTCTTTGTTTCTGTTGGTTTATTCAGTGTCTATTAATGATTTTTTTTTTATTTTTTTTTTTTATCAGTTAAGGCTGACTAAATCTTTATTTTTTTATATGATTTCTAGAAATTAAATAGTTGATTCTAAGCCAGTGAACAAACTTTGTGAATGTTTTTCTGCCTGTTACTGTTGGTATCTTGGCTTTAAGGTTTTGTTGGTTCTGGGGTAGGGGCGTTCCCTTCTATGCTGTAGGACATTGTGAGGTTGTGAAGATATTGGGTGGTTTAGGGCTTTCTCACATGTGCTGTAAACTCCAGGTTGGGCCTGTGACAGAATATAAAACCTGGAGCCCTCCTCATTTTAGCGCAAATAAATCAAACAGAATAGTACGGAGCGTACTGAATTTGGAGGCAAGGACAAAGATCCATTCATCACCATTCATCCAGAGCCACAGGATATTTAACCCCTATCAGACGGGCTTAAGTACCCCTTACACTTACTTATTGCATTACAATTTAATTAAATTAGATTTTAGTCGACTAAATCTACTATAGATTTAGTCGACTAAAACTAAAACAATTTCCGATGACTAAAATAAGACTAAAACTAAGTCAAAATTTGATGTCAAAATTAACACTGCTTATTATATAGAAACCATCCAAGCGCCCCATTCCAAGCCATTTCTAAGATATGGCCTACATTTTGATGAATATTATTAAATTGTGAAGAAATTAAATATCCATTTTTGTCGAAAGAATTCTATGTGCAGTTCACTCTCAGCCAATTAGATTCCATGTAGCATTTTCATGGATCAGTCGTCTCCTGATTGGTTGATACCTTTTGACAGTGTTTAATCCAGAAGCAAATTAATTTCTCCAAGAGCACGAAGAGATTCGCGAGCACACAGGACACAGTTTGAACACGCAGGACACAGTTTGAGCGTGCAGACGCAATATCTAAGTGAGAGGAGAGGCAGTTCATAAGAGAGCACTGTATATTTGAGTGCGTGCATCCAGTTTTGTGTGAGAGCAAAGGAAATCCGAGCGCGAGAGGAGAGATTTGCGCTCGTGCATTACATTGACGTGCTCTCGCGTCACAATAATGTGCTCTCGACATTTGTCAGTAAAATAACTCCATAGAACGCAGCATGAGTCTGTAAGTTTCCTGCTGAATTTCTGGAATACTCTTGGGCTTTATTGAACATCACAACTGACATGACGTGAAATACACAGTCGGATACGATATGGTTAGGTTTTGATGTCATTAACGCAGAATAACCTGATTTACTAATAACGTCTTGTAGTTTAAAGGGATAGTTCACCCAAAAATAATTCATCAAATATTTTTGATGAAATCCGATGACTCAGTGAGGCCTGCATCTCCAGCAATAACACTCCCTTTTTCAATGCCCAGAAAGCTACTAAAAACATATTTAAAATATGTTCATGTGACTACAGTGCTTCAACTTTATTATAAATTGACAAGAACACTTTTTGTGTGACAAAAAAACAAAATAACGACTTTATTCAATAATATCTAGTGATGGACGAGTTCAAAACACTGCTTCATCAAGCGTCAAAGCTTTACAAATCTTTTGTTTTGAGTCAGTGATTTCCCTTTTGAGGGAACTCACACTGTGTCCCGAAGGGGGCGCTATGGGAACGCCCTCAGCATGAATGCGTCTGATGTATGTCAACTAGTCCAATGGCAAGAGTGAACGTCACCGGTGGGTGACGTCATGACCAGCAAAGGATAAATACACATCCGGAAAGACCGGCTTCAGCTTTTATGCCTCAGCAAAGCTATATGTGTGAAAACTGTCTCTGTCTATTTATTGTTGTTTGTCCTCAAACATTATATATATTCTAGACAGGAGTTTATTGGCGAGCAAATAGTCGTGTGTACTTCCCTGCCCTCGCTACTATACGAGTGGGGATATACACGATTCATGTGTTGTTTGTTTGAAAGCACTGATATGACGCACTGTCCACTGTGGTTATCCCTCACGCATCCACCTCCTCTTGGACTGGCTATGTCTGTATGTTTTTCCCCCAATTGTTCTGCTCCCAGGAGTTCTGGACAAAATTCGCCGGGAAGGGATGAGTCTACTGCTAGTAGTGCCTCACTGGCCAAGTTGGATATGGTTCTTATACCTTGTGTCTCTCCTCAACGGCTCTCCCTCGGAGGGACCTTCTATCTCAGGCGAAGGGCTTGATTTTTCACCCCGCCCAGAAATGTTGAACCTGTGGGTTTGACCTGAGGGTGCCCAACTCATAGTATCTGGTCTCTCAACCGAGGTTGTGGAGACCATACTTTACTCCAGAACTCCAGCCACAAAGAAAACTATAGGACCTGAAGTGGAAACTTTCACTTCTTGGTGTGATGTGCGACAGCTAGATCCAGTTAACTGCCCAATTGGTACAGTACTAGAGTTCTTGTAAAATCGTTTTTCATCAGGCTATCCTTGTCCACCCTAAAGGTCTACGTATCAGCTATTTCTGCATACTATGTACAATTGTGGGGAATAACCCTTTGAGGTATCGTTTCCTTTGTGGCACTAGAGTTCCTGCTTGGGATTTGGCCATTGTGTTGGAAGGCTTATCTGCAGCTCCGTTTGAGCTGCTTGATTCTGTCTCAGTAAAATGTCTGACGTTGAAAACTGTTTTCCTCCTTGCAATTTCTTCCCTAAAAAGAGTAGGAGACCTTTAGGCCCTATCTGTCTTCCCTACATGCCTTGAGTTTGCACCAGGGATGGTCAAAGTGTGCCTTTACCCTAACCGGGTTATATATATAAGGTTCTGACCAATTTTCCACAGCCTATAGTGCTGCAAGCTTTCTGTCCTCTGTTCTCAAATCCAAACCAGGAAAAGTTGAATCTTGTGTGTCCAGTGTGAGCACTGGACACCTAATATCCACAGAGCTGCCCTGTGGAGGACTTCAGATCAACTATTTGTTTGTTTTTGACCACGCAATTAGGGGTCTCCCTGCGTCCATACAAATGGTTAGCAAGCGGATAGTTGAGACTATATCACTTGCTTATGATGTCTCTGGTCAGCAGTATCCACTGTCTGTCAGAGCTCACTCTACTAGGAGTATGGTGGCCTCCAAGGCCTTGTTGTTGGGGGTTTTCCTCAGGGAGGTCTGTGATGTGGTGGGCTGATCCTCACCACTCATGTTTGTGAGATATTATATCTCGACCTAAACGCAGCTCCAGGCTCATCAGTGCTCTCGTCTTAGTGTGCCACAGTTTCACACGGACAGGCATTTAGGAATAATGGCGTTTTGGTATATGGTTCCCATAGTGCCCCCTTTGGGACGCAGTGCGAGTTCCCTTGAAAGGGAACGTTTCAGGTTATGACTATAACCATAATTCCCTGAGAGAGGGAACGAGACACTGCATCGCGTTGCCATACTCCCTGCATCCCTGTGATCGATTTGCTTTGGCAATTTAAGCTGAAGCCGGTCTTTCCGGATGTGTATTTATCCTTTCCTGGTCGTGACGTCACCCACCAGTGATGTTCACTCTCGCCACTGGACTAGTTGACATACGTGCATCAGACGCATTCACGCTGAGGGCGTTCCCATAGCGCCACCTTCGGGAGGCAGTGTCTCGTTCCCTCTCTCAGGGAACTATGGTTATAGTCATAACCTGAAACATTTTTTGTTGTTGTTGTTGGAGTTATCAGCATATCATTGTGCATGTTTTTTAATTTTTATTTTTTTTTTATTTTATCTTGGTTTTGGTTTGATAATTTCACATTTTATTCTGACACAACATACATCAGTAATACCTTCTTGTGATTTTTAAAAAAAAAGATTTTACTTGTCTTGAAAAAGGCAGTTGATATCAAGTGTTTGAATGGGAGACAGGTTGTCTGGAACATTAAACATCGTCAGTGCCAGTGGTGTATAAAGTACTTGAAAGTCATACTTATGTAAAAGTATAGATGTCTTAACAGAAAATGACTTTGGTAGAAGTTAAAGTCACTGTTTAGAATATTACTTGAGTCAAGTTTTAAAATATGTGATTTTTTTTGTACTTAAGTATGAAAAGTATTTTTTTTTTTTTTAAAATATGTTAAATGTACTTAAGTATTGAAAGTAAAAGTACAAGTAAATGTAAAATATAAAAGGAGTGAAAAAATATTATTAAAAATTGTATACACAGTTTAAGCAGCAAGATTGTGTTCAGTTTTAACTCTATTACATTTTGTTTTCTTTGAATTTAAAAAAATTGCAAAATGTTTATTGTAAATTTTAAATATAAAAAATACTTAGAAATACTTAGAACCACGATGCGACCACAAAGGACACTTTCACTTTCATGATCTAAGGGGCAGGGGCCTAAATTTACCTTTAAAAAAAGCTAAAAAAAAATACAGTTTTGTGAGAATCACACTTCAATCTGATGGTTTACTTTGCTGGATATAGGCAATAATAGCAAAAAGTACATGTTAAACAAGATAAATGGTGTATGCTTAATTTCATGATAAGTGTGTGATTAATCGCGATTAAAAATTTTAATCTATTGACAGCCCTAATATATGTGTGTGTGTATATATATATATAATATATATATATATATATATATATATATATATATATATATATATATATATATATATATATATATATATACACATATACAGGTGCTGGTCATATAATTAGAATATCATCAAAAAGTTGATTTATTTCACTAATTCCATTCAAAAAGTGAAACTTGTATATTATATTCATTCATTACACACAGAGTGATATATTTCAAATGTTTATTTCTTTTAATTTTGATGATTATAACTGACAACTAAGGAAAATCCCAAATTCAGTATCTCAGAAAATTATAATATTACTTAAGACCAATACAAAGAAAGGATTTTTAGAAATCTTGGCCAACTGAAAAGTATGAACATGAAAAGTATGAGCATGTACAGCACTCAATACTTAGTTGGGGCTCCTTTTGCCTGAATTACTGCAGCAATGCGGCGTGGAATAGGGTCGATCAGTCTGTGGCACTGCTCAGGTGTTATAAGAGCCCAGGTTGCTCTGATAGTGGCCTTCAGCTCTTCTGCATTGTTGGGTCTGGCATATCGCATCTTCCTCTTCACAATACCCCATAGATTTTCTATGGGGTTAAGGTCAGGCGAGTTTGTTGGCCAATTAAGAACAGGGATACCATGGTCCTTAAACCAGGTACTGGTAGCTTTGGCACTGTGTGCAGGTGCTAAGTCTTGTTGGAAAATGAAATCTGCATCTCCATAAAGTTGGTCAGCAGCAGGAAGCATGAAGTGCTCTAAAACTTCCTGGTATACATTGACCTTGGACCTCAGAAAACACAGTGGACCAACACCAGCAGATGACATGGCACCCCAAACCATCACTGACTGTGGAAACTTTACACTGGACCTCAAGCAACGTGGATTGTGTGCATCTCCTCTCTTCCTCCAGACTCTGGGACCCTGATTTCCAAAGGAAATGCAAAATTTACTTTCATCAGAGAACATAACTTTGGACCACTCAGCAGCAGTTCAGTCCTTTTTGTCTTTAGCCCAGGCGAGACGCTTCTGACGCTGTCTGTTGTTCAAGAGTGGCTTGACACAAGGAATGCGACAGCTGAAACCCATGTCTTGCATACGTCTGTGCATAGTGGTTCTTGAAGCACTGACTCTAGCTGCAGTCCACTCTTTGTGAATCTCCCCCACATTTTTGAATGGGTTTGTTTCACAATCCTCTCCAGGGTGCGGTTATCCCTATTCCTTGTACACTTTTTTCTACCACATCTTTTCCTTCCCTTCACCTCTCTATTAATGTGCTTGGACACAGAGCTCTGTGAACAGCCAGCCTCTTTTGCAATGACCTTTTGTGTCTTGTCCTCCTTGTGCAAGGTGTCAATGGTCGTCAAGTCAGCAGTCTTCCCCATGATTGTGTAGCCTACAGAACTAGACTGAGAGACGATTTAAAGGCCTTTGCATGTGTTTTGAGTTAATAGGCTGATTAGAGTGTGGCACCAGGTGTCTTCAATATTGAACCTTTTCAAAATATTCTAATTTTCTGAGATACTGAATTTGAGATTTTCCTTAGTTGTCAGTTATAATCATCAAAATTAAAAGAAATAAACATTTGAAATATATCAGTCTGTGTGTAATGAATGAATATAATATACACGTTTCACTTTTTGAATGGAATTAGTGAAATAAATCAACTTTTTTGATGATATTCTAATTATATGACCAGCACCTGTGTATATATATATGTGTAACCCTCTTTGTTGGTGTGCTCCCCCAAATGTCTCTGCGTTGTGTGATGTACTGGGTGTAAGAGGAGGACACCAAGACCGTCGTGTCACAGCAGTGAAGCTTTCTTTTTATTTGTCTCGTACACATCAGTCACTTGTCACAAAGGAAGAACATTGTGTTAATTCCAAATTAACATCAAAACATTATTTATCAAATTACAACAGGCAGCAAAATAGCTGTAGCTGCAGCAAATCACATGGTTGCAAACTAAGGAAAAATAAACTACAACATAGAAAAAAAATAAAGATAGATGTAAAATATATGCAAAATACAAATGATAAAACCACAAAATACACAAATAAACCTTGAACACAATACAATATAAGAAAATATAATCCACCACATGGAATTTACAACATATGAAATAATAGCAGAAATACAAACCATCCATCGAAAATAACTCCACATATACGTTAGTAAACCTGTTTAACAACAACATATCTCTTTATGTAACACGGATGGTTAAAATAATCATATAAATTTATAAGATTACAAAGAACAGGGAAGACCCTCCTTACCTTGTCACAAAGGAAGAGCATTGTGACCAACAACAGCTCCCCCTAGTGCTGGAAGAACATATTACATCTTCCCCACATCTATATGTAATCTAAAGCATAAAATAGAACAAACACCCCCCTATTCCTTTCTACAGGGAGCTGAGGTCACTGAATTTATAATGGCTCTCACGAAGGGAGAGGTAACCTAAAAGCTCAACCTGAGACCTTAAAGAGCAGTGGCCTAAAAGTAAAAGTGGCCTGCCATACTCTGCAGTCTGAAAGGATGTACTCACTAACGAGCTCTGTGTCGGACCACAGAAGCATTCCAAATGATGGAAAAACACATCACCGGTCCAGCCTCAGGCCTGATGTAAAAGTGCCTGTGAATAAATGTCCCCTTTTATTCCTTTCTATAGGGAGCTGAAGTCACTACAATTATAATGGTACTCACGAAAGTGAGGAAACCTACAAGCTCAACCTGTGATAAAGAGCGGAGGACTTAATGTAAATGAGGCCTGCCATACTCATGCAGACTGAAAGGATGCACTCACTATCAAGCCTGGTGCCTGATCAACAGAAGGGTTCCTAATGATGGAACAAACTCAACATCGACCCAGCCTCAGGCTTGATGTGAAAGGTGAAGGGTGAGAGGGGGAGCACAAGGCGTAATCTGCTGACGTGTATGTCCTGCTATATAAGGGCAGGACCAGAGCTTTCAACGTATCTAAGCTCACAGTGCGAGCAAAAAGCTTTCTCAAAAACTGAACGCACGTGCTCCTCACCCAAACAAACAAAGCACAAGTAATGTGTGTGATCAAGTGTGAAAACTTAAACCAAATCCACACATCACTCAAACGTATAAAGAGCAGTCTCCTGATATTGAGGATGCAAGAGACAACGCATCCTAAATCAGCACAACACTCTTGTCAGCCGCTGAAAAATAAAAAAATAAACAGCGAACTTCTGTGCGCATCGAGCACAAAAGATTGTCCCTCTTCCCTCAAGAAGAGAGACAAATGAGTGGAGCTTCCTCAGCAGGAAAAGCTCTCACAAAACAATTCATATATGTTTACCTGGATGACATATTGATTTTTTCTTCGTCTCTCCAGGAACATATTCAGCATGTCAGACGAGTGCTTCAGAGGCTGCTTGAGAATGGTCTTTTTGTCAAGGCGGAGAAATGCGTTTTTCATGCACAGTCTGTCCCTTTTTTGGGGTATCTCGTCTCATCCGAGGGGGTGTGCATGGATCCCGAGAAGATTCAGGCTGTGGTTGATTGGCCAACCCCAGATTCCCGCAAGGCCCAGCAGAAGTTTCTGGGCGTTGCCAATTTCTACCAACGTTTTATTCGTAATTACAGCCAACTGGTCGCCCCTCTGACTGTCTTGACCTCCACCAAGGTGACGCTCAGGTTCATTTTCCAACCTGAGCAGTTGCTTTGTTTCGGCTCCTATTCTTGTGACACCTGATACTTCACGTCAGTTTGTGGTGGAGGTCGACGGGTCGGAGGTGGGGGACGGGGCGGTGCTTTCCCAGCATTCCTTCACAGACGGCAAGATGCACCCTTGCGTGTTTTACTCCCATCGCTTGACACCCGCAGAATGTAACTACGACATTGGTAACAGAGTTCTGTTGGCCGTCAAGCTGGCGTTGGAGGAATGGCGTCATTGGTTGGAGGGCTCGGGGGTGCCTTTCATTGTCTGGACCGATCACAAATCTTAGAGTACATTAGATCCGCCAAACGTTTGAACTCTAGACAGGCTTGATGGGCTCTTTTTTTCGGTCGCTTTGATTTTTCCATCTCGTACTGTCCAGGCTCCAGAAACATCAAGCCCGATGCCTTGTCTTGCATTTTTGATCATTCCGAACGTCCATCCTCTCCCGATTCCATCGTGCTACAGAAACTGGTCATTTCTGCGGTCACTTGGGAGATCGAATTGAAGGTTTGCAATGCCTTACAAGGGGTAACGCCTCCGTCCGATTGCCCACCAAGTTGTTTATTTGTGCCTGAGGGATTGCGGTCCGACGTCATCCTCTGGGGTCACTGTTCCAAGGTTGCTTGTCATCCAGGAGTGAATCGTATTATTTTTCTGTTTAAGCAACGATTCTGGTGGCAATCTATGGCTCGTGACGTCCGTAGTTTTGTTTTGGCCTGTTCAGTTTGCGCTATTGGTAAGACTTCCAATCGACCCCTGGCAGGCCTCCTTCAGCTGCTGTCTGTTCCTTCGAGACCCTGGTCCCATATTGCGGTAGATTTCGTCACAGCCCTCCCACCCTCCCAGGGCAACACAGTAGTTTTAACCGTGGTGGACCGGATCTCGAAGGCGGCTCATTTCATTCCCCTGCCCAAACTTCCTTTTGCCAGGGATACAGCGGTTACTGTCATTGACCATGTTTTTCGCATTCATGGCCTCCCGATGGACGTGGTCTCTGACAGGAGACCCCAATTTGCAGAGGTGGAAGTAACGAATTACAACTATTCACGTTACTGTAATTAAGTAGCTTTTTCGGGGTTTTGTACTTTTTTGAGTACATTTTTAAATCTGTAGTTGTACTTAAGTACAAATTATGCTAAGTAATCTACTTCGCTACTTGTAAAATCACATTCCGTTACTGAGTATGGCAACAATTTGAATATTCAAACCTTTGACCGGCATATCGGTAGGCAATAAAGAAATCCAATTATAAACGGACCAATGAAAACCCTGATATTTTACCAGCGGCGCGTTCTTTCTCTCATCTCCCCTACAGTGAGTTTGACACACACCCGCCTCCTCCTGTCACTCACACATTTCAGTTACAGAGCCTGAATGTTAGTGCGAGATTGCAGGTATTGCGCATAATTTTAATCATACCCGCAGGTTTCTATGGCGTATATTAATTACAAATGTCGAGAGCGCATTATTGTAACATGCAGAAAACGACACAAGCTCTCAAATATGCAAGTGAACTGCTTCTTCTCGTGCACGCTGTCAGACTGTGTAGTGTGCAATCGTGAATCTCTCCGTGCTCATAAATTAAACGTTGTCAAAAGTTATTAATCAGAATAGACCTCCATGCCTGACCAATGAAAATGCTACAGGAAATCTTATTGAAATGCACCAGAAAGTCTTTCAACAATCAAAGCTGGATCTTTAATTTCTTTACAATGTAAATATATGTTTCAGAATGGGGCATTTGAATGATTTGTACATACAAATAACCTAGTCTGTCTAAATGGCATCACTATATTGTACAGACATTACAGGTCAAACCATTCTGATGTTCTTTTTATCTAAATAAACAACATACTATATGGCTCTTAAAGGGTTAGTTCACTCAAAAATGAAATTTCTGTCATTAATTACTCATCCTCATGTTGTTCCACACCCGTAAGACCTTTGTTCATCTTCAGAACACAAATTAAGATATTTTTGATGAAATCCAAGAACTTTCTGTCCCCAGACTGCAACGTAGTTCCAACTTTTGCAGGCCCCGAGAAATAGTAAAGACATTGGTAAAATAGCCCATGTGACAAGAATAATTTTTGTACAAAAAACAAAAATAACAACTTTATTCAATAATTTCCTTTCTCCGTGTCACTCTCTGATGCTGTTCATGTGAGCATCACGACACATGCGTGTGATGCTGACCCAGAATCTGGCCAATAATGAGCCGACGTTCTGACGTAGAACCTGGAAGCGCTGCACTGTGTTTACTAAGTGAACAGCATCAGAGACTGACATGGAAGAGAAGAAATTGTTGAATAAAGTTGTTATTTATTTAATTTTTTTGTACACAAAAAGTTTTCTTGTTGCTTCATAACATTAAGGTTGGACCACTGTAGTCATGTGGACTGTTTTAACAATGTTTTTACTACCTTTCTGGACCTTGAATGTGGTAATAATGTTGCTGTCTATGGAGGGTCAAAAAGCGCTCAGATTTCATAAAAAATATCTTAATTTGTGTTCTGAGGATGAACGAAGGACGTGTCTTTTCAGAAGACTTGAATTAAACCGCTCCATTTAAATTGATAACTGTTACGAGTCCTGTGCTTTTTGAAGCTTGAAAATAATGATTGCCTTGACAAAATGGATGGACAAATTTTTTTTATAAAATATCTATGCTATATAGTATGTGGTGGTTTTCCCCATGGTATTTAACCCTTTGACGCTTACGATCACACCGGTGTGATTAGAACGTTCAGCGCATCATGTGATCAACTGCCAAATTCAAATGTGCGTGCGCGCTTTGGCTGGCGCTACACCAGAGACGGACGCGCGCAGCGCTTTTCATATATCACATATATGCAGTGTTTTCAACCAAATAATGTTTATTTTAGGTTTCAGACATTTAGAGTTTGTAAAATACACAATGATGTCTATAGATGTGGAAATAACAACCCTTTTCATTATAATTAGACGACACGTTTTATTCATATCAGATACAGATTATGTAAGTAACTTTAAAGCTTACGCTATTCTTCCCCAGTTCACCGACTCACTTACTTTCATGTATTTCAGGAGAAGTGGATGAATTCACATGTTGTAAATCCAGCAGATCCGATTCTCTATGCGGCGCAAACTAAAATGGCGGCGCCCATCGCACATGTAGTTCAATGAACGCAACTGTTATAAAGGTGTTTAAACAGCAAAACACATCCACTTGCTCATACAGGTGCTGGTCATATAATTAGAATATCATCAAAAAGTTAATTTTTTTATTATAAATTATTTTTAAAAATGAAACTTTCATATATTCTAGATTCCCTACATGTAAAATAAAACATTTCATAAGTTTTTTTTTTAATTTTGATGATTAGAGCGTACAGCTCATGAAAGTCCAAAATCCAGTATTTCAAAATATTAGAATATTTCCTAAGATCAATCAAAAAATGGATTTGCAAAACAGAAAAGTTCAAGTTCTTTAAAGTATGTTCTTTTGTGCACTCAATACTTGATCGGCAGGACATATTACAGCAAATGACTTGCTCCTAGCACAAATTACAGCATCAGTGAAGTGTGGCATGGAAGTGATCAGCCTGTGGCACTGCTGAGGCACTATTGAGCCTTCAGATCATCTGTATATTGTTGGATCGACTGTTTCTCATCTTTCTCTTGAAAATATCCCATAGATTCAGGTCAGGCATATTGGCTGGCCAATAAAGCACAGTAATATCATGGTCAGCAAACCACTTAGAAGTGGTTTTTGCACTGTGGGCAGGTGCTAAAGTCCTGCTGGAAAAGGAAATCAGCATCTCCATAAAGCTTGTCAGCAGATGGAAGCATAAAGTGCTCCAAAATCTCCTGGAAGATGGCTGCATTGACTTTGCACTTGATAAAACACAATGGACCAACACCAGCAGACATCACGGCCCCCCCAAATCATTATTGACTTCAGAAACTTCACACTAGACTTCAAGCAGCTTGGATTCTGTGCCTCTCCAGTCTTCCTTCAGACTCTGGGACCATGATTTCAACATGAAATGCAAAATTTACTTTTATCTGAAAAGAGGACTTTCGACCACTGTTCACTGTCCAGTTCTTTTTCTCCTTAGCCCAGGTAAGATGCTTCTGACGTTGTCTCTGGTTCAGAAGTGGCTTGGTAGTCCTTTTCCTGAAGATGTCTGAGTGTGGTGACTCTTGATGCGCTGACTCCGGCTTCATTCTACTCATTGTGAAGCTCTCCCAAGTGTTTGAATCGGCTTTACTTGACAGTATTCTCAAGCTTGCGGTCATCCCTGTTGCTTGTGCACCTTTGCCTACCCAATTTCTTCCTTCCAGTCAACTTTGCATTTAATATGCTTTGATATTTCACTCTGTAAACAGCCACCCCATTCAGTAATGACCTTCTGTGACTTACTCTCTTTGTGGAGGGTGTAAATGATTGTCTCCTGGACCATTGCCAAGTCAGCAGTCTTCCCCATTAGTGTGGTTTCAAAGAACAAAAGATACCCGGAATTTATACTGTAGGGATGGTCATTTAATGAAACTCAAATGTAAATATTCTAATATTTTGAGATACTGGATTTTGGACTTTCATTAGCTGTACGCTCTAATCAACTAATTAAAAAAAAAAAACTTTTGAAATGTTTTACTTTACATGTAGGGAATCTAGAATATATGAAAGTTTCATTTTTTAAAATAATTTACAATAAAAAAATGAACTTTTTCACGATATTCTAATTATATGACCAGCACCTGTATTTGGCAATCGGAATATCAGATATTTCATGCTATAGTTAACAAATTTGTGAATATTTTGAATAAAAAAGGAAAAATTTAATAAAAGCAGATCATCAGTCATACAGCGCTGTGGTGTGTTATGTGACAAGCAATGACGCGTCACCATGGAAACAATAAAGTGATACGTTCTAAATAACGGTTGCCTTAAAAAACTCACGCTGGGGGGTCAGACAGAATATTTTAAACTTACGTGCGAAAGGGTTAAAATGATACTGAATATTGATCATTTTCAAGGTATTTTATTGAAGTTAGAAATTCCAGTATCGTGACTCCTAATTCATGCACTTTGTCAATAAGGTGAAAGTGCTTTGTTTAAAGTAGCTATTTTCTACTTAGATCTATGATTTGATTGAATATTTTTTGATAATTTATTAAATATCGCTGGCTAAAAAGTAATTAGTAATTTTAGTACTTTGAGTAGTTTTTGAGAAGAGTAATTTGTACTTTTACTAGAGTACTGTTTTGACACCAGTACTCTTACTTGTAATTGAGTATTACTTCAGCAATGTAACAGTACTTGTACTTAAGTACAAATTTTCAGTACTCTTTCCACCACTGCCAATTTGTTTCCAAATTCTGGAAAGAATTTTGTTGGTTGCTAGGGGCGAATGTGAGCCTTTCTTCTGGGTTTCATCCCCAGAGCAACGGTCAAACTGAGAGGGCCAACCAAGACTTGGAACGGGTGTTGCAATGTTTGGTCTCTCAGAATCCGTCCTCCTGGTGCCAACAGCTCTCATGGATTGAGTATGCGCATAACTTGTTACCAGTATCGTCCACGGGCCTCTCTCCATTTGAAGGTAGCCTAGGTTACCAGCCACCTATTTTTAAGAACCTGGAATCCGAGGTCGCGGTCCCCTCCGCTCACGCTTTTGTCCAAAGGTGTCATCACACCTGGAGGAAGGCCAGATTGGCTCTCCTCCGGGTGCGAGAGCGCACTAAGGCTCAGGCCGATCGCCACCGGTCTGAGCCTCCCGAATACGTCATTGGTCAAAAAGTGTGGCTTCTACTCAGAACATTCCTCTCCGCACCGTTTGTAATAAGCTTGCTCCCAAATTTATTGGCCCATTCACTGTCACTAAGATCAGTCCTGTGGCAGTCCGCCTCAAAATTCCTCCGGTATACAGGAGAATTCATCCGGTGTTTCATGTATCCAAATTAAAACCTGTGTTTCGTTCACCCATTAATTTGCCTGCCCCGTACCATTTGGGAACCATTTGGTCCCCACAATGTAATATAAACCTGTACACACACACAAACACACAGACACACACACACACACACTTTGAACATAATGGTTATCATCTAAGAATTTTGAAAATTTACCAATTGCTTGTGAAAATTTTGCCAAAGCAATTGGAAAAAAAACAAAGACAAAAATCAATCAAACTCCAGGCAGAGGGTGAATTGACTGCATATTGTGTTAAAACAACATGAATTGTGTTAATGGTGTGGTCACAACAGACGGATGTTGAGCTAACTGTGTTTAGAGTTTTGAAAATGTGACTACAGATTGAACAAATGTATGTTAGCAATTGAAAAAAAGCTGTAATAAAATCGTAACTGCCTGCGCATCGTTCATTATCATTATATTATCATTGCCACAACCACCCGTGACAATATTGAGTTGAATACAGTTGTCAGTCAACACTGCTCATCACTTGCTTAGATGATTGACAGATGAAACTGACAGACACTTTGTCATAGTGAGCAGCAGTTATTTGAGCAGCTGCCTGATTTTTATATTGTACAAACTGTATATTCCCTCCCCTAACCCTACCCCTAAACCTAGAAAACTAACCTAAAAAACCCACAGAAAACTTTCTGCATTTTTACATTTTCAAAAAACATCACTTAGTATTAAATCACAATGATCACAACAGCATCTATGTGGATAAACTGTGGATCATTAATAAACACAGTAAAACAGATAAAAAACTGTGATTTCACACCATGTCACAATATCAGAATGTGCAGACTGTGAATCACTCACAAAGACAGTTGATCATCTGTTTGAATATAAAGAGGTTTAAATAAAATCAGAATTACTTCAGCTCAGCATTAAAGTCTCAGAAGTGACCAATGACACATCATAAGACCACACACAAACATAAAAACAACTAAAGAAAGATAAACACTCACCTCAGATCATTCTGTTTCCTCTGAACTGTTGTACAGCAGCTGTGGATTTTCTTTCACGTCTAGAATACCAGCAACTGTTTTCAGGACGAGACGTGAGAACGAAAAGAATGATGGTCTGACATGTTAACACAAGCACTCACTCTGACATGGTCTGTTACTCATAAAGATTCATTCTCAGGAAACTGCTTGTAGGATTATCCAGGTGACGTATGGGTTTGGCACTACAACTCCCATAAGTCTTTGGGGCAATTATAAGAATTGCGTCATTACGTCGTTGGCGTGCTATAAAAAGACGCACGGAAATATAGCACGTCCTCGTTTCATTCATTCATTGACTCTGGAAACAAGCGTGAGCTAGCCTCAAGTAACTTATGGTCTGTTTATAAAGAGACGTACAGAAACGTAGCTCGCCCTCGTTTCATTCATTCATTGACTGAGGAAATAAGCGTGAGCTTGCATCAGGTAATTTGGTCTTAATAGTTATTTTAATGTTTTAATTGAGGGCTGTTCCTGTTTTGAGCAATGAGACACTTACATTGCTTCATGCTGCTCATGCTTACAATTGTTTGTGTCTCTAGGTCACCTTTATGTGCGGGGCATAAGGCAGTCGTATATATTTGTTTTATAGAGGTAATGGGTTTATGTAAAGATAATAGTAGGTTAATTTGGGTGGGCAGAAAGTCATTTTATCTTGTTGCATTTCAGAAGCCCTTGTGTGTTGATGGTGATTGGCCTGGTGATGCAGTCTTCAGAGTGTTGAATGAGTTGAGAACAAATTAGGTAACAAGTATTATTTAGTTTTTATTTATTTATATGTTTGAAGGTGGTTGTTTTCATGAAAGTTTGTTTTGTAGGTTTCTTTTAAAGAAGAACCGTCTGGTTGATTTATTCTTCCCTTTTCTTAAATCCAGTTCATTTAAAGGTATTTGATTAGATTAAATAATTTGATTTATGCAAATGTGTATTTCAGTTATTAATAAAAGGTTTTTATTTTGTAGGATTAGCACAACTATTGTTACTATTTGTCTTTTTTGTTTTTTTAGTGAATTACCCTAATTTTCCTTTTGGATGTTGTGTATTCATATTATTGTATACTTCCTTTTAGTTTTTCATCATTTCCATGGCAGCTGCAGGATCTCCTCCAAGGGTGTGACTGGCACTGGTGAGGTGGTGGGCATTCTTTTGTGATTCCTGGTGATTTATTTATCCTTTTGAGTGCCGTGGATTTTGTGCTGTATTTGGAGTGTGCACTGCGAGTAGTGGCTCTATTTTTCTACACACGTATGGTTGTACCCTGTTGGAGCCCTGCGGTTCGTCATAAATTTGTTTTGTTTTTGTTCTTTTTCCTTGCTGAATAAAAGCTTGTACAAGCAATACATTTTCACTACAGTCTGTGGCCAGTTATTCACCCACTTGTGGTGGGTTTCATACTGTTCACTGTGAACCTTTTGTGACCGTTTCCTGTTTTACGTTATCTACACCAGCTGCAAGTGGCCTTTTGTGACGGCGCTTGGCAGACTGCCTTCGTTGCTTAGACTGGACTGTGGAAAAACTCCTTTAACTTGCACTTTTCGCCTCTGGGTCTTCTGCTTCTGACAGACAGAGCTCTAACTCAAACAACCCGGCAGCAACAAACAGGAAGGTATTACTGTGTCATTTATTTTAGGATACATGCTATTTAATTAAATTTTTATTAACACTTGATTCATTTTCATTGAATTTTATCTCAACTCCAAATTCTGTGTGTTGTCATTGGATTCTAACAGAAAATCCAAATATTTGATATATAATATATTCTTTCCCAAATAGGAATTACATTGTTCTCCACTCCTGTAGGAGGCAGTATGTCATAATGATGCAAACAAAGCACATATAAATTGAAATGTTAGAAGACTTAGCTGTTGTTTCACACATTCTAACCAAGATGGGTAGATACAAAAAAGGCCACAAATGTAAAAACAAATATTTATGGACAGATGCTGGTGGGAGGGATGCTATTATAAAAGCATTCATTGCTCATATTAGTAAAACAGAGAAAATCACTCAAGAAACATGGCCAAACCTTGCTGTGGATGTTTTTAAAATGAAAAATGACAAACTGTGCAAATGGTTGATGATAATATGGAACAACAACAGCTTTTGTGCTGTACATTTTGTGAATATATTTAAACAGTATAAAATACATGAAATCAGTATATCACACATACATTTGTTTTCTTTGACATCTCGCGATTTCAGGGCATGTGAGTTCCCGAACATAATGCATGATGGGATACGCTTAGCCTTGAATACGCTCAGGGCACTGCATTTGGGCATTTTTAAGACATGGGGACAGTCTTGCACACTTACTTCCTGTCACGTGCGCGAGCTCTCAAGTTGCCACAAGTGTGGGTATTTGGTCAAGGCAATAATTTCAACAGCACAAAGCCTGGTGTCAAAGCTGACCAGCACAAGGCTAGTTAGTCAGGATACAGCAGCACCACAGGGACAGCAGAGAGACAGGACCCAACAAGAGAGAAGGCCACAGTCCAACTGCCAGTCAGTGCAACAACAAATGGCTAGGTGTGAGAATCAGTGAAACTGCTGTTAAAAGGCCAATTCACTCCGCACAGACAGCCGCTGACCAATGCAGACAATCACCATATTAGATTATGCCACTTCTCAGATATTCCAGAACCAGACATTGATCACATTCAGCTGACAAAAGACAAGTGCAGACCGATGCAAACAAGCACTTGATATTACCCTTGGTTGCCGTCTGTCTAAGCAGTGTTTAGTGGCATTGAGACTTTCACAATAAACCTAGTAAATTGCCCATAGAATAACAAGAAAATGTTTTAGGTAATTTCTTTGTTTTATTTTTTTAGAAAGGAGCTTAGGGGGGAAAGGCGCTTTGCTCCATACAAGCGTCATGAAAAAAATGTTTTGATGCATTTTACTTGCTCGACAAACTTTGTGATGTAACACCAAAAGGAGAGGCAGAACTCTGTCTAACAATGACTGGACTTGGAAGACGTTCTTTAAGCATACCTGAAAATGTCACCCATTCACAGGTATGATTAAAAATATCCACCCCCCATATTTTTTATACATATATATTAGTTTATTAAAAACTTATTGATTCATTCCCAAAACTGGCCAATATCTGCAGTGGGTGGTTACTGCACAAGACTTCAGGTATGTAAGCTTGTTTTATGTTAATTTTTTTATACACTGTCAAACATAAGCACAAGCAGCGGTCTCTTCCCCAACACAATACCGGGGTCCCACCTCTCTCATTCCTCCTAAAATTTCTGTACGTACCAAAAAGAACATACAGCACATCGAAGTACAGACCTCACCCACGCTCTTAACACGGGGTGACACGGTTAATCAGCCACAGCACCGAGGGGTTGGTCTTTTGATGACGAGGAACAAGATAATTCGTTAGACCCAAAAGAAATACTCCGACCCATACAGGCACCGTCTTCCTCCCCAAAAATACAAAGTACAACTCGACCTTGTAAGGTGCAAATTGCTCTCCCTGAAGAAACCTCGGCAGATCAAGCACCACGACCTCAATGTGAGGAGGCCCACTCTCCACAAACACAGGGACAACAGTTAGAGCAATTCGATTTCTTTGAGAAGGAAAAGAACACTGAGGAAAATTCACCTCAAAATAACAGACCTCTTACACAAGCAGTTTTTAGAGGGTCAGATCACTCGTCTCCTCTCTGAAGATCCAGTTTCAAGGACTTTCACCACTCTATAAATTTCTTGATGAGAACGAACTTCCTCAAAATTCACCTCCTCCAGAGGAAGAAACCCATGAGGGCGTACAGTGTGCGTCGAGGCCCAAACAGGTTAAACAGTGTATTCCTAGCACCGAACAAGAGGTCACAGGACCCATACAGGCCCTACCGGAAAAATATCCTTCAAGCTCACACACTATGGAAAATGTAGCTTTGTGCTTTCAGGAAAAAATCTGAGAAAATCCCTCTGTGACAATTCCTACAGGGGGGAAGCATGCCAGAAAAATGAAACATTTAGAAACCTTAGAAAGCGCTCCAGTGATAGCATCGCCCGACCAAACGAACATTGGGGAAGAACAACCCCGTAATGAGCAGTATACAGCAGAAAATGACACTGGCAGTCCCGACCAGACATGAAAACAAATTAGCAGACTGGAACCTGACCCTGAAAAAGACATTTATCATAACTGGGGACTCCAATGTGGCCAGGTTGCCAGTGGACAATTGTCCAAAGCTACAAATTGACAGCTTCCCAGGAGCTAAACTACAACATGCAGCTGATTTGAGAGAAAAAGCAACAATTGTGTTAGAGCCAGAAAAAATAGTCATGTCCTTTGGCTTTAACAACCGCCAACAGATTCAGAATAGCGGCCATAACTGAGCTACAAAGGGTTCGCTGATAGGAGACTGCCCAATATGGAGGTGTTCTTCCATTTGATAAACTTTGCTCAAACAATCCCACTATATGAGCAAGTGATGATCGACCATTTGAACAGTCACATAATAAAAAACACAAGTCATATTCCTCCACTCCCAGCAGAACGTTTCCTGGTCGAGAGTGATGTAGTGGAGACGGCCTACAGCTAAAGCAATGCTTCACCACTGGAGAATGTATTTAAACTATTAACTTCTGTTAAAGAGCAGAGCAAACTTATTGTAAATCTCTACAAAAAGTTCCAGCTATCACACGAACAGCGTACGGTGCTACTCTGGGGCCTATCGACTCCAAAAGGGATCAAAACTCAGAAAAATCAGTTGCTCAAAGATTTACAAGACTATCACTGTCACATCAAGCTGGAAACTTATTTTGAGGGTAAAAAGAACAAAAAACAAAAAGTCCCCTTCACAAATGGATCTGATTGGACCCCAGCTCTGGCTTATCTCCCTAAACAAATCACACAATTAGTTAGGGCAGATAATTATGCAGACTCACATTTGCACTGGGGCCTCAGAAAAACAGAGAGAGAGAGAAAAAAGCACTTTTAGAACTCAAAAGAAACAGGGACATCATTATAAAGCCTGCTGACAAAGGGAACGCCACTGTCATTATGCATGAAGAACAGCACATTTGGGAAGGAAATAGACAGCTGGTGGTAGAAGAACACTACTGCACTCTAGAGGAACCTATATACCCACTAACTATAATTAATGGGGCTCAAAAATAATATTTATTAGGAGATAGCCTCCCTAGGCCTAGAAGATTTTATTTATTAACTATATTTCATAAAGAGCCAGAAAAGTAGAGCTTTACTTTAGAAATTCCCTCAGGAAGACTCATAGTTTCAGATTGTAACTGTGAAACATATCACACGGCCGAATATCTAGAATATTTCCTGAACCCTATACGCCACCCTAGCTATTTAAAAGATACATATGATTTTATATCAGAATAAAAATACCCAATAATGCATACCTCTTCACCATAGATATAGATAGCTTATACACAAATATAGAGACTGAGGTGGGCCTAAAGCTGTTGATAAGTTTATGAAAAAACACCCAGACCCCAGAAGACCAGATACATATTTACTTAAATTATTGGAGATTAATCTAATAAGGAATGACTTTGAATTTGACTCTAAATTTTATTTACAAATCAAAGGTACAGCAATGGGCAAAAAATTGCCCCCTCTTATGTAAATATATATTTAAGGCAGACTGAGAAGAAACAGCTTTGACCTCAGCATATGCGCACTACAGGATCCTCGACGATATTTGGGGCGTCTGGACGCACTCCAGGGAAGATTTTGTCACATTCACCGACCATTTGAACAATCACCAGAAGTCCATCAAAATTAAATAAACGTTTGACCCCAGAGGTCCATTTTTTGGACGTGGTTTTGTATAAGGGCCCTGAATTTTTGAAAACTGGCTTCCTTGATTTTAAAGTGTATTTCACATTCATTACTACAGAAAGAGAGCTTTTACCCCAAACACACATTCAAGGGGATCATAAAATCACAATTACTCAGGTTTAAGAGAATTTGCACACAACAATTCTCTTTTTATTCAGCTGTTAAAATTCTCTTTTCGGCCCTAAAACAAAGGGAGGATACTCAAAACATTTGACAAACCACGGGTCATTCTGGAAGCAAACGTGTCTCAGAGAGAGAAGATCATACCTCTGGTAGCACACTTTTCGCTCCAGAGCAAACAGCCAATTTACAAATATTCATTGAGCCCACCAATTATCTGACAGAACTCAAACAAACAGCGGCCTACAGGAGGAACACTAATTTATTGGATAAATTATCACAAAGTAAAATTTATAAGGCACCTCCTAAAGGTCGAAGTGGTCAATATAAATACTACACTCCTGCTCAGTTAGTCGTCAGTAGGTTTTCTGAGAAAGTGTTTGAACTACCCAGGTCCCTGTCACATGAAACCTGTAACTGTGTTTACCTATTGTACTGCACCAAATCCCACAAGCAATACGTTGGACAAACAAAGAACGAACTAGGAGTACGCATATACCAGCACGCACATAACATCAAACACAAGATAGAGAAAAGGAGATATGTGGTGCAGCATTTTTTGGTGCACGAACTACAGTCACTCAAAGTTACAGGTTTGCAGTCCAATCCTTCCTGGGCTCTCTAAGACCGTCTTAGAGCAGAAGCCATGTGGATAAAAGAGGCTTCAATGAGGCCTAAGTCTCCTGGAGTGAGTGGTGCGGTCACAATTTCTATAACCCACACACCTCATTCCTAAGACCCATCACTGTTACCTGGGCAATACCCCTTTATCTGCGACCCGCACAACAACTAAACCAACCCAATTCACCCCTTGACCCTAAAACCTACCCACAACACCCGAGTTCATATAGCCCGGGTCCTCAGAACCCTCACAAGCTTGACGCCTAGTAATAAATATTAAAAACATTTGTAAATATACATACACATAGTAGTAGATAAGAAGATAGAGGAAAAAAATAGAGGGAACATTGCTTCTGGTGTAACTTTTGAAATTTAACTCGGCACTCCAAGGTGGTTCGGTTATTGTCAGGGTTCTGTCACTTCTGTCTAGTGTATAGTTATGTATAGTGATGTTAGGTTCTTGAACGAATCGTTCTTTTGAGCCGGTTCTCAGGAAGTAACTGGTGGAGCTGGTCCACTGATCGAACTGAACTGAACTGAACTTTAGTTCTGGGTTGATGACACAAGACGCAAAAGTAGCAAGTCTGACTCAAAAAGAACCCATTGAGCCGGTCCAACCAACTGTCGAAGTTTGCCGAGGAGTCTGAGGAGCAAATTGACAATTTTATACGCACGTATTTGAAATATGCTAACTATGACTAATATTATTGAACAACATTTTATTAAAACATGCAAAAACCTTTGTCAAAACATGTAGGCTGAACTGATGGCTAGCCTTAAATGTATATTTTTCTATTTTTATTATAATAGATTACAATTTGTTAAGATAAATGGCGAGACAATAATCTTATACTTTTAGGGGCGGTTTCCTGGACAGGGTTTAAATTAAGCCAGGATAGGTCTTAATCCAGAATAGTTAATCGTGGCTTAAAAAATGGCTTTCTGAAACACAGATTAAGTACAGATTGCTAAAACCTGGACTATGGAGTCTTGAATTAAAATAAACCAGATTAATTTAAAACCATCTGTGCTAATCTGAATTAACATGAGAGAGGGTGCCTAGAAAACATGGAATGAACCAAGAAAAGCTTAAAATTTCATGAAACTGACAAGCAAATCCAAGGAAAACAATGGCAGCAGAAAAAGACTGCAATCCAAAAAAAAAAAAAAAAAAAAAAAACTTTACAAAACTTTACTAAACGAGAGACGGTTCTTTTAAAGCAAAATACAACAGTTATGGGGGAAAAAATGCCTGGAAATCTGTTTGTAATGAATTCTATTTAAATAGATGAATTATATAAATATAATTATCATATGATTATTAATGCTTTTCTTTTGTACTTTACATAGCATCAAACTAAACATAACTATGTACACATGTGATAATCGGTGTTGGCAGTCTAGAAATGATACTGGTTTGATCCAAAGTACTATCATAGTGGTTACTGCAATATATATTTAGAAAAAAAAAAAAAAGGCAATTCTTGTTAGCAGGTCCTCAACCCAAGCACAAGCTCTACACTTCACCAACAGTAGGCTAATCTCCAAAAAACACTAACATAACAAAAACTTTTACATAATGGAACATTATGCAGTAAAAAGTCTCTCCATATTCTCATCTAAGCACATTGTTAAAAAAACACAATATGCACAAATATAAATGCAATTTCTCATTTTTATTCAAGAATATTATTTTTTCACTGTGCTGGACCTTAAGCAGCTCCTTTTTTACTAATCACGTCACCAGCTTTAGAAAATATTAGTTCGTTTGAGTCCGGTGCGATGTGTCAGTGAGGTAACGAAGCTTCATTTCCACAGGTCACGTGACAGCCTCATTTCAAACAATGCTCCAGAACACTGTTTCTTCTGCACCTTTGAGTCCTCACTCCTCCCATCCAACCACAGACCGTGAGTTATGTCCTCTGTCTTTCATTTTGTGGAAAACTGAAGAAGGACTTTTGTATTTCTGTGGGTGGTTGACAGTTGTTGCTTTATATAGTCTAACTTCCAAATTTGGCGTAGTGCTGTAGTTTCCTCATTTGTCCATATCATCCCTCTTCCTGCAGCAGCCATGTTGAATAGTGCGATTTGTATGGAGGCATGTTACGACCAAATTAATGAACATATGCAAACGGAAAAATGTGAGTGAGTGAGTGAGTGAGCCCAGAGCGGTTAGTGTTCAGATTGCATGTTTAGCGAACCCTACCATAAGATGAAAGACAACCATACCTAGACCTCCCGAGATGGTCTTGATTCAGTTCACTTTAAAGGGGTCTAAGATCATTTAGTGTTCATGTATGGACCAAAAATCACTGGTCCTTCAGGATATTTACAATTTACAGACAATTCTTGTAGGAATCTTTTAATGGTTCCAAAATATGATAGAAATTCTATTTAGAATCCTGTACAATCTTCTTATTGGAATCCTTTAGGATTTTTTGACAAGGTTTGCTAAATGGCCGCAACCACTTACCGCATGGCAGTAATCCATACAATTGTTAGAGAAAGTAAGGTTGGTGACAGTAATACAATGAAAATCTAAACAAACACAAATAAACAAAGAAATAATACCAATACAACAAAAAAGAAACCTTTGTTTGGGCATTAGACGAGGACGTGACTGTTATGGAGACGGAGCCAGATTTCTTCAGGCCGCGGATTCTCTCTCATTGCGCTCAAACCGCTGTCCAGGTAAGTCACGAGACTTGAAAGTAATGATCACATTTTGCTTAAATGTTATAATTGATGCTTTTCTTTGCCATTAGACTCACATGGTTTTCATGTTAGGGCAACGAATTAAAAGCCAACCAATGGTTTCCTCATTATCACCAAAAAAACTAAAAAAAAAAAGGTGAAAATAGGCTTGCTAAAAAGTCTAACTTCAACATAAGCTATCTAGATGATGTCTTCTTCTCTCGATCATCGTGATTCACCCACTACGTCACTGTAATGTCTCAGTAATAGTGATATAATAATAACTTGGCCTAAAGTTACTGCACATGACGTTGATGAGGAACCCCAGACGCATGTTACACATGTGAATTTTTATTAATTTATTAAGTATTTTTAAGGAAATGGGAATCTCTCACTATTGGTGTACACATTTTACATCTTTTATCAACATATCTAGCCTACACTACATAATTAACATTTTCTGTTCTCCCTGCAGATCCTGTCAAACTTCACCTTTCCGAACCTATAGATACACCTGATTTTCAAAACCCAAAGGCACTTTTAAGAGCCAACCTCTATCTATCTCTTCATCATTTTCTATCTCTCTCTTGCAATCTATATTTCTATCCATCTCTTCAATTTATATCTTTTATATATCTCTCAGTCTCAATTTCTCCATTTTTCAATCTTTCCTCTCTGTCTGTCTTTGTCTACTTGTCTGTTTTATCCGTCTCCGTCAGTCTGTCTGTGCTTTGTATGTCAGTTTGTTATAATGCCAGGGGGGTCTACAAAAAAGATTTGTCCATTTTGTCAGGGCATTTTATTTTGCGCACAGAAGATCTGTTCCCATTGTAAAACGGAGCAGCCTCTGAAGCAGTGCCTCAAAAAGAAGCTTCAGAGGTTTATATATATATATAATTTTTTTTTTCTTTCTTTTTTTTTTATTTTTACAAAACAAGCAAATTTATTTCACAAAAAATACTGACACACACACACACACAAGTACTGTCCCACTTTATTAACATACACATAAATTGTACAAATATGACTAATACCAAAGACATTAGAATAACACAAGACGTGTCACTCGTATTGTTTTGAATGGGAGAAAGTGCAATGCGCAATATAGTGGAATAAGTCCTGCCTTCTTACCAATCGCCGGTTGGTAAAGTCATTGCGTCACTGCAGTGGCTGTTAGAAGCTCCGGTTCCTATAGAAACAGTCAGACACGCGCCTCCGAAATGAGGCACAAGAGACGTGCATTTAGGACTGCGCATGCGCATTAGCTTGATCCAGCCCGAAAAACACCGTTTTTAGCAATGATTATAGCGTTTAGAAACAAAATTTATGAGACAGATTTCATTGGTGATTTCAAATATGAAATTTAATCGAAAGCTTGGCAAACAGCTTTGGAGAATTTGATGTTTCCCCATTCAAAGAGATAGGAGCTGCACTTGAATGCCCGAGAGGCGTTTCAAAGATGGCCGCCAAAGGGACTTAGCTAATGCTGATAAATAAATAGACCTATAATGTAAAGCTATTAAATAGCAGTCCCAAACTAGTTTTTGTTAATACAATAAAGTTGGTAAGTTGGCATGAGCCACCAGAGTACTTTATATATGAAGTGATATACAGCACACGCTGCCGCGTTTTTCAATGCAATTCTGAGTTCATAACAAATACAGGCATGCATTATGACAGAATCACAGGTGCAATATACTAATCAAACTTTCCTATCAAGTAAACGAGAAATAACAAATGGACTGCATTCATACTACATTCATTAAAGCATTTTACAATGTACACACGTCAAGTGTAAATGTATGTGCAGCATTCACCCATTTGGTCATATAATCACAAAGGTTCTGCTTTTATTAGTTTAATAAATCTGTCCAATTGCACAGTGGTTACACAGTCTTATCAATGTAAGTGCTAAACCCGAGCTACTAATGTTTCAAAAAGTTCTCTTGTACCCTCATGGCATCAGATTCATCTTTTTGCTGTTTTTCTAAATAGAAGAGTTTTGCTTCTACTGTATGAGCCTTTCCTGTTTGCACATACTTGGTACACAAAAGCTAAACTCACTATGAAGTTAAATATCCTGAATGGCATTAACCTGGATGCTGTCATTAATAATGTTATATTCTCTCAATAATTAATATGCTTAGTTATTTTTGCTTTTTTTTTTTTTTTTTTATTACTTTAAACAGCAAATACACAATGTTGTCATTTCATTGCAGCTTGAGAAAGGAGACCAAAAAGAAAGAAAACAAGTGTGAAATATGAACCCCTCGCTGCACACTCTCCACCTCTGCCCAGGACTACCTTCAGAAGATAGGCTCATTTTATGAATACCTTTGTGAAGGTGAGATACATGCACTGTATTTTCACAACTTGTGTTGAGTACGCAAAAGATTTTTTCAGTGTGTAAATCATAAAGGGATGGCTCACCCCTAAAACTTAAATTCAGTCATCAACTCCTAATCTCCTTGACAGTAGAAACTTGGGAGAGGTTTCCATTTTTATATAACCAACACAGAGTTTGTTAGCACAACACTGGATCTTTTTAAAACAATTGAAGTATTTCAATATTTATGTAGCCTTAAACACAGTCATACAGCACTCCCTCAAACCATTTTGTAAGATTTGGCAAACTACACCAAGCCAACGCCGACGAACTAGTGGTGACGAAAGCAGACTGCGGGGTTGGCTCACGTCGGCAGTGTCTGTGTCCAAAGTTGGCCTGACACACCAAACCGACACTCGACACCCGACGGCCAAGTAACACGTCATTCTGCGCCTGCGCAAGATGAAATGCATTTCTGTACCAGCAGGTGGCAGTAGCTGAACGGCCAATCAGAATGATCAGATGGCCTGACGGACCGACGAGCTCCGACACAGATTCAACATGTCGAATCGGCCGAAAAAAAGCCAACGAGGACCAACTTCAGCCGACGGTGCAGAACACACTGAGAAAACTTAGTCGGCTGATGAACAAAAACTGCCCGACGGCCGACCGTCAGCTTGGTGTGTTCCTGCCTTAAGAAACATGCTATACAAATGTTCATTTGATTCATAGTGCCTTACAAAATTAATGATACTAACTTCCCAGAATTGATTGTCATGTTGACTACAGAAACCCTTGGATTTCATCAAAAATATCTTAATTTATATTTATATCAATATGTTTTATGCTGTCATGAAAACCATCAGCCTCAGCTTACTTTAAGTTTTTACTTTCCAACTCCCCCATTTTCAGCTCCAGTGTGTCTTTTAAAGGGTTAGTTCACCCCAAAATGAGATTTGTCATTAATTACCCACCCTCATGTTGTTCCACACCCATAAGACCTTTGTTCATCTTCAGAACACAAATTAAGATATTTTTGATAAAATCTGAGAGATGTCAGTTCCTCCATTGACTGTCTTTGCAACTGAAACTTTGACTCTTCAAAACGATCATAAAGGGCCTGTTTACATCTGGTCACTTCATGCGTTTTTACAGATCGGACAATTCTATTTACACTTGGCCACATAAATGTGTCACTGCAAAACAGATATAAATCTGATCTTCAATTTCTGCACTATATGCAAATTTAATTTATTACACGTCAACGAAAGAAACCGATATGAGCTGCATTTTATTGATCATCAGCTAGCTAATTTCAGAATCAAAGACCGCAATAGGAGAGAGAGCGGCATCAGCACTGGTAAGATCAATGATCAAAGTTTACAAGCGAGTAAAAACCTAAATTGAATCTGTTCATCATATAAAGCGATCAAGTCTCTTCAGCAATCTGATCTCTTTATAAACTTTCTGAAGAGTCAAAGTGTTTGTTGCAAAAGCAGTCTATGAAGGAACTGACATTTATTAGATTTCATCAAAAATATCTTAATTTGTGTTCTGAAGATGAACGAAGGTCTTGCAGGTGTGGAACGACATGAGGGTGAGTAATAAATGGGGTGAATTTGGGGTGAACTAGCCTTTTAAGCAAACCAGGAAAAGAGCGCAACTCAAAAATTATTTAGAGTGAATGTAACCCAGACACGTTCTTGGTAACATCCAGAGGCACACGTGACAATACGTCTAACATTGAAAACCTCACAGTAAATTTTTACTTACAGCTACTTCTGGCGTGAGACAGGAAAATCCAGTCTTGAGTCTTGTACCAAATCAATGTACATGTAAGTTATTTATCAACTTAAAAAAAAAAAAAAACTGTAAAATGCATTATTTTATTAATCAAAACTACATGCCAAATTAAATGTTCTTTTGTACTGCAGCTGTAGAAAGGACAATTCTAGAAACTCTAGAGAAAATGGACCTGAAGATCAACCACCTGACTTCACTGATCCAGTCTCTAGTGGGAAACAGGCGCTTTTTACCCCCAAATGCAGAACGAAGAAGAGGATGGCATCTTTCCTCTTGCATCCACTGAATATCTAGACCGGCTGGAACAAAGTTTGTTAGACAGAGGGTTTATGCAGAGAATGGTAATTGTCAACCTACTAATGAAATGAAGTGTGTATGTTTACACTTTACTTGCTAAAATCTGAAATGAAGATTTTGTAAAAAAAAAAAAAAAAAAAAAAAAAAAAAAAAATCTTTTTTCTTATGCTCACCAAGGTTGCATTTATTTTATCAGAAATACAGTGAAAACAGTAACAGTGAAATATTACTACTATTTTAAATAACTTTTCCATTTGAATATATTGTAAAATGTCATTTATTCTGATCAAAACTCGATTTTCAGCATCATTACTCCTGTCTTCAGTGTCACATTACATTCCCATGAGCCAGAGTGGTCAATTATTGAGGATGGTTCTTATTATTATCTACATTAAAATAGCTTTAAAATTCTGCTTCATATGTTTGAGGAAACAGTGATCCTTTAATAAGGTTCTTTGAACAGAAAGTTGTTTTACTGTTTCACTACATTTTGTATCAAATCATCCACTTCGAATGTACTGGTAGGCTCAGATGCCTGTTATCATCCATCCACATGGTTAATCAGCGATACAAATACAAGAGAAGGCTCCAGATCCAATCAAATTGAAGTCCACTGGATGACGTGGCATCGTTGCGGTATTTCCCGCCCGGTTGATATTTTCAGGTAAGTGATAAAACCTAGCATTTAAACTGAAATTAATTAGTAAATAAACAATACAGAAAATGTGTTTTAAGGTGGTGTGATATGAGATAACCGTGTTGCAATTGTGTTTGTTATATATTACGTTATTAACCTATCGATATGTTACATGCTTTATGTGAGCATTAACATTGCTAATTAGCATGTTTTTACGTGTCTGAAGCTAATGGGGATATTTAGTTTAATAGTTAAACACAAAGTTAGCCTGTAAAAATGACTTTTTCCACACTAAGACAATAAGGCTTATCGCATATATTGTGTATCTGCTCGTTAATGCTTCACTGAAGCTAGGTAACTGAAGGTTATCTTAAGTTGTAACAGTATGAATATAATTTGAAAAAACACCCACCATCTCGGACAACTAACATTATCTGAAGCAATTTAAGCAAACGGCTTTCCTCCCAATCTGCACATGATCGTTGACCTATGCAGATTATCAAATAGGCCACGCCTGCCCGATGACGCAATATCGTTGTTCAGCGTAGTTACGCTGTTCTGAAATCCCTGGAAATAAGTGCTTGCCGATCCCTGTTATCCTTACTTACACTTCAGTATTTGTGAACCAATATTCCTAACCGTATCTCCTTAACGTTAAACCATGTTCTCTGTCTCTTGAGCTTTGTTGCTTAAGCCCCAGGTATACTTCGGCCGTCCGTGTTCGTGCACCATCCACATGACGTAATTTTCGAGACTGCGCAGACGGTGCGCATGCAACAGCGCATGTGCAAGCAGGACAGAAGAGTCCACTAGGTAGCAATATGCACAGTACTGAGCACAGTGTCGACGAAGAAGATTGTGGAAAGAGCAATTTAAAAACAACACGCTTGAAACAAAGAGAAACTTCTTCCAAGACGAGTAAACTTGCATATCCTTCTCCATCGTTTTAGATTCTTGTTTAGTGTATCTTCCAAACTATGTTGCAATGATGGATGCACTATGTTTCTTCTCCGATCATGCCCAGCAAATGTCCCATCTCAGTGCTGCCCTCCGATGTCTGGTAGAGTATAGAAAAACGTTGTACTGCGCATGTGTCGAACTCAGGCATCCGCGGTTGAGTATACTTTGAAAGATGCGCAGACATGACTGCGTGACGCGTCCGGGCGCGGAAAGTGAAGTATACCCTGGGCGTTTGACCAAAAGTGTTTCAGTTTCTTTGGTTAAATCTGCTGTCTGTAACTTTTTTTGTGTTTAAAATTTACAAAAATTATAAAATGAGAATGTAAATCATGAATCCACTTTCCAAATGGTGTTTTTGTCTTACCCTGAATCATTATGGTACTCTTATAAATGTTTATTTTCGGACTATTTTAGACCGGTCTGGTAGGAACCGCTGCGGAGTATCACAGTACCTGCGTGACTCGCCATAGACATAAACAGAGAGAAGTAGCTCCGGCTACAATGTTCTTCCACAAGACACATGCAGTTCTGATTATTAACCGCTAGAGCGCCAAAAGTTATGGATGGACTGCAGCTTTAACAGAACTTATAATGTCACTGCTGCAACTGGCTCAACTTTAATTGTTAATTTTTTTTCTTTCCTTTTAAAGCATCAATGGGATGATATTCACTTTGTTTAAATCAACCAAAATCAACCTGCAGGTCAGCCAACACAGTTGTCAAGCTCCGCAGTTGGTTAATGTTACTCTAACCTTCGCATTAATGACACAAAACATGGTACAACGTTTGAAAATACCAATGAAAATTCCCCCTGGCAAGTAACTCAATGTTAATAGCCTATTTCTGTGCCAGTTGGAACTATGACACTCACCTTAGAAAAATATTTGCTTCTTTCTCTCTCTGAAAGACGACGACTCCAACAGTCCAATGATGCACTTTTCTCGAGCAGGACCGCTTGCGCACAGACACGGCAGCGTGCGTCTGACCTGCACACTGATAGGTGCTTATTTATTTATTCTCTGTAAATAATATTACAAATAGTACTTGTATTATTTTATAGTACCTGCTCTATATGAAAAGTGCAATGAGATAACTTTTTTTATGAATTGGTGCTATATAAATGAAATTGGTGCTATATAAATGAAATTGAATTGAATTGAATACAGTGGTATGATAAAGTGGAATAAGCTTCCAGCTGAGAACTGTTTTCCAGAGTCGTTTCCAGAATTTAATCTTCCTGTTGCCGTGCAGTCGGATAATAGCACCTTCTGTAATAGCTCCACAACCATTTTCTTCATTTTGTCATCGTGATTTAAAACTTCCTACACTATGTCAATCGCAAATTATTTGCCCCGAAGGTGTGTGAAGGCCAGGAGCTAAGTGGACAACTGATTTACAAACTGTTAAAATCAAAGACCTTGTACCCCAGGCCATAAAAGAAATAGAGGTATGACTTTTAAATGATTACTTGATCAGTTCTTTTACATTATAATGTGCTGTCTGAGTAGGAGTGTATTGAGCTTGAGGGTTGTTTGACAGTGTGACTCCTTTTGTGGTGAGGATAAGAAAGATGGCAGTACAGACTCAGTAACTGAGATAACACCTCCAGTACCTTGCCATAGGACCACTGAATTGTGTTCTCCACCTCTCGCTGAGCCTGTTCCTACACAATCTTTAGAGTTACCTTCTACATCCCTCTCATGCTCAGCAGTGCCCTGCACTTCATGGGCAACTACACCATCCACTTTTCCAGGGCATTCTCTTGCACAGGCTTCAACATATTCAGCTTCAAATATGAGTTATGAGTCCACAAGCCATGATTACAGTGCCTATTTTCATCAGATGATGAAGAGCTTAATCAGGCAATTCTTGCCAGCATTGAAACGCATTGGTAAGTACAATGAAAGTATTAACTAACTATGCTGTTGTGAGTTAGAGGTAATCCACGGCTAGCAGTGCATTAAACATTTTTAATGCACAATATTAAGGCAAAGAAACATGTGAAGAGGAGGGTGGTTCCTCCGCAAAGTGCATTAAAATGTAATAAAAACACTGCTTCAGGAAGCATCGGAGCGTTATGAATCAGTGTGTCGAATCCGCAGTTTGGAGCGCCAAAGTCACGTGATTTCAGCAGTTTGGCGGTTTGACACGCAATCCGAATCATGATTCGACACGCTGATTCATAACGCTCCAAATCTTCCTGAAGCAGTGTTTTGAAATCGGCCATCACTAAATAATTTGTTATTTTGGTTTTTTTGGCACACCAAAAATATTCTCGTCGCTTTATAATATTAATATTGAACCACTGTTCTCACATGAACTGATTTAAATATGTTTTTAGTACATTAATGGATCTTGAGAGAGGAAATGTCATTGCTGGCTGTGCAGGCCTCACTGAGCCATCAGATTTCAACAAAAATATCTTAATTTGTGTTCCAAAGATCAACGAAGGTCTTACGGGTGTAAAACGGCACGAGGGTGAGTAATAAATGACAGAAATTTCATTTGTGGGTGAACTAACCCTTTAAGCATGGACTCATTTTGGCTTCAGCTATAAAGAAGTCACTAAGGAGATCAACGTAAGTCATTCTGTTTGCAAAATAAGCCATGTTTAAATCCAAATACTCGGGAAACACATTGAATCTGAGAGCTCACTTAACATCCCGACGTCATCCGCGCTGCTGAGAGAGGCGTTTGGATAGAATACGTGATATGTACTGCACGTTTTCCTCTCAGTAACAAAATAAACACACAACAAAATTGACAGCAGTGGCAGCAGAAAGAAAGCATCTGATCATAGAGATGTGGATATGGTTGTACCAACTCTGCAGTTCAGTATATTAAATAGCACTTTATACAATAGACTGCTTTAAAGCAAACAGCTTTAAAGTATTAAATATAAAACAGTCATTCAGTCATGGAATGGACTATGCACTTTCTGTTGTTAAATAGTTTAGAAATTAAAAACTGCTATTCTGTGAACCTTTAAAACATATACACATAAAGAATCCTGCAGTAACTTTACTATTTTCCCTTTACTTAGATATCACTAATTACTATTTTGTGCAATAAATACAAATGATACTGTATTAATTAAATAAAATAAAGTTGCTTGTCAGGTTTTATGCATATGGTGGTGTGTTCTTTATGACCGTTTTTTCTAAAATTCATAGATGCAAACTCCTCACCTTTCAGTGAGAACTCACCTATTTGACATCAAAATAGGTTACCTATGGGATTTGCATAGATCCAATGAGAAAGTGTTTTTTTAAAATGTATTTTATGTATTTGAGGTCTGAGATGTGGCAAACTGTATTGCCGTCTAATCAGCAAATATTGTCTTAAATATCCTGCATAGCACTTCATCTTTTATAACATGAGATTTTAACCAAATGTTGATTTTGGTCAAATGTTGCAACAGTATGTTAATTTTTTTCAGACGGTGGTAATTCTTTTGAATTCAGCATTAATCTGAAATTAGCAAACAGACTCAGATTATGTAGATAAAACTCACGAATAATGTACAACGAGTATTATCAGTTTGCCAGAACAACCTTACCTCACAGACTTCAAACAGCGCAGGCCGCCTTGCCATGAAATTTGACACCATTGGTGCATCTCGAACAACTTCCTGTCTTCGATGTGTTAAAGTCTTGTCCATCTTGAGTTTAACACCTGTCTGTTGTCCCGCTTCTTTACATCTGAGAGAAGAGCTTTCTGCATGGCCTCCAGACTTTCCTCAGTTTCTGTTGATGGGTATGCTGAGCAAAAATTCACTTCAGCTCTTTTTGCCTTTTTGACTCCAAATGCTGCACTGCACTTTCCTGTCAGGTGTGTGCGGTAATTAGTTTATATTTTAAACTAATTTTCCATCCGCCACAACCTGTGCTTGATCCTTTCTCAGTTAAACATGGATGCCTCTTGATAAGACTCTGGGCTACCTGTTCCATCTCCTTGTCACTGACATAGACTTTATATTTCACAATTTCCTGTACTAAACCATCAAGAATGGACGACTTCAACTTGGTGTCTGGAATAAGTACAGTGCCATTCTGAATGTAAGCTGAACTTGCTTGCTGAAGTTTTAATTCGGCATCATAAGAAAACTTAGGCACATGAAAAACAGCAGGCCAAGAGGATCGTGAACTCATAGACCCACTTGACGACAGTACATCTGTATGTTTTGCTTGGTTTAAGCAAAACCTCACTTAATTTAGATTTTTTCCCCCAGAAAACAAGACATCTTGTCATTTTACTTGTCTAGTAAATGCATCTAGCGCCCAGGTGGCTGTTTAAAGTTTGGGCATTGCTCTGACATGAAAATTTGACAAAGTCCAAGATGGAGTCAGACTTCCACCCCCACTGAAGCTCTGGGCCATTTTTTGTGTATTAAATGCACCCTTCGTCTCTTTTTTCGTTGATATTCTTAAAATGTCACTATCTCTTACAGAGAAGATTCTGTCTAAGTTGACCCTATCAGCCAGTTCACCAGACAGACGTGGTCATTTCAGCAGGATCACTCTTGTTTGGGCGTCATCATGGCTGAAGACATGGAGAGAGCCAGAGATGCAGAACGTAGAAGCTCCAAACCACACTGTGTCTTGTCTTGCTTTGCTCATGTAACACACTGTTGACTAAACAAAGTTCATTTCTAGCTCTAGTGATATTGTCTATGTTAAACTTGTTACAGTTTAAACATGTTTTCTTGTATATTGTTTGTATATTTATACTGATTAAAAAAATTGGTGCTAATAATGTAATGAAACAGTGGGTTAAAGGAAACTGTATTTATTCTGAGAACACTAAATATCTATATACAACCAATCACAGCGTAAAAATAAACAATAAATCAATGTTAACATGAAGAAATATAAAAATACAAATACATTAAAAAAACATTGTTTTCAAAGTTTGTACTAATTTGAAAATATCCTCAGTATAAATGATGAATTAAATAGATGGATGATGTTTTCACACATAAAGAGCATTTGTTATGTAGCAGAGCATCTGAATGTGTCATGATCAGTGATTTACAGCACATCTAATGTATAAACGACAGGACCTGTACTAATGATGACTGCAGTGTTAATGGAGTCACATAAAGTCTTTGTTATGTAGCAGCAGATCATGTGACTGTCATGATCACATGATGCAGTGATTTACAGCACATCATCTCTAATGAGTAAACGACAGTGACCTGTACTAATGACTGCAGTGTTAATGGAGTCACACATAAAGTCTTTGTTATGTAGCAGCAGATAATGTGACGGTCATGATCACATGATGCAGTGATTTACAGCACATCATCTCTGAGTAAACCACAGTGACCTGTACTAATGATGACTGCAGTGTTAATGGAGTCACACATAAACCAGCTCGCAAAACATGCTTCTGTCATTTTAAAGTAGCACAACTTTGACCAACTATAACTCAAAACACTGTTTACAGTCAAAGTAATGGAATAACATCAAAATACGGGAAATTGAAACACTCAAAAAGCTTTGTGATAAAGTATTTAAAACACCAGTCAAACTATATAACTGTATATATATATATATATATATATATATATATATATATATATACACATACAGGGTGTATATATATATATACGGGGTGTACTCATTTTAGCATCACCCTAATTTGAGTAAAACTGGACAATGTTCACTTAGTTATAATATTAACCTTACTTTCATGTTATAAGTTAAACAGATGTTATATTAAACTTAGATTTGTCAACATTTTGGAAATTGTTTTTGTGTTCATTGAGATATTGTTTAAAATGTTACTTTTCATTTACGCTGAGCACTGTATATGTTACATTACATGTCGACACTATATATAAACTAAGTTCCATCTTCATTTATTTATGGTATCTACATATACTTTAAAACAGTTAAGGAGGTGAAGAGATTTTTGTTGTTGTTTGTTTCTTACTAAGCTAAGCTAAACTACAGCACTAGAGCATGATGGGCCATCAACACCTGGGCAGGGGCTGCAGGATGCTGATTGGTTGTTTTATCTGGGGGCTCTTGGGTGCTGAGAGCTGATTGGCTGTTTGAACTGAGGTCTCTTTAAAGGAGCCTGTCTGCTGTGAAAGGTTACAGTTGTTTTTCAGTATCATCTGGAGATCATCTATTGTTTGTGACCAGTCACTGCTTGTTTTGGATATTCAGCATTTGAAATGGCTTCCCAAGGGTACGTACTCTAACTTTCTATCTGACTATCTGTTTGCCTTATGTACACCGCAAAGAATGTTTTACTTAGTATTTTTGTCTTGTTTCCAGTCCAAGTATCTAAAATTCTCAAACAAAGAAGCATTTCCTAGATATATAAGCAGTATTGTCTTGTTTTTTGAAGAAATAAATCCAAATTAAGTGAGTTTTTGCTTAAAACAAGCTAAATTATCTGCCAATGGTTTAAGATCTTAATTCATCTTAATTCAAACTGAAAACAATATTTTTCTTTTTACCCCACTGGTAGATTATTTTGCTTATTTTGATTTATTGGGTCGTCAGAAACCAAAACAATACTTTTTACTCATCTAGTAAATGCTTCTTAGTTTAAAAAATATATATATATATATATTATTGGACTGGATACCAGACAAATATAATAAGTGAGAAAAGCATTGTTTTTTGCAGTGTAGCAGTCACCTAAAAGTTTTTATATAGCTTATTGTCAGTGGAGTCAGCTCAATTTGTAGATAGCAAGTCAAAATAGTCTTTGTGATTGAGTAAATAACAAGTCTGTTAAAATTGATGGGTAGAGGTTTCTTGGAATAAAATAGTTGTTTTCTGCCTTATTGAATGTCATTTTGTATTGGCTAGAAAATGTAGTATAATCTATTGGGAACAATGCACTTTTCTCTATAACTTACTGTAGCACTACAGGTCTTTCTACGTATATTCCTTTGTTTGGAAAGCTCCTTCGACCTTGTGTAATCTGATGCTGTTTGTTGTTTTTGAAGAGATGTGCTGCAGAATAAGAGTCTCACGACATGATGCCTACTTGTTATTTAACTTAGCGATATGTATTATATAACTCTTTTGTCTTCTTATTGTTCACACAGATCTTTCCACAGCAGGATCTACTTCCTGTGCCCTCACTGCAAGAAGGCTCCACGCTCTCTTCCTGGGCACCTCAGGACGGCGTGCATGCACGACCGCGCAGAGGCAGAGGTACGGGCCACTGTGATTGAAGCCAAGAAAGAAATGTCTGAATTTACCCACAGGGGACGTTTCTGGGAGTACCAGCGTATTCAAGACATTTTGGCAACTGCTGATCCTCTTGCCAGGTGTGTAAATTACATTTTATGCTTCGCTGCTTTGTCATGTTGAAGTACAATATTCAATATTTATTCAAATGTTTGTGTATTCACTACTGTTTAATTTCCTCAGGTTGTTAGACGAGATGCAAAAGAAGGGCTTAGTGGTAACAAACAAACCTCCAGTCCTCCCTAACCCCACACTGCCTGTGCCCTCTTTACCTTCATCTGCTCCTCAAAGCCCTGGAGAAGGTGCGAACGAGCCACATGTTGTGACGAACATGACCCCAGAAACTGCTGAGAAGCATTACAGTATGAAAACACCAGCAGATGCATTTCTGGCCCAGAGCGTGACGGACCAGCTTCCTGGAAAAACACGGTATGCAATCTGAAATCTAGCGAACGAAATTATTAGTAGTAGTAATTTTGCTACTCAAGGCAGTCATTAAGGGGCATTTTCTTCATTTTTTTTTTATTCTTTGATCTTATAGAAGTGGGTTTGGCAGGGCTTCCAGCCGAGAGAAAAGGATGAATGAACAGACGGCATTTGACTTGCTGGTTCAGTCTTACCCAGTGACTCTTGACGGGTCTCCTCCGAAAAGGGCACGCAGACATGAACACGAGAGGCACTGCTACAACCGCTGGCGCAGCGAGCAGCTCCAGCTGCGTGAACAGCGTGTCCTTGGTGAGGATCCAAATACACCTTCTGTTACAGTCATATATGTAATGTCAGGGCGGCACAAATAGTGAAATCTCTTTGAACATGTGACCACAATGGCTAATGCTTCTTGTGATTTGTCTTTATAGAACATTTTGGTTGGCGTCAGCCGTCTGAGTCACGAGTGGAGGCCTGGATTAAGAGACAAGGGTGGACGTCGAACATCCCTCAGGCTTCCCCAATACTCCAGCAGTGGAAGCCCTACGGGACCGCTGACTCTGCCCTTGACAGTGGCTTTGTGATGAAAATGGTTAACACTCAGCGCTGGAAAGGACTGATTGTTCAGGATGTCCCAGGGAAAGGCCGTGGCGTCTTCACCAAGAGGTCCTTTAAACACGGTGAGGTGGTCTGTGACTACCACGGACGGCAGGTCAGCCGAGAGGAGGGAATGAAGATCCATTCCTCGACTGCTGACGTGAGACCTGGCTACATGTTCTTTTACCAGAACAAAGAGGGCAAGGGCATGTGCATCGATGCCCACGAAGAAAACTGCCAGTGCCATCCCCAAACAGTGACCAATGGACGTCTGATCAACCACTCCAGAAAGAGGGCCAACATCCATCCAAGGCTGTTCGTCCACAATGACAGAGATGTCATTCTCTTCATTGCGTCCAGGGACATTCCAGTTAACGCAGAGCTCCTCTTTAATTACGGCCTGAAGAGAAAATCTTTTGCCGGTGAAGGAGTAAATTTAAGCTTCACATGTTAACGTAGGCTACACAAATTAGTGTGAGCGGGCCATTTTCCAAGCCACATTACTTTTTGTGCCTACTTTTTTTTGAGCCACAAAACACCACCTCTCTTGCTCTCCAAGTTGCCCTGAACATCTCCCCTGTGGCTCTGTCTCTTTTTTAGTAGGTTATACAAATGTATGTGAGCGGGCTATTTTCCAAGCCACATTACATTTTGTGCCTACTTTTTTTTTTGAGCCACAAAACACCACCTCTCTTGCTCTCTAAGCTGCCCTGAACGACTCCCCTGCGGCTCTGTCCCTTTTTTTTAGTAGGCTACACAAAGATGAATGAGCGGGCCATTTTCCAAGCCATTCATTTTTGCCTACTTTTTTCTTTTCAGCCACAAAAAAATATACACCAATATACATATATTGTTTTCTTTCAATATTCATACTGGTACTGCAACAGGTAATGACACAAAACCTTTATACACACTCTCACAAACAGATTCAAATATACATTCAGCAACCTCTCCTTATTTCTTACAGTGAGAAGGATCGCCACATGTCTGCTGAGACAGAAAGCCCTGCTGCCCATCATCCGTTTGTCCTCGAGAGAGAGACGGCTGACTTCTCCAGCCAAGATGAGTTCAACCAACCATTTCATTAAAAGAATTAGTTCACTTTCAAATTAAAATTTCGTGATAATTTACTGTGATTCTCTGCTGTCTGCCCTGATCTTCGCCTGTATCCTGAACACTGTCTGTCTGCCGCCTGCCTCGACCATTGCCTGTTCCTGTTTACGTCTCTGCCTTTGCACTTGCCCTGTTAAAACTGATCTTAATAAAAGCTGCAAATAGATCCCTGCTCTGTTGACCCTTTATTACAAAGGGTCTTATCTAGAGAAACGATCGGTCATTTTCTACAAAAAATACAACTGTATATGCTTTATATAAACAAATGATTGCCTTTGTAAGTGCTTCCGCTTTCCGTATTCTTCAAAAAGCTTACGCAGTATGTCCTACGCCTTCCCTATTCTACTTAGGGGAAAAAATGTAACTGGCGCTGCGTTCGTTCTGTAAGTAGAATAGGGAAGGCGTAGGACATACAGCGTAAACTTTTTGAAGAATACGGAAAGCGGAAGCACTTACAAAGGCAATCATTTGTTTATATAAAGCATATACATTTACATTTTCTTTCTAAAATGACAGATCGTTTCCTTTGATAAGATGAAATGTAAAACAATGTACAAGTCGGTATAATATAATATAATATAATATAATATAATATAGCTTTAGAAATGGTAAATGTGGTGTAGAAATGAAACGTTTCAGGCTAAATTTGGACCAAATCAGACGGACCGAACAAAGCCCAATTTACAACGTCTATTTTTGGGCTAAACGAAGGCTATGATAAGCCGACTTGATTTAGGCTAAAAAACAATGTCGAAATGACGTCTTGTGCTGGGTGGGTATGTTATAATCAGGTGTCATTGTCCACAAATGCCGACCAAACAAACCCCAGTGAAAAAAGGCGTGCTGCACCAGAGAGACACACAGAACCAAAGCAAACACGGCCATCAGAACCACAGTATCATGACAAGACAAATAAAGTCTGCTTATTGTTCTGTACATTGTGATAATGATGGCATGTAAAGTCTTACTAATCCATTATTCTTTAGAATAAATACCTTCAGAACTGTTTTAAAAGTCATTATCATCTTGAAAGATGTGATTTCTTTAGTTTTGACATGTAAATGGACTTTTTTTCTAAAGATATGGTTTTGTTTTGCTTTTTATTTTATTAAATTTTACTTCACCTACTTATATGGATGTTCATTGTTTTTCATGTTAACTGATAATTAAAAATCGACTATTTTCAATGGCGTTAAAATGTTTTTATTTACAACTGTTAAAAAGATGTTTTCCTTACAATTGTGTTAAAAAGATGTTCTTATATTTAATAAAAAGTTTAAAGTTTAAAAACAGTATCTGTACAAGAAATTTGTTACATACTGATTGTCCAAGGAAAAATTGTGACCTTCAATATTGTTGTTGAAATTTTTAAGTCTTAAGAACTGGTCAATAACACATGTAATGATCAACTTACAATACATTTATAAACAACCAGTTACAGTTTCACTTAAACATCTTCTAGTTTTACAAATCTTTTTTTTTTTTCATTTCAAACAGGCCTAAGTTAAAATGTATTAAAGAAATAAATGTTTGAACAATAATTGTTTTTGTCATATAAAATAATTTTGGTGATCATATAGCCATTGTTTTCCGACATGCGCAGACCTGCTATGTACTGACGCAATTACACCGTTAACACACACAATTACGAGTGCGCAGATTTAAAACAGTCATCAATTAGCGTTTATCAATTATAAATTTGTGATTAGAAGAGAAAAAAGAAGTGAGGAAAATTCCAATGAAGGAACAAAAAGACTCGTAGCATCAGCAGTGAAGGTAGGAGAGTGCTTGAAGAGTGGGAGAATCAGTTTGCTGTCGATGAGCGCGATGGGCAGCCTTTCTGCTTGCTCTGCAGTAAAACACTGGGCAATTGCAAAACCTACAATATCAAAAGACATTTCGATACCACCCATGCAACATTTGACAAGAAATATCCACCTGGATCTCAGGAAAGAGCTCTCAAGATAACTAATCTTGAAAAAAAATGCCATCGCTGAACAGAATACAATGCGAGCTAGCTTAAAAGTGTCCCAGGCCGTGAATTGTAGTTTGCGAGTAAAGCTGCAAATTCCTCCAATAACTCCAGCTGCCTTTGCAATCCTCTGAACCGTGCTATTGAAACGTGACGCACGGCATAAATGATAAATATATTAGGCATTATCTTAGTGAAAGCGCATTTCTTCCTGTTTTCTTCCATTCAAAAATTTGCATCAAATATGACATAAGCGTGCTCCGGCCTGGGATGTTAAGTGTGAGTGTGGGAGGGGGACAATCGCGCTCGGGTCTAGTGTGAGTACACCCTTATTTACACTAGAGTTGGATAAACATTGACAAAGATTCAAAACACGAGTTGGACGGATGACAGAGTATTTCTGTGCCAAATGACTATTTCCGGTTTCGGTATGGGATTCTGAGTTTTTTTCGAGTATGGCCCTTTATCACGTAATAAAGGCCGTAATTCCTTGTATAGGCACTTCTCCCTGATAAGTGTGCACACACACATCAACCAGAGCAAGAGCACGCCCACGGCCTTCAACCTGTTTTGTTCGGGATACACAAGCTGAGAGATTTTTCAACAATGGCTGTGTCCCAATTCAGGGGCTGCACCCTTTGAAGGCTGCATACATCATCGAGGCAGACTCATTTAAGAAAAATAACCCTTAGATTGCAAAGTAAGAAAGAAATTACAGTATTTTATGCCTCACAATGAATATCAGTCAATTTTATTATGGTTACTTTTCTTAAATATGACATCCTTGATGACGTATGCAGCCTTCAAATGCGACCTTCGGAGGACAGAGCCTCTGAAATGAGACGCAGCTCCTGTCACCAAAGAAGTGTGTTTTTGGCTGTGAGGGAAAGATTACCTTTTTCAGCTTCCCAAAGAACCCAGCGTTAAAGGAACACTCCACTTTTTTTGAAAATAGGCTAATTTTCCAACTCCCCTAGAGTTAAACAGTTGAGTTTTACCGTTTTCGAATCCATTCAGCCGATCTCCGGGTCTGGCGGTACCACTTTTAGCATAGCTTAGCATAGTTCATTGAATCTGATTAGACCGTTAGCATCTCGTTAAAAAATGACCAAAGAGTTTCAATATTTTTCCTATTTAAAACTTGACTCTTCTGTAGTTACATCGTGTACTAAGACCGACGGAAAATGAAAAGTTGTGATTTTCTAGTCCGATATGGCTAGGAACTATACTCTCATTCCAGCGTAATGATCAAGGAACTTTGCTGTCGTACCATGGCTGCAGCAGGCGCAATGATATTACGCAGCGTCTCCCACAAATGTCTCCGTGGTTGCAAGGCACGCTCCCTGTGCAAGCAGGGGTCACAGGCGCTGCGTAATATCAAAAACTGGTTCAATGACCATGGTGTTACTGTGCTTGATTGGCCAGCAAACTCGCCTGACCTGAACCCCATCGAGAATCTATGGTCAAGAGGAAGATGAGAGACACCAGACCCAACAATGCAGATGATCTGAAGGCTGCTATCAAAACAACCTGGGCTTCATTACACCTGAGCAGTGCCACAGGCTGATTGACTCCACGCCACGCCGCATTGATGCAGTAATTCATGCAAAAGGAGGCCCAACCAAGTATTGAGTGCGGAGAAATGAACATACTTTCCAGAAGCCTAACATTTCTGTTTAAAATATCATTTTATTGATCTTATGAAGTATTCTAATTTATTGAGATAGTGAATTGGTGGGTTTTTGTTAAAATCTTCACAATTAAAAGAACCAAATTGAATTTATTTAATACACGAGTTCCACAATTTGAGTTGAATTACTGAAATAAATGAACTTTTCCACAACATTCTAATTTATTGAGATGCACCTGTATATATTTATGTGTGTGTGTTTTATGGGTTGTTATGGACTGTTTGTAATGGCAATAATGGAAACGTTATGTTAAATGAATGAAACTGTGTAAAGCACATTGACCATTCAGCCAAAAATATTTGTGTCTACTGTGAAGTAACCATGTTTCTATCAGTCATGCATGACTGTTGCATACAGTATATTCACATTAATATTAAGGCTGGGTAAACTAAATTAACTTTCAATATAAACTATGAGTCTACTGCAGTTCACTTTATTACATTCAGATCAGCAGTGTCTAATTATGGTCTGTCCACATGTTTGTCAGTGTCTTTTTCCTCCTTCAGCGGCACATGAACACTTGCTGGATTGAACTCTCTCTTATCCACCACAGTGGCTTCAGACCCAGTGATGCAAACACCTGTGTGTTTCTAGTGTTTCTATGCACTGTAATAAATCTATATCTGTAGTTAAAAATATTTTTATTATTTCTTGAAAATGAAGAGTGGTAGAACGTCATGGTCTGATTGGTTTACACCACTAAAGCGTCATATTTTATTTCTGTTCACCTCAATAGATGGCAGAGATGGTGCTAAAGGGCTGCAGGTTAACCAGTGAGACCTCTGGTCTGTCACAATCACAATATCTACGAGAATATCATGCATCAGTCTCAGTAAAAGATGTTGTTGTTGAGGTTGGTTGTCTTTAATAGAGATCATCTTTCTAACTTTAAATTGTTTCAAACTAGTAAGATGTCAAATCATGCCGGTTTTACCTGTGGAAGCATCCAGAGACTTCACTGAAATTCAAGCAGAACTTAAAGCCAAAAGAATCACACTTTCTAACTGAATTAAAGGAAGAAATTTAATGCACAATTAACAAGAAAACATACACATGAGTTCACTCAACAATCAATTTTTCCTCTAATAGTCTTCAACTTGACTCTTCTGTAGTCACATGGTGTACTAATCTAAATAATCAAGGAAGTTTGCTGTGGAGCAGCAGGCTCAATGATATTACACAGCGGCTGTGACCCTCTGTTTGCACAGGGAGCGTGTCTTGTAACCGTGGAGACATTTGTGAGAGACGCTGCATAATATCATTGCACCGAGTCTGTATATCGTCTATTATTTCTCGATGTCCTACACCAAGTGCGTCAATTCTATTGTGCAATGCAGAAAATTCGGCTTTTATTATGTTGAGAATGGTTGCAAATTCAGCTGCCGATCTGTCTCGATCCTCCTGGAGGAACGCGAACAATGAGTCCAGTTTGTTATCAATAGTTGACATTCTGACGTTTAATGAGTCCAGTTTGTTGTGAATAGACGCGGTCTCCTCTGATGATCTGTTACGATCAGCGGCGAGGAGAGCTGCTATTCTGTTAACGACCTCGTGCTTCCAACGAGCTTCCCTTCCCTCTTCTTCTTCTAGAAATATAACCAAAACTCGAATTAAAGGTCGTTATCGAAGGAATAACAGTTAATTGCACAATTAACTAATAATATAATAATATAATTTTAAACAAATTAATATACCAAATATTGAAAATGATTTAGTTTAAAAGAATAATAAGGAAGAATCAAAACTTACTGCACTTTATTTCTTCATGGGGAGTGGGAGTCGTGTTCCTTTGTGGACTGGATCCGTTGTCACGACTCCTGTTCTTCTTTGGAGGCGCTGCGGAGCTCGGTCCCGGCTGCTCGCTGGCTTCCGACGGTAGATCTACCGGTTCGCTGATGGATATCATTTGTTCCTGAGGATTTATTCTTGTTTGAGTAAAATTAAGGGTAGAGTCTCGTCTCCCAACCCTTGATGACTCGCTTGTGGCGGGGCCTCCTTCTTCACAATCGTCTCCGGTAGGGTCAATGAAACCTGGGAATGTAGCCAAGTTGGCTAATAATATTAAAAAATATACTTTTTGGGGTAAACAGGAATAAAATATTCTATCAGTAGAAAATAGTATTATTTTTACCTTTGTCTGAGTCTGCGATGACATTAGGGCTATCCGCTACTGAAAAATAAAACATAACAAATTTGTAAATTAAATTTTTCAATTGATACACATTTATTCCTACAATATAATGACATATCAGCAGCTGTGACTATATTCACATTGATATTATAAACATGTTTACAGTAAGACAATTGTCTTTAAACAACTGTTTGTAACAAATAACATATCACCCCACAAATTAATATAAAAATTAAGCAAATTGGTTCAAACTCCATATACAACTCTAACACAAAACATACACATTTAATCATCAAATACTGAATATCTGTTTTTCTCAGATGGACAATAACAATGTAATATTAAGCCATTTATACTACCTCAATCAATAACACTGCCCTTTAAAAAAAAAAACTTTTTAATTATTATATTATATATATAATCTGAATACAGCAAAATGAAAGGAAAAACATTAATAATCAAAAGAAACTGAAAAGAAAATACCAATACAGAAAAAAAATATATAAATACAACAAATTATTTAGAAGTATTTAGCAGATTTCAAAATATAATAAATAAAGGATGGGTATTTAACATATCCTGTTATGCAGTGACTTTTACTGTCTCAATGATTTATTTACTCATATTATTTCTAAAATGAGTCACATATTTTTAAGAAATGGCTTAAATTGTATATTTAGGTCTTCTTTATCACTTAAACAGAGATAATGGATTTTTTAAAAACTATTTTGTGTTTTACACACCTTTTTATTGATATATGCGTTCAATTTTATGTCCTCAGTGCAAAGTAATCAACTTTCAGAAGAAATATAAACCATGAAATGATAAAAACCTCAAAATATTTTTAAATTATATTATAGAGTAGGCTAAACTGCCTCTAATCATACATATAAATCATGTGAAAATATAGTTATTTTTTAGAGTTTTCCTCAATTACCGTGTCCCTGAAGTCATCTTCCACCCTGTTAGTATGTACTTTCTCGCCTTCCAAAACCGACTGCAATTTCATTGAGACCATTTTCAAGAAGTGACATCATTTCTTTTTCTTGCTGGAATTCAACTGTACAAGCTGAGGTTAGCTTCAACTCTCACTCCTAACTTTTTTTTAGTTTTTGAAATGTTATCCTGCTTGTCCCACCCTTAAAGTTCCACCCTGTTAGGCTATATTATGACGAATGTTTGTCCTATCAAAAAAAATGTAAAAACAAATCTGACATAGTTATAAAAGTTCTGTTTATCTGTAGAAGGTTAGCTAGCTTAATGTTGATCACTCAAAGAGCTATGGCTAACTTAGCTCAAACGTTTCCACCCTGTTGGAATGTGAAACTAACAGGGTGGAAATTCGAATGGAATAAATAGTATTTAATGTATATAGCAAATTCTATACATATGTATATATTATATAAATTATTTATTTCTTAAAATTTCTTTGTAGTCTTCAAATTGTAATAATAATATAAAGATACTGAATAATGAAAATAAACTGCACAGTTCTTTATGGAACCTTATATAAAGGGGCTCTCTATTCAGCACCAAAAAGGGTTCTACCATTATTACAAAGACCCTAATTTGGAACCTAATTTTACAGTATAACTGTAATGTGAATGTCTATAATGCAAAAAATATAAATTTCATTATTTATATAGAAAAATCAGTACCAGTATTAGTATCAGTGATACTGGCCTTCATTTATTAAAAGATGCAATTAAACAAATATTTAAAATATGCTGTTGTTATTCAAAAAAGGGCATTCTCTAACCATCTGAGCAGAGAATTGTTTTGCCACCATGATTGATTGTGATAAGGAACCACATAGCTATTTTTGTGTCGCTCCCCCAAAGGAAATCTGGATTTTTTTTATTTTATTTTATTTTTTAATTATTTTGAAACAATATTATATAGGTGCAGTTCCAGACATTAAAGATGGCAAACCATGCAGGACAATGACGGAAAGCTCATCCACTGTAAGAACCTGTTAACACTGGTGTTCCACCCTGTTATGCTCCTTTCCACCCTGTTAGACAAGTCATTTTAAATAATAATTTGGCAGCAAAGTTAAATATTTGAACCTTTTTTTCCAACACTTATGAACAGTGTTGCCAAGTCCGCGGTTTTCCCGCGGAATTGGGCTACTTTTACACTGTTGCCGCGGGTTAAATCGACCCAAAATAACGTGATATTTAGCCCCTGGAATGTGATTTTACCAGGGGAGCCCCGCCAAAAACGCGAATTTTACCCCCCAGAAAGCGATTTTTACCGTGGGACCCCCTGAAATGCGATTGGGCTAGTTTTGGGCGGGTTTTGTTGTGAAAACCTGGCAACCCTGCTTATGAAGCCAAAATGTTACCGCATACCAGGAATGACCCATATACATAAAATACACAGACATTGAGGCGCACATGAAACTGAAAGTAAAAATATCAAACGGAAATACGTGCGACGTGAAAGCGGAAGCGGAAATACAGACTGTAAACACACACGGATGCTGCGTGTAGCATGCCATGATCACCACATGTATGGAGAGAAACTACATGGTACAAACATATCCAATTCATATTTCACGCCGGTCCGAGGAAAAAACGCCATCCGAAGAGCATATCCAACAAATATCATAGAAAACTGATATGAACAACACTGTTCAAATTAAAGTCATTTCAAAGTGCAGCCCCGGACGCTTCATGTCAGCAAATACAGTGTGAAGTTTTCGACACCGCATTTTCCTTCACCAATAACCATAATAATATTAAGAATATTTGAATTCAGCCTGAACGTTACTCGCTATCAAACTGACAAATAGTTTCTGAATAATGTTTTTAACATGAGCTTTTAACACATAAAAACAATCACCCCAGCAATTCCGTACAAGAAAACACGTTTTCCAGACTTAAGGAAATAAATCCCCAGGCCAGGCATCACAACAAGGCGCAAATGTTAAATAAAGAGGATTTTCTTTTTTACTTACAGATTCTTGGCATTTTTCTGTTGGAGAAGTGGAGAAGAAGTCCGTAGTTTCACAGTCGATCAGGAGCGCACAATTTCCTGTGTTTTCCAGGGTTTCTGGACCGTTTATATGATCCCTGATTGAAAGAGGAGGGATTGGGATCTGGGGGTGTCCTGCCCTCAGGGAAAACCTACTGACGAATTTAAGGTTTCAATCTCTTTACTAGAAATAACTGTTAAATATGCCTGCTTTATATTTATAAGGAAATATATTGTTTTAAATACCCCTTACTATCCGGGGAACGGAAAAGCACATATAAGTTTAACCTATAAATAACAACCGAGTATTTCTAAGCCTGTATTAGAATATATATATATATATATATATATATATATATATATATGATATCTGCCCGTGCAGATGTATGGATCTGTAAAAATCATATCACATTATTTATCTACGGCATCATTAAAATCATACCCTACGCTATTAATAAAATAGTATATTGATTTAAATCGGATTTGTATTGTATTGATTTTTACATATGCTGCATAAACTGGTGTCGATGTTCCACCCCTGAGGCATTCGCAACGGCTGTGCAAAGACTTGTAAATACGCTTATTGTTTGAAACCAAATCTGATGCCTTCTTTTGAACACACCCGCTGAATAGCCCTATTGTGGGTTAAAGCGGCTGACATTAGGTGAGCAGCGGGAAGACGCCCGTGAGGCGCTGTCTCTGTCGCGAGACTGCTTCGAGCAGCAGCGGGGGTCAGTCTTCATCTCCAGAAGGCGCGTCTCAGCAGCAGCTCGAGCTCTCAGAGGCTGTTATTGATGTTTGAGACACGAGAAGGTGCAGCAGCCCCAGGGCCTCGATTAACTGCGACACTGTTGAACTGACAGTCACAGCAGCGAATCTCCTGAGGTGAACAATTACAGCTTTGAACTAACCACTGCAAGCCACTTTGAGAGAGAGAGTTTGTAAACCATTTCATGTGTGTCAGAAGGAGTGTTTTCCTGCTCTCTGAAAACTGTAAGAAATTTTATATTTTCATTTAACTAAAACTATAATAATTGGCTTCAGTAAATTTAGTAACTGTTTGCTTTTATTATTAACACTGGTATTTTATTTATTAACATCTTCATTAAAAGAGCAGAATGTTTTTCACTTTTGAAATGAGTGTGTGTGTGTGTGTGTGTGTGTGTGTGTGTGTGTGTGAGAAAGAGAGAGAGAGAGAGATTTTTAGATTTCAGTATAAACTAAAAGCAAATGTTAGCCTTTTCTTTCAGACATTGCTGCAGGAGATCTTTTTCCAGGTTTATTGGTCTTTATATTTTTTATTTAACTAGCAGAATGTACCCATTTGCAAAACAACTTTTTAAATTATAAAAATGAAGAAAGTTTACTGTGATAGATGGGGCAGATTACACAGAAAAGTCTATGTAATCCCTGCATAAAACATGGAAACCCCAACATGTCTGCACATGTCCACACAACAAATCTCTTATGCATTGACTTTGTTAAAATTAATATTCTTTTACTTATATGTTTTATATTTCAAACTAAAAGCAATTGTTATCCCATTCATTCAGACATCATTGCAGGAGGAAATCTTTTTTCCAGGTTTTAATTTTAACTATAATAATAACTCTCTGTAAATTTAGTAACTGTTTTTAATTTTTCAGTGTGTTATAATCTTTTGGAGATGTGAATGTTTTTCACTTTTTGAAGTGTGCGTGTGTGTGTGTGTGTGTGTGTGTGTGTGTGAGAGACCTGGTAAATAAGTAGCATTTTGATTGGTTGTGTTTGGAAAATGAAAGCAAGTCAATTGCTGTTAGATTGTTGTGTTTTAGGTAGAGAATTGTGTGTAGTGTTTTAAAAAAGTATTTTATGCAATTGAAAACAGATTTTTGTCAAAAATTGTGTGACATGAACAGATTTTGTGTATAAGCAGTTGGAAAAAACTGTAATTAAGATGTTTTATGAGATCAGATTACGTCAGAGAGGATAATGTTTTACTGTACTAAATGGTGATATTTACAAGTACATACATATTTGCCACAAGTCTGATTTTTAAAGGGAGTCTGAGTTCATCTTCCAATGACCAGCAGGTCCAGGCTTGGATTTGCTTAGATCAGCTCATTTCCTTCTTGGACCAGCTTTGATCAGTTTATGACCATCTTGAAACAGCTTGGACCAACTTCGACCTGTTTATAACCAATTTATGACGTGTTTCAAACCGCAGCACCACAGCAGCATGGGAATCGTATTGGTCTATGCTACTTTTTAGAAGCATAAAAACAACATTGCAGTGAATGACTTCATGTTTGCTCATGTAAAAATGTGTGCTTGTTGTTTATCACAGGATCTTGAGGGTGAGTAAATGACAGAATTTTCATTTTTCGGTGAACTATCCCTTTAAGTGTGTGCACATGTGTATGTATTTGTGTGTGTGATGAAACAAATAGCGTCTTTATATTTTGCTTATAATTGCTTCTGCCAAAAAAAAAAAAGATTTACACTGCCTTATTAATTTTATTAAAAGTAATATTTTACATTCAGCATTTTCCTATTAATGTCTGAGTAATGTTTTTCCCATGTGATTACAGATTCACAAAATGCATGCCTTAGGGATGAATCCTCTTCTTCTGTTGGGGAAGAGGAACGTGTCCGGGTCCTTCACAACTGACGGGATCACAGCTAATTCCTTTTTATCCCCAGAGGAGGTGTCCATTGACACAATAAAGAACATTTTTACAAGTCTTCTAAAAGGTAACTGTGCTGCTAGAGATTTGTCATTTGTTTCACCTTAGTGAATGTCAGCCAGTCAATGTAGAGTTGTGCAGTTATCTGTATGACATTTGGAGCAATGGCTCCTTTCTTACAGAGCAGCCTTTCAGGTCATGTCAATATCAGGCTTGTTTTACTGTAGAAATAGACACTCCAGCTGCTTATTTTATAGTGAAATATTCTGCCCTGGACAGTGGAGTTGAGAGTAACCACAGCATGTCGTCCAGCGGGGAAGATCGTGGTGCCAGCGATGGAGTAGATGCCACAGTCTTTCATAAGGGGGATGATCCCAGTGGCAGCACTGGTGGAGAGGATGTTGTTACTTTGATCCTTACTCCAGTGGATGGGTCAGTCATCATCTATAGTTTGGGGCCATATGTACACTGAACTGTTCATTAAAGAGTGTTTAGTTTTTGCAATGTACCATTAAACTGCATTTGAATACTTAAAATACATTGGAAGATTGTCTTGGTCTTTTTAACTATTAACACACAATAAGAAATGTGACACACACTGTAAACCTGAATAGTACTATTAACTTATAAAGACTGAGTACGCTGCAATTAAAGTCTGTTAAATCACTGATCTTCGTGGTGAAGAGTATGTCTGTGATTAAGTCAAGATGGGCTGTGAAACTTCAAGGCTATATATACTGCATGCTGTTTAACAGTTCATTCAAGTAAATAGTGATAGTCTCTTTGATGGTTACATTAGTGCATTCTGGTGCTAACTAACACTTAACCATAAAGATTAGGTGTTAGTTTATTCAATATTTCAATTACATTTTAATTACCAAATTTGTGTAGTATAAAATAATATTTTTTAGGTTCTACTAAAATAATCTTTTACTTAAATGTTTTGAGTATTCTGAATTTATTGGGTTTTATAACCACTGCATCAAAATAATTAAAAAATGCTAAACATTAGTATGGTAAACAATAGTTCCCTTTCGAAGGGAACTCAACTCTGCGTTGAACACGCTTTGGGGAACGTCACACGTGACCTGGTGTCTGAAAGCCAACTATCCAACAACTCCAATCCCTATTGGCCGGCGACAGCCTATGATGTAATATGGCGCGACCTGGAAGTATAAAAGGAGCACCTGGAGAAGCAGTCAGTATCTTTTTGTCTTTCGGGTCTGTTCTGTGATTGCGGTTATATCGACTTCAGTAAGGGATTCTATAATATGCCTTACAAACGTTCAAGAGAGTGTGTTCATCCGTGTCCCAGGGTTTTGACACTTGATATACACATTTCTGGGTGTTTTCTGTCTGGAGAGGAGCGCGCATAGACAGTGCTTGAGGGTGCTGTCTGTGTGTTTATCTGTTGTTTACAGTGAGCGTCTCCCTATCGGGACGCTCCGTTCTCGTTCAGCACTCTTCCCGAGGGAAGAGGTGTCCGCATCTGCGCCTGGTGATTCTGGCCCCGTTCGTGCTGAGGCAAAACGGCGGCTGCAATCATAGGGCTCACAGGTGAGCTCGTTGGGAAGTTTGAGAGAGTTGTATTCCTTGGTGTTTTGGGGACGTGCTTTTCAGCAGGCTGCAGCTGCCGTGAGAGCGCGTTAAGAAAGGTGCCGCATGCGGACGGCTCGACGAGCGGTTCCTTTCTGTCCATGAACGCTGCAGCTCCCATAAACTTTCCATTCCTTCCTGATCTCTGCGTTTGAGATCGGGAGGGCATGGAAAAACCCCTAGCTGTTCAGATTTGTATGTGAGCCCAGACAGACGGGAGGAGGAAGAAGCGAGAGTGAGATGGGTGATCGATTGTAAACACCTCTGCGTTTGTAATCGATCCCCCAGCTACATAAGGGCGATTTATATCTACCCTCTCCTCTTCTTCTTCCACCTCCTATATATATGTATGTTTATTTATATGCATGTATATATATTTTATATCATGCTCAGATACTTCTTATTGTCAGACTGATGGCTGGGCCCATAGTGATTATTTCTGTCGGCCCGCTTTTTTGGTTTGATAGTGAGAGGATCTTTTAGGCTTAAAAGAACCCTAGATTCTATCCTTTAATGTAAAAAAAAAAAAAAAAAGAGTATTAGGAATCTTCGGTCTTTGAGCTGCAGGAAGATGAGATGGGTCTATATTTTATGTTTTTAAAATAAGACCTTGTTTTTTTGTATAGTTTTCTGAGCATGTAGTTAGTCAGGAGGCTGGTCCATCTCGAGCTGAGGCTCTGAGACAGGGCCAGAGGTCCAGTATGGCCGCTCAGGTGCCTCCTCCTTTCGGAGCAAGAAGCAGAGATGGCTGGACTCGAAGAGGAAGAAGCAGGTTTTAAAGGAGGTGATCGATCACATACGCCAGTAGCGTCGGTAATCGATTCCCTCTCGTTGCGAGGGCGACTTTATATCTGCCCTTGCCCCTTCTTCCTGCACCTCCTCGGTTTTTGGTCAGAAAAAGTAAGGGGTTTTTGGGCAAACTGAAGTTTGATAGGTTGGCTAGTATTATATATATTGCAGGCCACAAAATGGCCACCTCTTAGCCACCTGTTGTTTAGAGTAGCTTCTCATCTGCTGTTTTCTAGAGTAGTTTGAGTTAGCACTCGTCACTTCAGTTAGTATGTACAGTGTTATGCGAAAGTTTGGGAACCCCTTACAGAATCTGTGAAAATGTGAATAATTTTAACAAAATAAGAGAGATCATACAAAATGCATGTTATTCTTTATTTAGTACTGTCCTGAGTAAGATATTTTACATAAAATATGTTTACATATAATCCACAAGACAAAAAAAAATAGCTGAATTTATTAAAATGACCCTGTTCAAAAGTTTGGGAACCCTTGGTTTTTAATACTGTGTGTGGTTACCTGGATGACCTATGACTGTTTTTTTGTTGTGTGATGGTTGTTCATGAGTCCCTTGTTTATTCTGAGCAGTTAAACTGCACTTAAAATCTGTTCTTCAGAAAAATCCTCCAGGTCCTGCAGATTCTTCAGTTTTCCAGCATCTTTTGCATATTTGAACCCTTTCCAGCAGTGACTGAATGATTCTGAGATCCATCTTTTCACACTGAGGACAACTGAGGGACTGAAACACAACTATTAAAAAAGGTTCAAACATTCACTGATGCTCCAGAAGGAAACACAATGCATTAATAGATGGGGGGTGAAAACATTTTGAATTTGAAGATCAAGGTAAATTGTACATAATTTGTCTTCCGTGAAAAATGTAGGTATCTTCTGTCGCTTCCGGAGGGCAGTACTAAATGAAAAAAAAAATATTTCAACAAAAAGAGAAAAATTTGGACCTCTTCATCCTGTTCAAAAGTTTTCACCCCCCGACTCTTAATGCATCGTGTTTCCTTCTGGAGCATCAGTGAATGTTTGAACCTTTTTTAATAGTTGTGTTTCAGTCCCTCAGTTGTCCTCAGTGTGAAAAGATGGATTCATTCAGTCACTGTTGTAAAGGGTTCAAATATGCAAAAAATCCTTGACACTGAAGAATCTGCAGGACCTGGAGGATTTTTCTGAAGAACAGAGCTCAGTTTAACTGCTCAGAACAAACAAGAGACTCATGAACAACCATCACAAAACAAAAAAACAGTTGTAGATCATCCAGGTAACCACACACAGTATTAAGAATCAATGGTTCACAAACTTATGAATGAGGTTATTTTAATAAATTCAGCTATTTTTTGTCTTGTGGACTTTATGTAAACATCTTTTATGTAAAATATCTTACTCAGGACAGTACTAAATAAAAAATAACATGCATTTTGTATGATCTCTCTTATTTTGTTAAAATTATTCACATTTTCACAGATTCTGTAAGGGGTTCCCAAACTTTCGCATAACACTGTATGTTTAGGTTGACCTTAATCGCCCACCTGACATTGTTTGCTTGTGAGCTTTGCTTTCTTTCTCTTATCCTTGAGATTTGGAGGTGAAGCCCAGACTTCACTAGGCTTGTGGCCCTGTAAGAAGGCCTGTAGCTTAGGGGCCAGGCTAAAGCTAGGTTAGGTGTGTTATATGTTAACTCTATGTATACTATCCCTCGTCAGGTGGTATAGTTCCTAGTTCTGGCCTCCTCCCGAGGGAGTTTTTAGGCCGTATGCTCATTGTCCCCTTGTTTATGTAGGTGCAACTGGTGAGGTTAACAGCTAGGTTGTAGACCGTTTTTAGACTCCCTGATGCTGTTTTTCTCAGGTGGTAGGCCCTTATCTTTGCATAGATAAGTTATGCAGGTGTATGCTAGGCCCCACTTTCTAGAACTTTTCATGCTATGGAAAGTGTTTTTTCCTCTGAGCCACTTGATTTTCTTAATCAAGTTTGAGTTGACGGTGCTAGCTTTTAGCCTTCGTCCTCTAGGGCTTAGTACAGATTTGAGAATCTGTGTGGAGAAAATGTTCATCTTCACTAAAAAAAGCAAGTATGTCAAAGCATTACATTTGCTTTGAGTTCTAGACTTTTGCCCTACATATATATATGTGAGCTTACTTATGCTGCCACAGGTTAGCAGCTGTTCTCATAGTAGCAGGCTCTTTGATGTTAGCCTCTATTGGAGGGATTGGTGAGTATTATATTCCCCAGTAGAGGTTTATTTGTGTCACTGAGTGCATCACCTGTTGGATCGCATACTCAGGGTAGTATAGAACCACTTTTTGAGAAAAGCTGGTTTCTATTAGCTCCCTTTTGTGATCTTGTTAACAGCTATATTGCATATAACTTTGATTGTAGGCTCTTATGGTTAATTAGCCTCCTTCTAGTTAGCAATTGTATTTCTAACAAGTGCTGTTAGCTGATTATAGTTTGCTCACATAGTTTACACTGCCACAAGCTTTTGCTACGTGTCCGTTTGAGGTAGTAGGCCATATAGGCCTCCCTTAGACCATGTTGGCATTGTTTGGTTCCCTTTAGTCACATATGATTTAGGGTACATTGCCTGTTGGAATGTGTAGCCTAGCTCAGGTTGCAGTTAGCTTGCCACAGCTATTGTTGGGTTAGAGCTGGTCCCCTGTAGCTTGGTTCCCTTTATTTCACGAGCTGAAGCCACGTGTCATTGGAACGGTAGGCCCCAACAGGCCTCCTTTCTAGTTCACATGTTGGCACAGTTTGTGTTTTATTCTGCAAACAGGCTGAATGCCACTTGTTGCTGAGATTGTAGGCCCCATAAGGCCTCCTTTTTAGCTGACTTGTTGGCAGGATGCCTGGGAATCCAATACCACCATCGGCCACACCCCACCTCTGCTTTGAGTAGGCCTTAGACAGGCTTCTCGTGGAGTATGGTGGCGTAATATGCATTTCCTTTTAGAAACTAAATCGTTGAATGCATGGCCTGATGGTTGGTATGGTTATGGTCGCCACTAGCTAATGCCGCGTGTTTACTAGGGTAGGCCCTATGGGCCTCTCGTGTAGCATGTTGGAGTTCAGTTATGTACTCCTCTCACTTTGAGAGTAAAAAGGTGCTTTTTCTGTGTACTCTTCTGAGTGGCTGACCTCTCAAGGGTGAGTTTTTGTGGTAAAACCTTACTGAGGTTTGGTTTTAACTACATCAGCCTCCTTGAGTCTGGGTTTCTAATCTAGTTGAGCTAAATAGCCACCTAGTATCTAGGGTGGTTCTATTTTTGCTCCTAGAACCCTAATGGCCACTAGACTAACGTTGTATGTCTTAAAGGTTTTTAGGCCCTCTGGGCCGCCTTTTTTGAACATACTAGCGTATGTTGTAGTGTAATCCTCTTACTAGAGAGCTATCAGTATCCTACTGAATACACTTCTGGTTGGCCAGGGCCCCAGGTGATATTTTAACCTCCTTATGGTAAAAAGAGTTATTTTACTCTGAGTACAATGCTCGTTGGATTGTGTTAGGTGGATTGTCATGTGGGCACTTTTCAGTTTAACTACTGTCACTAAGTCATATGTCCTGCTCCCAGCAAGACAGGTGTTCAAGGTGGCCCTCAAAGGCCACCATTGAATGTCCTTCTAATATGACGAAATGCTTTTCATATGTGTGTCATGCTCCATATAAAGCTATTATCATGATGTAGGCCCCTTTCTGGCCTCTATGATTATATGCACACAGTATGGTCTACCTGTTAGGTTGAGCTTTGTACTTCCCTGCTAGGGTTGTCTGTGTAATAGTGCTTAGCTCCCTAAGCTGATCATGGGTTGTAGGCCTCTATGAGGCCTCCTCCTGAGGTTCAGCCCTAGGCTGGTTTGTGCTCCCCTGTATCAGGGTTTCTAGCGCACAGCCTCCTCAGTGCAAATAATCGCTGAGCGCTGAGTAGATCCTAGGATGAGCTGATTATACTCCCCTCAATACGAAGGTTCATAGCACTCAGCTGAGTTCTGCTCTCCAGGATGTCAGTCTCTACGCATGGGTTTGAGTTGCTTACTGCCCTTCTTGCAGTCGCTCTTACCTGCTCTCTTCTCTGAAGAATGCATTATGGAGATTCTGTATTCAGACAGGGTTGGCCAAGACTAAGTTTGTCCTACATCAGACCAGGTCGGCCTCCCTGGTGGCATTGGGGGTGACTTCGTTCCCCTCTAGTGACTGGCCGGGGCTCCTTTCGGTTCCCTGGCCACATTCCCTTTCCTCGGAAAAGTTGGTCCCAGATGCCTTTAGCGGCCTTGGTAGGCTTTCTACGAAAGGCCTCTTTGAGGCTCAGCTTGGGCTGGTGACTGTAGGGAATGCTGTCACTGACAGCCTTTGTGTGACGCGAGGGTGAGTTGCTATCTGGCGTCTCATTCGAAACTGCTTGACGTTTGTCTAGCCATCTTTTGGCATGCACTCTCCTCGAGCATGGCGGCATGGGTATATCATTCCCCAAAGCGTGATTGAACGCAGAGTTGAAGTTCCCTTCGAAAGGGAACGTCTCAGGTTACGTATGTAACCATAGTTCCCTGATAACAGGGAACGAGACTCTGCGTTGCCCTGCCATGCTTCGGGCTGCCTGCCTGCAGAACAGTCCCTCAAGACGATAGATACTGACTGTTTCTCCAGGCGCTCCTTTTATACTTACGGGTCGTGCCATATTACGTCATAGGCTTTTGCCGGCCAATAGGGATTGGAGTTGTTGGATAGTTGGCTTTCAGACACCGGGTCACGTGTGACGTTCCCCAAAGCGTGATTGAACGCAGAGTCTCGTTCCCTGTTCTCAGGGAACTATGGTTACATACGTAACCTGAGACATTTTAAGTACAGTGGACTTAAATATTAAATAAAACTAAAATTTAAAAAAAATCAGTTTGACTTAATTGTTATTTATAATTATTCTTTACTTAAAAGATTTAATTTGCTTTACTTACATTTTTTGAGGTAATTGGTGTCTACAATAATTTTGAGTTCTCTGAACATTTTCTTTTTACAGTGCATGTGAATGTCAGATTTATTTCCATCATTCTACATCTATGTCTTTATTTTCTATCCATCCATACATCCAGCATTGTGTTTGAAGCCTCAGTCCTTTTCAAACAGTAATATAATTCTGTTTTTGCTCTCTTCCTAATAGACTGCCCAGTGCATCTAAACAAAGAAGACTTTCCATTTGTAAAAACCATGAGAACGAGAATATCAAAAAAATGTAAGTAAGATTAGATTTATTTTATTTTATTCAGCTTGAATTTGAATTTTTTTGAGACAGCTTGAGAAATTTAAATTTCTAGAAAAAAAAGTTAATGTCATTTGTTTAATGTCAGGGGGAAAAGGTATGTACTTTTTATATTGATACTGATTTATATTGAAAAAAAGCTTTGCATGCAAAGTTTTCTAATTAAGCTGTAAATAAAACTGTTTTACACAAGTATACTTAAATGCAGTTTTACTTGCATCTTGTTTTTATAATGTCTCATAGTGTGAAAATAATTTATTTTGTTTTCCAGTGGAGTAAAGTGGAAGGACACGTGGGAGTCTTATGAACTTTTTTATTCAGTTGAATAAATTGTAGTTTTTTTTTTGTTTGGTTTTTTTTTGCACTAAACCATTAAAGATTTGAAATAGTTTTACTGTATTTCTATAGAGACACTGGAACATATCATTGAACTGTATTGATTTGTCTGTGTCTATCTGTCGTGTGCACTCATGTTTATCTTGACCACTCCCTCTTGTATTAGAAGTTAGTTTGTCCCACCTGCTGTTCTCCTCAGTTCTTTTCCTGTTTCTCCCCATGTTCTCTCTCCTCAGTTTGTTGAGTCTAGTCTCCTCTTTTGTGGTTCCCCTGCAGGAGTCCTGAGCATTTTATTTTTGCCAACTCTGCCTGCCTGTGTGCCTGAAGTGTTTGAGAGGACTGTTTTTGCTGAGGTTTTGTCATTGTTCAATAAAGCTGAAGTGCATATGAGTGTCCTCGCCTCATCTCTACTCACATTTAGAGCTATCATCCGCCGCCTTCATCTTCAAGTGAAGTAGGTACTTTACTTGCAGAGTTTTTCTCTGAATGGAACAAACATGAACTTATAATACTTGGCGATTTTAATTGGGATTGGCTTTCGACACTGTCGGACCCATTTAAAGAGATTTGCGATTCTCTCTGCTTAGTTCAACTGATTACTTCAGCAACTCAAGTTAATCAAAAGGACTTAAATCAACTTTATTGGACTTAATTTTAACTATCTCATAAGTTTACTGCAGTTGGTGTTTTTTGTAATGACATTAGTGATCATTGTGCTGTTGTATGTGTGAAAAACTGCAAGATTTCTAAGAATTCTTCACGTTTTATTTATAAAAGAATATTTAAACATTTTAATGAACAGGCTTTTATGCATGATCTGTATAATACTGATTTAGGTGTTATTTCATATATGCCAGATATCAACTTAGCTTGGGATTATTTATAAAAAGGTTTTTCTAACAATATGTGATAAGCATGCTCCATGTAAACGTTATAGGATAAGTGGCAAAGACAATCCTTGGTTCAGTGATACTCTCTCTACACTTATTAGACAGAGAAATGCTGCCTGGGCCAAGGCAAAGAAATCAAATGATTTACTAGATTGGAGTTATTATAGAGCATTATGAAATTCATGTACTAAATCAATAAAATGTGCAAAACGCGATTATTATCTTTCTATGGTAAATGAAATTTTAATATAATCCTATTAAATTCTGGAAGCTAGTAAAATCTACTTCAGGAACGAGTTTATCGATTAAAGTTCCAGATCATTTAATTGTTAACCAAACTATTGTTAAACTATTGCTGAAACTTTTAATAACTTTTTTACTGCAGGCTCAAGTTCACTGATTTAGGCGTATCTACCTTTACAGAATTTGTTGTTCCTGATAAACATTTCCCAGACAGGTGTTTAATTTTTCTCCTATTACAACATCCCAGGTTTATAATGCTTTAGTAAAACTAGATGTCAAAAAATCTGCAGGGGTTGATAAAATTGAGCCTTATTTTTTAAAAATGGCTGCTGGTATTGTAGCAGTGTCACGAATGTGGCTCCCTCGCCTCCTCCTCCGTACCACCGGAGGGAGCCATCACCTGAATACTGACTGTTTCCCATTCGGACTACGTTTCCCATAGGCCCTCATTCCTGGGACTGATTGCGCACACACCTGCACCTCATCACACTATTTAAGCCACACACTCACACATACACACTGCGAAGTCTTAATTTGCCCTGGTGATCATTACTGAGCGTTTTCTTGTGGACTGTTTCTCCGTTACCGTTGGATTGTTTATTCTCTGTGATTCTTTGCTGCCTGCCCTGATCCCTGCCTGTGTACTGGACTGTGTTTGCTTGCCGCCTGCCCTGATCTCTGCCTGTGACTTGACACCGTTTGTCTGCCGCCTGCCTCGACCATTGCCTGTCCCTGTTTATGTCTTTGCCCTTGCCCCTGTCTACTTTGGTGATTGTTCTAATAAAAGCTGCAAATGGATCCCCACTCTGCTGACCCTTCATTACAGAAGACTTCGCCAAACAACGATCCAGCAGCAATCATGCAGATCTCCACCGAGCTGTCCGCCCAGGCCAACCAGCTCGCGGTACATCAACACCAACTGAATCGATTGACTTCCCTTACCGAGGAGCTGGTGAGAACCCTGCAAAGTCTTCGATTTGACGCCGCCGAGGCCGCCACGCCGCCGACAGCGATTCCCGCCAGCCGGGCCTTCACTGCCGCTCCCGCTGTAAATCCACGCCTCGCACTCCCAGAGAAGTTTGACGGTAACCCCGCAAAATGTAAGGGATTTCTTCTTCAATGTTCCCTGTTCGTCAACCAACAGCAAACTCTCTACCCCACCGAGTCCAGTCGGATTTCCTTTGTCTGTTCCCTGTTGACGGGTAAAGCGCTGGATTGGGCCACGGCTATATGGAGAGAGGATAGTTCTGTGTTTCCCACCTATTCGACCTTCCTACAAAGCTTCAAGGAGGACTTCGACCATCCGGAGGGAGGCAAAAGCGCAGGGGATCAGTTGCTGTCGCTGTGTCAAGGTAAAACCACAGCTGCCGAATACGCTCTTCAATTTCGAACCCTCGCCGCTCAAACAAACTGGGTCGAGGACACGTTGAAACTATTGTTTCGCAAGGGGCTGTCTCTGGAGCTTCAAGCCGAGCTTGCATGCCGTGACGAGGGAAAATCGCTTAATGACTTCATTGAACTAACCATTCACATCGATAATCTCCTCCGGTCACGACGCCCTGTCCGTCTCTCCACTCTGACCAACCCCACATCAGAACCCATGCAGCTCGGGTACACCCCGCTTCGTCCAGAGGAGAGAGAAAGGAGACGACAACTTCATTTATGCTTGTACTGCGGTCAGGCCGGCCACATCAAGATCAACTGTCCCATTCGACCCAACCCATCCAACCCGAAAGCAGTGAGTTCTCCACTCTCTGTCGACTATTCTTCTAACTGCCTCAAAATACCCATTCAAGTAACAGTGAACGACCAATGCATCACCACGCACGCACTTCTGGACTCTGGGGCAGCGGGTAACTTCATGTCGGATACATTCATCAGCGAACACAATATTACATTAACGGACTGTAACTCTCCATTGACAGTGGAAGCGCTAGATGGGAGGCCCGTCGGAGGAGGAAGAGTGGCGCACATCACCACCGAACTCACAATGTAAGTGGGAGTCCTTCATCACGAACGCATCCGATTTTATGTAATCCACTCACCCAACAATCCAGTTATCCTTGGTCTCCCGTGGCTCAGAACTCACAACCCGCTGGAAGGAGGGCCAGATCGCTCAGTGGGATGCCACCTGTCACGAGCACTGCCTGAAACAGATCACTCCCATACCAGTTCAGACCGTTTCAGTTTACGAGTCTAACACTGACGAGCCCGACATACCTGCTGAGTATGCTGATCTGGCGGTCGCTTTCAGTGAAAGCAAGTCCACTGAATTACCTCCTCACCGTTCCAGTGACTGCGCCATAGATCTGCTACCTGGTACCACGCCCCCCAAGGGCAGAATATTTCCCCTGTCTCAGCCAGAGTCAGCAGCTATGAAAGCATACATCGAGGAAGAATTGGCCAAAGGTTTTATCCGACCTTCCACATCCCCGGCAGCATCTGGTTTCTTCTTCGTCAAAAAGAAGGACGGCAGCCTTCGGCCCTGCATAGACTATCGGGGACTGAACGACATTACTGTTAAATTCCGCTACCTTCTGCCATTGGTTCCCGCAGCCCTGGAACAACTAAGACAAGCCCAGTATTTTACCAAGCTGGATCTCCGGTGCGCATACAATCTGATTCGTATCAGAGAAGGTGATGAATGGAAGACGGCCTTTTCCACTGCCACCGGCCACTATGAGACCCTTGTTATGCCGTTCGGACTGTCCAACAGTCCCTCCATCTTCCAATCATTCATCAACGATGTCTTTCGGGATATGCTCAACCGCTGGGTCATAGTCTACATTCACGACATTCTCATCTACTCCAAAACCTTCGAGGAACATATCCAGCATGTCCGGGCCGTACTGCAGCGACTCATTCAGCACAGACTATATGCCAAAGTGGAGAAATGTGAGTTTCATCGTACCTCTACATCATTCCTGGGCTATGTCATCAGTCAGGAGGGAGTGGCGATGGATGACAGCAAAGTAAGGGCGGTGCTCGAGTGGCCTCAACCACGCACACTGAAAGAGCTACAACGATTCCTGGGGTTCGCCAACTTCTACAGGCGATTCATCCGAAACTTCAGTGGCATTGCAGCCCCGTTGACTTCCATGACTAAGCGACAATCCACACGCCTCTCCTGGTCCCACGAGGCGGTGCACGCCTTCCAAGAACTGAAGGAGCGATTCACCGCCGCACCCATTCTCCGCCACCCAGACCCAGAGCTCCCTTTCATAGTCGAGGTCGACGCCTCCAGCACAGGCATCGGGGCTATACTCTCACAGCGCCAAGGTAATCCAGCAAAAATGTACCCATGTGCATTCTACTCCAGAAAGTTGTCGGCAGCAGAGCGCAACTATGATGTAGGCAATTGGGAGCTTCTGGCAATGAAGGCGGCGTTGGAGGAGTGGCGCCACTGGCTGGAGGGAGCACAACACCCATTCACCATACTCACGGATCACAAGAACCTGGAATACCTCCGGTCTGCCAAACGTCTGAACCCCCGACAAGCTAGATGGGCCATGTTCTTCACTCGTTTCCAGTTCACGGTAACCTACAGACCCGGTTCAAAGAACGTCAAGGCAGATGCGCTATCTCGTCAAGCAGAGGGGGTAGAACGAACAGAGAGCGAAGAGAACATTATTCCTGTCAAACTGCTGCTTGCTCCAGTTCAGTGGGACGTCATGACCGAAATCACCCAGGCAAACGAACAAACAACACCACCACCCGTCTGCCCACCAAACCGCACTTTTGTACCCGTACAGCTCCGCAACAAATTGCTTCACCAAGTTCACGATTTCCCCAGTTCAGGCCATCCAGGCATCACAGCCACACTACACCTACTACAGAACCGGTTCTGGTGGGACACCACGGTAACAGACACGACCCAATTCATCAACAATTGCACAGACTGTCAAACTTCCAAAACTACACACCAAGCCCCAGCAGGCCTACTACAGCCGCTGCCCATCCCTCAACGTCCTTGGTCCCATATAGCCATTGACTTTGTCACCAACCTCCCGGAATCCCGTGGCCACACCACTATCCTCACAGTAGTCGACCGATTCTCCAAGGCATGCCGACTCATACCACTTCCCAAGCTACCCACCGCGTTTGAGACAGCGGAGGTCTTATGCAACTACGTATTCCGCTTCTACGGTCTTCCGGAGGACATTGTGTCTGACAGGGGTCCACAGTTCACGTCCCGGGTATGGACAGCTTTTTTCAAACAATTAAACGTCAACATCAGCCTCACCTCAGGGTACCACCCTGAATCCAATGGTCAAACCGAACGCATGAACCAAGAACTCACCAGATTCTTACGCACATACTGTCAACGAAATCAGTCAGAGTGGAGCTACTATCTGTTGTGGGCTGAGTATGCTCAAAATTCCCTACGGAAACCTGCCACGGGTGTCACGCCCTTCCAATGCGTCCTGGGTTTTCAACCGCCACTCTTTCCCTGGACCGGGGAACCATCCAACCTACCATCAGTAACCGAGTGGATGCAACGAAGCGAGGAGACCTGGGACCTGGCCCATCATCATCTACAATCTCTTGCCGCTGTTAGAAGGCAAGAGACACAGGCCAATCGACATCGTCGCCCCAATCCTGAGTACTCCGTGGGACAGTGGGTCTGGCTGTCAACTAGGGACCTGCGTCTACGACTTCCATGCAGAAAGCTCAGTCCCAGGTTTGTAGGGCCTTTCCAAATTCTCAAACAAATTACTCCTGTATCATTTCATTTAAAATTACCCGCTAACTACCGTGTTTCTCCCACTTTCCATGTGTCGTTGCTGAAACCCTCTGGTGGTCCGAGAGGAGAGCCGGAGGGAGCCGAAGCCCACAACCCCCCCCGTTGATGATCGAAGGCGAGGAAGCCTATCAGGTTCAAGAGTTGCTCGATTCCAGGCGCCGGGGGAGGACACTACAGTACCTAGTCGACTGGGAGGGGTACGGCCCGTAGGAGCGATCTTGGGTCAATGCGGATGATATCCTGGACCCATCACTCATAGACGAGTTTCATCGGACGCATCCGGAGAGACCGGCCCCTCGACCACGTGGTAGACTCCGGCGCCCGCTTCCTCGCGTCTGGAGCCGCTCGCGGGGGGGGGCTCTGTCACGAATGTGGCTCCCTCGCCTCCTCCTCCGCACCACCGGAGGGAGCCATCACCTGAATACTGACTGTTTCCCATTCGGACTACGTTTGGGACTGATTGCGCACACACCTGCACCTCATCACACTCACACTATTTAAGCCACACACTCACACATACACACCGCGAAGTCTTGATTTGCCCCGGTGATCATTACTGAGCGTTTTCTTGTGAACTGTTTCTCCGTTACCGTTGGATTGTTTATTCTCTGTGATTCTTTGCTGCCTGCCCTGATCCCTGCCTGTGTACTGGACTGTGTTTGCTTGCCGCCTGCCCTGATCTCTGCCTGTGACTTGACACCGTTTGTCTGCCGCCTGCCTCGACCATTGCCTGTCCCTGTTTATGTCTTTGCCCTTGCCCCTGTCTACTTTGGTGATTGTTCTAATAAAAGCTGCAAATGGATCCCCACTCTGCTGACCCTTCATTACAAGCAGAACCAATTGCATCTATTTTTTTAATTTAAGTCTGATTTCAAATATTATACCGAGAGCGTGGAAGTCTGCATCAGTTATTCCATTATTAAAAAGTGGAGATCCTTCAGATCCTAGTAATTATCGTCCTATTTCTAGATTACCAGTTTTAGCTAAAGCATTCGAATCATTGATAAATGATCAATTAAAACAATTTTTAACAGATAATAATATTCTTAATGATCACCAGTCAGGTTTTAGAGCAGGTCATAGTACCCTAACTGCAGCTCTGTTAGTTACTAATGACCTTATAAATTCCTTAGATTGTAAAAAGTCCTGTGCTCCATTATATGTTGACCTTTCAAGAGCTTTCAACTCTGTTGATCATAATTTATTATTACAGAAACTTAGATCTATAGGTATTAGTGAAGCTGCTCTAAAATGGTTTGATAATTATCTATCCGAACGTACTCAGTGTGTCACGATTTCTGTCTGGACTACACTTCCCATAATCCTCCCTGCCTGTCACATGCACACTCCATACCAATCATCCTTTGCCACATACACCTGTAGCTTGTTATCTGGATATTTAAGACTCACTCACACACCACCTCATTGCAAAGTCTTGTTTCACCTAGTGTACATTTCTGAGTGTTATTATCCTGTCTGCCTGTTACCGATCCTGTCTATTTGCCGTTTACGATTCCCTGCTGCCTGCCTTTGGACTGTATATTGTTTCCCAACCTGTGAGTGATATCTGCCTGTCTTGATCTCAGCCTGTATCCTGACCATGATTCCGCCTGTCCCTTGCTGTTCCTGTTTGTCCCTGTTTGACCCTGCCTGTACGACCACACTCACTTTTAATAAAGCTTTGCAATTGGATCCCTGCCTGAGTCCCGCTTCGTTACAGAAGAGGCAGCAACGGGTCGATAACGGGTAACAGGCAGGAACCGGAACAGACAGGCAGATATCACTCACAGGTTGGGAAACAATATACAGTCCAAAGGCAGGCAGCAGGGAATCGTAAACAGACAGGATTGGTAACAGGCAGACAGGATAATAACACTCAGAAATGTACACTAGGTGAAACAAGACTTCGCAATGAGGTGGTGTGTGAGTGAGTCTTAAATAGTCAAGATAACAAGCTACAGGTGTATGTGGCAAAGGATGATTGGTGTGGAGTGTGCATGTGACAGGCAGGGAGGATTATGGGAAGTGTAGTCCAGACAGAAATCGTGACACACAGTGTGTGAATTTAGAAAATTATAATTCTCCTTTTCTTCAAGTAAAAAAATGAGTTTTTTAGGATCTATTTTATCTCCTATTCTGTTTTCTATTTTTATCAATAATTTAGGTTTTGGAGTAGACTCCGCTAATGTACATCTATATGCTGATGACACAATTATTTATACAGCAGCATCATCAATAAATCAAGCTCTGTTGAAATTACAAAATGCGTTTAATGTTACACAATATTCGTCGTCACAATTAAAATTAGTTTTAAATTCAAAGAAGACAAAATATATGATTTTTAGTCGCACTCATCTAAAGGATATAGATGTGACAATTTCAACTTTACATGGTACATAAATTGAAAGAGTCAGTTCTTATAAATATTTAGGTATTTGTTTAGATGAAAAATTTGCATTTAATGTCCATATTGATAATTTGCTCAAGAAGCTTAAACCAAAACTGGGGTTCCTCTATCGTTTAAAAAATTGCTTTCCCTATGAGGCCCGAAAGAAGCTGGTTGAGAGTACTTTTTTTATCAATAATTGATTATGGTGATCTTGTTTACATGCATGCAGCTTCATCTTTATTAAGGAAATTGGACTCTGTCTCTCACAACGGAAGTGATGTCTCGCGCTTCAATGAGTGTGAGACATCACTGCCGTTGTCAGAGCGCGATCAGACCTCACTAAGCGAATGCTGAACGCAGTTGGACATAGTGGTGTTTTAGAGGTAAAAAATGATATAAATACTGTTCGGCTTTTTGACTCTTATTGATAGAGTTCCCATTGACTCGCATTATTTGACTGACAGACGGCAACGGTTGGAGTTAAAAATCATCATTTGTGTTCTACTGAAGAAACAAAGTCACCTACATCTTGGATCCCCTGGGGGTAAGCAGATAAACATCACATTTTCATTTTTGGGTGAACTATCCCTTTAAATTCAGATAAGACTGAAGTATTACTTATTGGGCCAAAAACCTGTACACAGAATCTCTCAGACTACAATCTGTATTTAGAAGGATGTACTGCTACTCCATCCTCCACAGTTAAAGACCTGGGTGTTATATTAGACAGCAACTTGTCCTTTGAAAATCATATTTCATATGTTACAAAAACAGCCTTCTTCCACCTCAGAAACATTGCTAAGATACAGAATATGTTATCTGTTTCTGATGCAGAAAAGTTAGTTCATGCTTTCATGACGTCTAGACTAGATTACTGTAATGCATTACTAGCTGGTTGTCCTGCTTCCTCAATAAACAAGCTACAATTAGTACAAAATGCAGCTGCTAGAGTTCTTACCAGGTCAAGAAAATATGATCATATAACACCAATTTTATCATCTCTTCACTGGTTACCTATTAAGTTCCGTATCGATTATAAAGTACTGCTAATGACCTACAAGGCTCTAAATGGTTTAGCTCCTGTGTACTTAACCGATCTTCTATCGCCCTACAATCCTTCACGCTCTTTAAAGGATTAGTCCACTTTTAAATAAACTTTTCCTGATAATTTACTCACCCCCATGTCATCCAAGATGTTCATGTCTTTCTTGCTTCAGTCAAAAAGGTTTTTGATGAAAACATTCCAGGATAAAGTATATACAGTTGTATTTTTTCGAAAAATGACCGATCGTTTCGCTAGATAAGACCCTTATTCCTCGTCTGGTATCGTTTAAAGCCCTTTAAAGCTGCACTGAAACTGTAATTTTGACCTTCAACCGTTTGGAGGGCATTGAAGTCCACTATAAGGAGAATAATCCTGGAATGTTTTCATCAAAAACCTTAATTTCTTTTCGACTGAAGAAAGAAAGACATGAACATCTTGGATGACATGGGGGTGAGTAAATTATCAGGAAAAGTTTATTTAAAAGTGAACTAATCCTTTAAGATCACAAAACTCCGGACTTCTGGTTGTACGTAGGATATCTAAGTCACTAAAGGAGGGAGAGCATTTTCACATTTGGCTCCTAAACTCTGGAATAGCCTTCCTGATAATGTTCGGGGCTCAGACTCGCTCACCCAGTTTAAATCTAGATTAAAGACACATCTCTTTAGCCAAGCGTTCACATAATGCATCTCATATCAGATCAATTGCACATGACTATATTTGCTTAATGTTATGAACAGCAGCTACGTGACTAGAGAGTACATCAGCTTCAGTTTGGTTCCAGCCTCTTAAGAAAACCTCAGATGACCAACACTTTTGAAGAGACAGCACCAACTCCTGCGAGGACTTCAGATGACGCTACATCTGGATCAACACGCACATTCGCAAATTTCTATATATCCTAATTATTGTTAATATGTCATTCATTTTTCCAGGAGCTCATTGCTTCTACCTTTAATTAAATTGCTAACAGTGATTGTAAATGAATTGCCTAAATTATTACATTATTTGCTAACTGCATTCTCTAAATGGTAATGTTGACATCCTCTGTAAAGCTGCTTTGAAACCATATGTATTGTGAAAAGTGCTATACAAATAAATGTGAATTAGTGTTTGAGTTCAGCTGTGTCCTGTTAATTAGTCTCATTAGTCCTTCTGTTCACTGTGTATTTAAGCCCTGTGTTTTAATCTGTTCTTTGTCAGTTCGTATACGTTGTTCCGTTCCTGTCTGTTCCCTGAGTTTCTTTTTTTGGATTCTGTTAGAATAAAACTTCTGCTGCGTATAGATCCTGCTTCCTTTTGATTTCAACCACGTGTTACAATTCCGTTTCACTTGGAAATACGCCACAACATTGGAGAAAAGTCGTTTACAACTTCCGGTTCACGGGGACTTTAAGTGTCACTCCTGCTCCTCATAATACAATATACATATAAACTGCAGTTAAACATTTATTAAAATATTTCAAGATTTATTTAATAATATAATTTTGAGTAATTTGGTCCTACATTACTGACACAAATACTTCAGCTAAAGTAATTTAATACCTGAAAGAAACACTTTCAGCTGAAGCTCATTTTGACAGTAATAAGAGATTGACGAGAAACTACAATAAAAACAACTGATTTACATCAGAACAAGTAGAGACACACACACACATTTATTCTGACATGATATTTCAGTGTCACAGTATTAATGTAATGAAGAGACTCTATAACATCTCACTGTCACTGATTCATCATGAGCTCAAAGCATTATGGGTAGAATCTCTCATCAACACAGTTTCACTGATGATCCAGACCAAACCCTAATCCCAGGATAGAGCGGTTGAGTGAATGTGGTCTGGACTGTGTAGATGTGTTTCATTGTGTCTCCAGAGACGCTGTAGAAGGACAGAGTTCCTGCACTGTGATCCACATCCACTCCTGTTCTACTGCTGATGGGCTTTACAGGGAGATCAGTCTCTATGTTATTGTGTATGAATGAGTAACTGGAGTGAGAGCAGTTCAAACTCCAGGACTGATCATTATGTCCAAACACACACTTAAGACCCGCTCCCTTCCTGCTGATGCTCTTATATGACACTGATATAGACACATAATCTTCACTCCACTCAATCTCCCAGTAACAGCGTTGATCACTCACACTCTCTCTACACAACACCTGCTGATACACATCAAATCTGATGACTGAAGATCTGGGACAGTGTTAGTAATCACTGTGTTCCTCTCAGACAGATGGAGGCGTTTATTCACTGTGTTCAGATCCAGAGTGAGCCGATGGGAATCTGATGGAGATAAACATCACAATCAGGAATTATTAATCTGTCCATCTTTTAATCTACACTGTAAACATGATTTCTGCTGCTTGTTAAATGAACTTAATTAAAATGAGTTAAAACCACACAATTACTGCAAATTCTGTCATGATTTAATTGAGTAAATCCACTTAAACACGTCAAACTGAAGTTCACTTCATCATTTGTGTGTGGAGGACCAAACCTGCAAAAACAATAAATAAATACATAAATATTTGAAGAAATGTAAAAAACAAAACAAAAATACATAAATAAATGCATATATAAATATACAAGGAAATGAGAAAAAAATAAAAATAAACGAGTATTTATACCTTTCTTTCCTTATGTATAATTGTATTTTTTTTCTCATTTATTTATTTATGCATTTATTTCCACATTTATTTCGTTCCATGTGCATTTAAAATATATAAATACTCAAATATACTGTAAGTATAAATACTTTTCTTTTTTCACATTTCCTTGTATATATATTTATGTTTTTTTTGTTTTGTTTTGTTTTTTTACATTTGTTCATTTATTTATTGTTTTTGCAGGTTTGGCCATCATATTTGTGTTGAATGAACTGAAACTGGGCAGTGGATTTTTAGGATCTTCTCCTCTCTCACAGAATCTCATCTGTAGTTGTGAATCTTAAAGCCTCCATCAGTTCGGTGATCGACTCTCAGGTCTGTTACCAAGAGCAGCTGCTGTGAAGAAACGCTCCAGATTAAAATGGAGGATCAAAACAGGTGTGCTTTTAATGAAGAGCTGCAAGAAAGAGAAGTTTGAACGATGTCTACCTATCCAACAGGGGGCCTCCATAGCCTGCAATGGAGCTGTGTGTGTGAACAGTGAACTGGCAGTGAAGTCATTATGTAACTTTTTATATAATTTTCACACAGGAATCATGGATCACAATAAAAAAAAAAAAAAAAAAAGGAAAAGAATGATCATCAGTTATTAATTGAACTTTGAATTGCTTGAGGAAAAACTGTTTGAATCTGTTTTAAATATGACGGGGAAAAAAAATACAACAGTTAATTTTGTGCTAATGTTGTTGACATTACAGGAGAGTAATTTCTTTAAGACATTTATTCTCTGTTGTGACTTCATACTCACAGTATATGATCAGTCCACATATCCCATTTAAGCTTATTGTCAAGTACACCAAGATATTTATAATTTTGGACTGATTGTACTGGCTGCCTATTAATTAAAAAAAATTTTTTGCTCTCTAAAATTAATAGACATTTCCTTTGTCTTGGAGATGTTTAGAGTAAGATTTGATTTCTTGCACCAATTTAAAAAGATTTCAAGGACTGGACTGTGTTCCTCCTGCCTATCATATAAGAGACTCACTAGCCGTGTTTCCATGTTGAGCCAAAAACTTCAAAACTTGCTGCATTAAAAAAAAAAGCTCAGTTGGCTCAATTAAATTATGTGAACTGAACACTGGCACTTTATTTGTTAAAACAACCAAAGATTTTCAGTGAAACAATCAACATAAAAATTAATTTTGACCTAAAATAAATCTTATTACAGTGTATTTTTCATGGCAAGAGCTAAGTGTAATGGGTTAATGTAGCAGAAACACGTATAAGGTAACAATTGCAGGTAACCATTTATCAGGTGAATAGTGATTATGTTAAACAAATGGACACTGGTCGCCTGTTAGATGGTAAAGTGTGAAACTCACCACTACTTGACCTGTTGCGACCCACAGACTTGGGTGTACCTAAGCAATGGAGAGCAGAAACATCAGTCACAAACATCAGTCAGTCATGAACAATAGTCCTAGTGACCTGCCTGCAATATTCAGCAATGAAAGAATATACTCACGACTAGTTAACTTTTCCTGGCCCACAGACCTGGGTGAACCTAAACAAACCAAATCGGAAATGTCAGTCAGTCATGATCAGTAGTAGGTAGGGCTGCGCAATTAATCACAATTTTATCCAAATCGTAATATGAACTAGTGCAATATCCAAATCGCAGCGGGGGCGCAATTTTTGTTAAAGGCAAAATGTCATACCATTCTAAAATAAAGTACTGTGGTGCTGCAGAGACATCCTGGCCTACAAATCCAGACTAAAGAAAAAATCTTTTGTTTGGTACAGATTCTCACAAAAAAAAAAAAAAAAACACTTCAATCTTTTTTTAAATATTTTACGATGAGAATAATGATACAAAAATGATCATTCCCTCCAATATCATATCACAACTGCAATGTCAGTCAAAGTAATTTCAATTAGATATTTTACTAATATCGTGTGATCACAGTAGTGATTACAGAAGAAGAGTGGCGTTAGCCTTGAGTAAGAGGTAGGTATAAAAACCAAAGGATTGTTATGGTTGGCGGCCACAGTCTGCAGCCACTCACTGTTTGACTGTTGACTCTTTTCTTGCAAGAAAATAAATCTTTATAAAGACAACTGGAAAAGGTTTGTCTCTTATTTAGTGATCGTTGAATTTTTTTCCACAGCAGCCATTGGCATTGTGGCTAACGCTATTGTTAGTTTATGAAATCGTTTCGGCTGTGCTTTCGAACATGCTGTAATTGTGCTAACCGAGCACCGTTAGCCTTTACAAGAGAGGCGCTTCAATACACTTGTTAGATAATGTTTTAGTACAAGGTTGACAATGCACAATAGTAAAGTACGGGCTGCATTTGAGCATTAACTATTCGAATATTAAAGAAAAATGAAATTTGAATGGTATTAAATTGGAAGATTGACAGCTCTACTCGCCACTATTTGATCTGACGCAACCCAATGACAACAAAGACAGACAAAGTTTAATAAAATTACAAATACTTAACTTAAAATTTAAATCTGGTTAAAATGTGCATGGTCAATGTACATGATTTTATTTATTTATTTATTCTTTCATTTTTTTATATTACATTTTTATTCTAACATCTGTATTTTAATATTTAAAATAGGCTACAAGCTTATGGTTACCTTTTATATAAATTTACAACCATACAGTAATATTACAATTACAAAATACAAACGTAATTTTAAATTTTAAATATCTTAAAATAAATTATTTAATCTATTTTAAAAGAAAAACAAGTCTTAAAAGATTGATATTAAAACTTTTACTAAATTTAATTAGTAATGTTTTTTGTATTGTTTATTAATTAATTGTAGGGACAGTCCAACGCGCTGGGGCTCGAAGCTGAAGATGACAGAAAGGATTCTGGAGCAGACTCCAGCAATACGACGGGTCTTTGCGGATGACAAAAGCCGACGTCCACTACCAAACTTAACGTGGCAAGATATTTCAGTCCTGGAGTCTGTTAACAATGGACTGAAGCCTGTAGCAGAATTGACCGACGTTTTGTCAGGAGAAACATATGTTACTGTTTCGTCTGTCACCCCGGTGCTACAACACACACGCCGCGTCTTAACGGAAACCGACGATGACACACAGCTAGGTAAAAAATTAAGACTGGCATCTTGGAGGAATTAGACGCCAAATATGACACACCACGCAACCCAAAAACTTCTCCGAATCAGCACTCTGCTTGATCCCTGCTACAGAGGAGGCTTTAATTTGAAACGAACTGGAGCAAACTAAGACAGAAGTGCTTAATGCCATCACAGAGTGCCGTCGAATGAAAATCTTGAGAATGCGGAAGAACAATCACCATCGCTCAAGAGGTGCCTTTGAAGAAGAAAAAAAACACACTGACTTGATCTCCTGGGAAAGACCAAAAAACCACCTACGAGTGAAGCGGATCGGGCAGCGGCTGAGCTCGCGGCCTATCTTTTGGAGGATGTAATAGACGGAGAGGAGAACCCACTTGCGTGGTGGAAATATAATGAAAGCCGCTTCCCACTCATGTGTCTTGTAACGTGAAAATTTTTGTGTGTACCTGCAACAAGCAGTCCTTCAGAAAGGGTTTTTAGCAGGTCAAATTGTCACCCCATACTGTAATGCTTTAACCCCGGAAAAGGTGAATATGCTTGTTATCCTGTCTAGAAACCTGCGTTAGATTGTTTCGTTAGCTTAATGTTTTAGAAACATTAGGCTCAATTAAATAACTTTATGGTGTTTGGATTTTATTTTATTTTTAAAAAATTTTGTCTAAAAACGAAATCATTTGTTTTAATTTTGCATTAGCATTTAATTTAGCATTGTGTGAATAAAATATTTGTTTAAAGGTTTCGCTTTCATTTTCTTTTTTACGTATCTTTTAAATTTTACAGGTTTCCACGTTTGATTATTTGTAGGCTATTATTTATATTCTATTAATTATATTTTAATAGCCTATAATATTTCTAGAGCCGTTTAAAACTTGTAGCCAAGCTATGTCGAGTTCGTTATTTGTAACGTGCTTCTCTTTGCGTAGGTTATACAGACGTCTTATCCTAGCCTACTACCTTTAATGTTTTGCTTAACACGTACTGTATGCATCAAAAACAATAAAAATGCAAGTGTATGGTAACTACTAGATTATTTATAATGTATTTGGCAACTTCCTAGGTTTATCAATTGTCATTTTTACGATATTGTCGCTTTATCGTCTGTAACTGACTGTTATAATCGATATCGCGATACATATGAGACATCGTCGATATACGATCAATTTCGTCATATCGCCCAGCCCTAGTCTCTGCTGATCGCCCAGAGTCCAGTCACGTCTTCGCTGATCGCCCAGAGTCACGTCACGTCTCGGATCCGTCCACGAGCGGAGAGGATTGTTGTCCAGTGTGGAAGATCCACGCTGACTTCGCACGAGCAGCTGGCATCCGAAGCCTCCGCCGGCCGTTTCGCACTCAAGCCGCTGGTTGCTACGCACTCAAGCTCGCCAGTGTCTACGGACAAGATGGCCGTTCCGCCAACGTCTACGGACAAGATGGCCGCTTGCCAGCGTCTACGGACAAGATGGCCGTTCCGCCAAACGTCTACGGACAAGATGGCCGCTTCGCCAGCGTCTAGTGGTAGAGCTGTGACCAAGTCATCTCCAGACTCCATTCCAGCCCGTGAGTCTGCCTCCAGAACCCGTTCCAGCCCATGAGTCCGCCCCAGAGCTCGCTGTAGGCCCGAAGGCCACCCCAGAGGCCATACCTTGTGCCACCCAAGCTCCTTGCCCTGCCGGCGCCACCCAAGCTCCCCTGCCCTGCCGTGCCAACCAAGTTCCTTGCCCCTCGAGCCAGCTCCAGCCTTCCACGAGATAGCTCCAGACTCTGCACTAGAGCCCGAGTCAGCTCCAGACTCCACACCAGAACCCGACGCAGCTCCACGACTCCACACCAGAGTCCGAGCCAGCTCCCGAATCAGCACCAGAGCCCGAGCCAGCTCCCGACTCCGCCCACCAGAGCACGAGCCAGCTCCCGACCTCCGCCACAGGGCCGCACCAGTCGGGCCCGAACCAGCTCCCGACTCCGCGCACCAGGGCCGAACCAGCTCCGACTCCGCACCAGAGCCCGAGCCAGCTCCCGACTCCGCACCAGGGCCCGAACCAATATACTTACAAAATCTTTATTCAAATATTATTAAAAATGTCTTAAAGGGTGAATATTAGAGCTGTGAATCTTGGGGTAGACAGCGAATCGATTCAATTCACAGTCATAGGTGTTCAATTTGTTCACGAACAATTTTTGCAAATTCAGAACGATTCTTTTCAAGACGATTTACATTAAAATTCGATGCGATTCCAATAATTTGATTTGATTCAGCATTTTTATATGCATTCATAGGGTTATTGAAATGCTTCCCCCAACGTGTCTTAGTTTTTTCCTACGTGTTTCGCTTTTCTGCCGAATGCCAATTAAACAGCAGCCTTCAGGAGGTCAGAGAGAGGGGGGAAGAAATAGATATAATTTTGTCCATTGTTAAATGGTCATGAAACGCCCACTGTTTTCCCCCTGGTCCTTCAAAGCTCAAAATCTCTGTGAAAATGGGCGTGTAAAGCTCTGGAAAAGTGGGAGGCGTAGGGGGGGAAGATTTTCAAGCCTAAATTCAGCATGAGTAAATACTTAAGTACAGTTTAAAATCAGATACTCCACGACTTTAACTCAAATTGTCTTAGAATTGGTCACTTTTAACTTGTAACTGAGTCATTTTCGTTGTAAAGTTATGTGTACTTTATTCAAGAATTGTTATTTTAGGTACTCTTTACACCTCTGCTCTTTCCACAGTGACGACTCTAAAACCGTTCTCTTTCGAGGTGAATCCTCATGTGGAACTTAAGGTCCCCTTTAAATATGAAACTCTTTCCACACTGACCACATGTAAATGACTTCTCTTCAGTGTGATATTCATGGGTTCCCCAAGGCTTCGTTCCTGTGTGAAGACCATTCCTGCACAGAGTGCAGGTATAAAGGCAGGAACACACCAAGCCGACACCGACGAACCTAGATGGTGTCGAAAAGCAGACTGTGTTTTGGCTCACGTCTGTGTCCAATGTTGCCCTGACACACCAAACGATGCTAGACAGCCGACGGACAAATAGCACGTCCCTTCTGCGCCCTGCGTAAGATGAAATGCTTCCGAACCAGCAGGCTGTGCAGAATGATCAGGTGGCCTGATGGCCCGAGGAGCATCGATGCCGATTCAACATATCAAATCGTCCGGGCAGAAAAAAAAGAGACGAGGACCAACTTCAGTCGACGGTGCGGAACACACTGAGAAAACTTAGGGCTGTCCACATGGAGGACACATTTTTGTGAATACGCATAAATTTAGTATCGGATAGGCATTTCTGTCCACCACGGATCGGCGTTTTAGAAGGTGAACAACCGGGTTCCAGAGTGGATAAATCTGAAAACACCATCTTTGCGTTATCGTGTGTACAGCCTATCCGTATATTTTGAGAAATGATGATGTCATCACCCCACGTGTCAACCCTAGTCAGACGCCGCTAACGGCATGTAGGAAACTTTTTCCTCGTCAAAGCAGAGACCAGGAGACGTTGGGATATCTTTCAAGCAGAAGTTACTCTTTATTGAGGAACGCGCTGTACGCTGTAGTCATCCAAGTCCAACTAAGGCAGGGTACTTGTAGTTTATATATTCAAGGGGGAGGGATACATAGAGTAGAGGTGGAGACAATCTAAACAAAGCATGCAAATGCAGTGCAGGAATCAGCCCATTCCCTACATTTCCCAGCCATGATCTAATCAGCATAACGGTGTCATTCAAATGCATAGGTGCTAATCCACACAGTCTGACAGTATCGCCCATACCTTTACATTATCATAGAGACATAGGCAGAGCTGTATCTTGAGCTTGTCCTGCCAAATGGTCAGGAAGTGCATGAAGACAAAAGGTTAATGTTACAGACACCTGGGCTGCCTGCCTCGATCTCCTTAAATTGTCATTATCTTTACCTCTAAATGTTAAATACAATATACTTCACCTTAGTATTTCATGTGAGGTTATGTCAGGATGTAGGATCAGCAGATCTTAAACAGATTCTTAAATTTGTAATCCCACAGTCCCCCCTTTGAGAGTTCTAATAACTCTCACATAATACAAATTTAAACCTTCTTAAATCCCTTCTATAACCTATGTTTGTTAACATATGTCCCATCTTCCAGTCATGTAACTTGTAACAGATACAGGCACATACATCTTATTCTATGTCGTGTCCAACATTTACATAAGAGTTGTTCTTTAACTTGAGTATACTGTTGACACACATATACAACACAGGGTGGTAATATGTTGTATAAACTACATGATGACACAGAAAACCATGTAGCATAAGTGTGGAAGTCCTAAAAGTCCATGGCGCCTGAATAGCTGTGGAGTCCATTTCCAACGCATTTCCATGTCTGTTCCAAGTTGCTCAGATATTGTCATGAAGGTTGTACATGGATATCTGAGGTGATGCTTTACACCAGGTGCTGCTTATGAGCCGTCATGGCATATACACATACCTGCAACACAAGAAAACAAAGAAACAGCAGACCAGCAGTATTCATGCATAGACTTTAGTACGTTAGACCTCTGATGATCGTATAGTTTTTTCTGTCTAACTCTGATCATCATAAACTTCTAGTGATCGTATAGTGGTTTTGTTCTTCTTTTTCTTAACCTAGTCTTAATCAATTTGACACCTATAGACCAGTAAGGTGGGGATAAACTGAGAAGGGGAAACCTATGAGGAAGTCTTCACCACAGGGTTGGCCCCCGAGGCCTTATGCACTTCGGTTCTTCCCTGGGCTCCTCACTGGTCTGCGTGTCCTATTCTCTTCCTGTAGTTAATTTGCAAACTTTACTGTGCTACATCTCCATCTTCCAATAAAACATCAGTCATAGCAGACATCATAACCCATAGAGGATGGATAAGTGAATGGAGTGTGCTGTAGCATAACATTTAAGGCTGTGAGTGTACTTAACCAGTGTACCCCAATGGTGGAAGTGACAGTCAACTTTCTTTTGTTCAGAATGAGTCTTTCAGCTTTCTTGTAGATTACTGGGGAAATTAAGCACTCACAGCCCAAATGGTTAGCATGTCAACAAGCTGTTGCTCCAAGTGTTTGGAGAAGAGGGGAGGGGCAGTTTCAATGTAGCAAGTAGACTGAGTAGGAGCTGAGTAAAGCTGTTCATTTCTTTAAATGTCTTTTTGTTTTTTCTACACTCTTTCATCCAATGTCCAGGTTTACCACAGTAATGACAACTGCCTTCTCTTTAGGACATTTACGTTTCTGTTGTTTCTCTATGTTGACCTTAAAGGATGCTGCTGCAATCTTTACTCTTGTCTTGACATCTGAGTCTCTTTCCCAAATAGCTAACCTATCCAAGTTGTTTTGCAGGGTTCCATTGGACCATGTGAGGTCTAAGAAAGGCAATGCATTTCTGTATTCTGATGAAAGCCCATCAAACCACATGCGGACCAGTGGTCCATTATCCTCTAACACCTTCTCTGGAGTGTCAGCTATTCCACTGTATGCTGCAGCTGACTGACAAAATCTTTCAGTGTACTCACTTACAGTTTCATCCTTCTTCTATACACAACTAGTGATCTTTGACCAGTCCACCTTTGGTCCAACAAGATTCTGTAACACTCTCAGAACTCCTTCTCTCAATTCACCTTTGCTGGAATGCTGAAACTCAGAATTATTTACAGCACTTTCAAAATCTAAAAATAAGGATTTTCTCCAGTGTGAATTCTCATGTCGTCTTTAAGGCTTTCTTTTCGACTGAAACTCTTTCCACACTGTTGACAGGCATAATGTTTCTCTCCAGTGTGAATTCTCATGTGGATTTCAAGTCTTCCTTTTCTGTTGAAACTCTTTCCTCACTCTTGACAGGTGTAAGGCTTTTCTCCAGTGTGAATAGTTGTGTGGACTGTAAGGTTTCCTTTGTCACTGAAACTCTTTCCACATTGTCGGCAGATATATGGCTTTTCTCCAGTGTGAATTCTCATGTGGACTTTAAGGCTTTCTTCATGTGTGAAACTCTTTCCACACTGTTGTCAGGTGAAAGGTTTCTCTCCAGTGTGAGTTCTCATGTGGACTTTAAGGCTTCTTTTATGACTGAAACTCTTTCCACATTGTCGGCAAATATATGGCTTTTCTCCAGTGTGAATTCTCATGTGGACTTTAAGGCTTCTTTTATGACTGAAACTCTTTCCACATTGTCGGCAAATATATGGCTTTTCTCCAGTGTGAATTCTCATGTGGACTTTAAGGCTTTCTTCACGTGTGAAACTCTTTCCACATTGTTGGCAGGTGTAAGGCTTCTCTCCAGTGTGAATGCTCATGTGGACTATAAGGCTTCTTTTATGACTGAAACTCTTTCCACATTGTTGGCAGATATATGGCTTTTCTCCAGTGTGAATTCTCATGTGGTATTTAAAGGTTTCTTTATGTCTGAAACTCTTTCCACACTGTTGGCAGGTGTAAGGCTTTTCTCCCGTATGAATTCTCATGTGGACTTTAAGGGTTTCTTCACATGTGAAACTCTTTCCACACTGTTGGCAGGTGAAATAACTTTTAGTTCCAGTCTTTTGGGCTCTTTTTGTGAGGAAGCCTGTGTCGCTCTTTCCCCAGTCATGAAATGATGTTTATAATAATGTTCTTCCTCTTCTTGCCTTTCATTAAGTTCAAGACTCGCCTCTCTCAGTGCCAGTAGGTCTAGGGCAAAAATAGACATAAAACAATTTAAACATTTAAAGCATCAAAACCAACAACATGTTTGTATCCTATGGATCAGGGATGGGCAGCTTTGGTACTGGAGGACCACTCTTTTGCAGAGTTACGTTTCATGCCTAAAATACACCTGCCTGTAATTTTCAAGCATTCCTGAAGACTTGATTTATACTTGATTTATTCCTGAAGAGGCTGATTTATACTTCTGCATCACGTGTACGCTGTAGGTACAGCGTAGGCTGTGAGTACCACATGTAGCCTATGACATAGCCTGATGCGAACCTCTTAAAAAAGATGTAACAACGCATCAATTCTACCCAGACCGCAAGCGCTGTGATTGGTCTGTTAAAATCCCTCCCTTGGGTCAAAAAATTGGTGCGGAGCAATCGGAGAAGAGCGAGTGTGTGGCAAGGGGTGCGTGGTTCAACGAGGTCTGCAGCGGGAGAGAGAGGCAGGAGACGAGCGGTGCATAAGTAGGTCAAGTGCAAATGATAAACACTTGTGTCTCGTTGCAGTAATTGACATGGGAAGACCAGATAAAGCCACCAGGAAAAAGGAAGTGGCTGAGAGAGAGACTGACTGGACACTCGTGGAGACTGGAATTTGATTACTGTGTTGACAGCTTTATGTTGATTAAGTTTTGAGAGTGCAGAGAGCACAACTTTTATTTGTTTGTACCATATAAGAACTGAATAAACCACGAGTTCCAGTCACGCTGACCCTGCCATCTTCCTTCCACACGTTTGAACCTCGTAACAGGGTGTTTTCAACTTCCATAGGAATGAAAAAACTTTGTTTCAGGGGATACATGCAATCAAACTACAACAAAAGTCGTTACCTATTTGCTGCTTCTCTGACAACGTACATGACAAGGTGCTTCTTCTTTGGCTTTTGCCTTGATACTCAAGACCGTGGACACTACGTGGACTCTGCATGCACGTGACACGACAACGACACTGAAGTATAAATTAAAAACCGACGCATAGACTAGGGATGGGCATTTTTCCAAAATTTTGTATTCAAATATATGTGCTCGTAAAAAACTAATATTCGTTCATTTAAATGACGTTAAACGAGAAAGATGTTATTTTTTTATATATTATCAAGATTTTGTAACCATTTCTAGACAAGCTTACGATTAGGCAATACAAAACAAGCTTACACTATATCTTAACATATTGTTACATGTGCCCTGGGTCTGTGTTCTATTATCATCATATGGACTCCATTTCCCACAATCCCCCCACCTAGGAACCAATCATGCACTCGCACCTGTTTCCCATCAGTGACACTTTATAAGCTGCACTCACACACACTCATTGCTGAATTATAGCTGTGTCTCATTTAATTTAATTTCGAAGGCTGCATCCTCAAGAGGACGAATTCTGTGAGGATGCGGTATATGGAGTGTCCTTAGCCAGAATTAAACGAGACGTCTTTTGTAGGACACACAGGCAGGAAAGGAAACAGGAAGTATATCGTTGCTATGCCAACGCGTTCACGGCAGCCTCGTTGCGCTCTCAGCCAATGAATGAAAATTATTAATAAATTTGTATGTAATTTAAAAGAAAATGTATTTACTTGTTTTTTTTTTTTTTGTTAATGCTTGAGGAGCTGGCTTATGTACAACAGATATCCGTTACAGAGACAAAAGAGGAGGATATTAGGAAGAAAGTTTAAAACAAAAAAAACTTGAAACTACTTACATCTAAACACATCTTCGCTTGTATGTACATTTGCCGACGCCGCCATTTATTTTTTATTTTTTTCAAATAAATGACGGTTGTTAACAGAGACGCAAAGAATTGTGGGCTATCTGCAGCAGAAGGATACACCTCACGCATCCTCCGAATTCCTGTGAAAGGACGCATTCAAAGGTCACGTTCGGAGAGTCCTACTTACTTTTCTGAAACGATACAGCCTCAATGACGTATGCAACCTTTGAATGTGACCTCTGGAGGACGCAGCCTTCGAAATGAGACACAGCTATTGTTTAGCCTTGTATCCGACCTTGTCTCAATGTTGCTTGATCCTTGCCTGTGTTTTTGACCTGGACCGTTTCCTTGTTGATGATCGTTTGCTGCCTGCCTAGACCTTTGCCTGTGATTGGATTACTCTTTTGCCTTGCCTTCTTGTATCTGTTTGCTGGTGTTTGACCCTCTGCCTGTACGACTACGCTCATCCTATTTATAAAGCCTGCATGTGGATCTCCAACTCCGTTGTCCCGTCCCATACGTTACACATATAAAGAACAAAAGCATTTAAGTTCAAGCAGCGCGAACGGGAAAAAACACTAATAAAGCTCCAGTTATCGTACAAACGTAATATACATAATACACTCGAGTCAGTATATGATTATCGTGTTTATATTGTTTCACATGTTCATGTTGAGAAAAAACTATAATATCCACATGCTCGGGTGAGAAAACGAGCTGCACTGACAGACGTTGCAGAGACACAAAGATAACGATAATACATAACGTGTGTTAAGCTAAGTTTCCAACAGCAGCACTTTGTATTTTCTGTAAATATATCTCCCTCGATGAAACTTAAAGGAAGCATATGTCTCAAAATCATTTTGCTATCACATAAGTTATCTTCTCTGCTCACTTGGGTTACAGCTGCGCTTACCTGTCGTGAATGCTGTGATGGACAGCTGTCTTTCCTCAACATTTTGTGAATATCAAATAAAAGAAACCTTTTAAACAGTAAAATTCGAATAGTCTTTTTATTTTTTCGAATATCAATTACAGATTGCATATTCAAATATTGGACTATTTGTGCACACCCCTAACATAGACTACTGCGCAGAGTCTTGGGTGTAGGTGTGACAGAGAAATAAAAATCAGCCTTTATTGTTACATTT